>NW_021131983.1:0-325427 GCF_004193835.3 Ostrinia furnacalis
CCCAATAACACACTACTCCTATCGCGCCGTGATTTGGGCAAAATTGTTATAAGACGTAAATAAACGCTCTCAAGGGCAAAACTTTAGTGTTTTATTTAACGATTTTTAAATACTATTTATAGTCTACCTACACAAATAAAGAAACCTTTGACGGTGACTTTAGTTTTGAGGTAAATTAAATTGAACTCCGGCTGAACACGATGGAGGATTGCTGTGGACGCCGTCTGCCCCATTTCTAGGGGACTTATGCCCGTTTTCACCATTAATCCCTAATTTTTAAGTGACCCCTATGAAAACCAAATTCTTGTTTTGTATGTGTTACCGTCACTTGAAAATTAGGGATTGATGGTGAAAATGGGCATCAGAACCTTAAGTCAAGGTAAGTTAAATTGAACTGTTTTGTGTAATATATTTCATTCAGTAAGTAGCTTTAAACCATTGCTTTTTAAGGTCAAAACACACTGTTAATAACAAACACGTACCTTAATTAAATCAAGCGTAAGTAGGTAACTAATTTGCGGATTAGGTACTTCCCACAAAGTCTTATTAAGAGGATAATAATAGGTACTAATCAGGTTTCTGCTTACTGAGGATTAAACTAACTGTATAAATAAACCTAACATAATATATGCATAATTAGTATTATCAGAATTTGTGTTATAACTACAAAAATACATATGAGGTAATTGGTATAAGTATTATCAATTATTAGCATAACTAAACGTTGAGCCCTGACCTTAAAGGTGGACTATAAATATTCCAAGTGCAAGGTACATAATATTATTCACGCAATTTATCATAAGTCAAGCAATAAAACTTATCCACGGTGATAAAGTGAAATTGCTCGCGTATGAAAACTGAAGAAATATGGAACAATTTTTAACAGACTTCAAGCACAAGTTTCTGTTTCATTTTGAAATTGTAACAGCCTTCAAAAACGAACAAGCAGTCTATTCAATTGCTTTTTATTTTAATTGTAATCACAAGACTATTGTTCAAGTATAAATTATGATAAATTAGTGGATCCTCCTCTCTTCTAATTGCAGTGCCCGACAGGGTCCATAATCTATTTATCTTTAAGCCTTATCTGCCCTGTTACATTATGGTGATGCAAATAAATATCTATGTATCTATGTAGGTATTGTACGTAGGTGAGTGATAGAGATAATTATGTGGTCCTTAGAAACAACAGTTTCTGATTTATCGATAGTTCTGTACAGCCAACTTTATCAAAGTCTATTTTTAAGAGTTGTTCCTAGAATTCTCTGGTTTTATTTGCTCTCTGAATCATATAAATTAATTCCACGAAAACTCACTGTACATGTTATTCTAGCTCAGAGATGAGAGTAATTCAAGAGAAATTGTCGTGTTCGTTTCAAAGGTAGGTACACGAATAAAGTAAATAAGGTTGTGTAACTTGTGTTGATTTATACAGTCTAATAACTACTCTAATGACGTCTCGAAGTTTTGTTTCAGAGGAATCTCAAAAACTAAACAAAATATGTTAAATAACATCACATATGTTACTTAGCATTCTTAACCAAACTTAAACGGTATTAACTCAGGAGGATATATTACTATTTCTCTTTTTATGCAGAACTAGTACTTGACCGCAATCGCACCTGATGTTAAATAAGATGCAGTCTAAGATGGTACATTGTATGCCTATTGCCTGTGTATGAGGATGTGCCTATTAAATCTCGCCTTGAAAAGGCTCGGATTATAGTGTTCGGGAAAGAATAGCAAGAATAGATTTCCAGTCCATAGTTGTTCACAATAAAAGAGTCAGCGATACGTTTTGTGCCTAAGTCTAATATGTATTTATGAGGTACCTACTAGCTTTCCGCCCGTGGCTTCGCCCGCGTGGTATTTTGTCTGTCACAGAAAAACTTTATAACCGGGATAAAAACTATCCTATGTCCTTTCCCGGGACTCAAACTATCTCTATGCCAAATTTCATCAAAAACTGATCAGTGGTTTAGGCGTGAAAGCAAGACAGACAGAGTTACTTTCGCATTTATAATATTAGTATAAAAGTATAGATTATTTGTAACAAAAATCCTTGTCCACATTACAGTGTATCAGTAATATCGGTCAACTGAAGAGCCGCTTATCGCGCATGTTTCCTACGTACGGCCTGATATGGCGCCGTTAAAATAATGAATGTCACATCCTAGCCCGCCCACGCAAATTGTAGCTAGCTTTAACACGCGTGGCCACTCGCGCGAATTTTACTTCGTCGAAGAAACAAAATGAACGTTTACTTACAATTTATTAAAACTTTTTCTTTGCGATCAAGCCTCTATCTGATCTACCTTTAGATCTTTTTGTATGCCAATTACAAATAAATAAAATTTAAAATCACGCACCGTACTGAACGTAATAATAACCCCGGTGTTTTTGTACGAAGTTTGACAGACTTTTGACGTTTGTTACATTTAATTAAAGTAAGATGGCGCAACTCAGCTTAAAGAGTGTAGAGTAACAAACTTACTTAGTTTGCGGTACATTTGCTCTATTATGTGGTTTGTAATACATCTATTTTGTGAAATACGTAAGACGTCCACCCACAAGGTGGACCGACAACTCATAAAAGCGGGAAGGCGCTGGATGCAGGCCGCCACCAACCGGCCATTGTGGAAATTATTGGGGGACTGTCGACTGTATATGTACTACATGGACTTGGAGTATTTGCTTTCCAAAACATACACAGTCCGATCCCAAGCAGTATATCAAACAGTATTGTACAGCAGTATGTATATCTTCGACCCAAATCCATACACACTAAAGACAAACATATTTGCAAACATATCCTTTTCATTATATGAGTAAGTATAGATAACACGACCGTTCCCTCTTTTGCAATTATGTGCCTAGATACGGGAAATATAATAACGTTATAATAAAATAGCAAAACGAATTAGATTATTGTTGATATTCCGTGTAAATAGTAAGGAAAAGTTATCCGTCATAAATGGGCTGTTTTATGAAATACTCGTAGCGACAGGTGTAGGTACTTTATATGGGGTAAGAAAGTTCAATTTGACCCACTTCGCAAAGTTCAATGTGTATGTACTTAGGTGGTATACTTTCGTCCGTATTCACAAACATTACTATGAAGTCTCACAGTGCGCATGGCCGCACAGGGTGACACACGAACCAATTAAAGAGCTCTATTCATCGCTGTGCGTTCAATTTGCTACTTCACTTAAGCAAGCATCGTTTGTAAATACGGGCGTTTATGTACAAGTATGTAGATGAAGATAATGTTGAAATGTCAGAATTGAAAAACACCAAAGTACCAATGAGGCCGAGATTTGAATTATAATATTAGTGTACATTAATTAAAAATAATGCATCCTAAGTAATATACGTTTCAATGTTATCTGAAAAATAGGTACAGACCTACTGTTTACCAAAGGGAGGTATTTTTATTGTGAAAATTTCTCGGCCTTCGCCACGTTGTTCTGTAAAGTTTTCTTATTTAGACTAAGCGGCCCAGCCGACGCTTGGACAAACTCCGACTTGCTCAAAATGAGAAATAAACTTTTGAAGAAATATCAAAGCTATCCAAATAGGATTTATTAAATTCTTGTTGGTACTGAACGTATTACCGTACTGTAGGTCCTGGCTACAAAGGAGTTGCAGCGGTGGGAACGAGGGTTGGATTAATCCCATACTGAACCTATTGGCACAAAATTCATAACTTTTTATTGTACACAAAATATCAGAATAAAAAATTATCTTCCAGTAAACTAAGCCAAGCATAAAATTAGAGTTTTTATTGTATGCAGTATTTAGAGAGGAGCAGTCCTGGATCTGTCAATAGGCCGTATATGCCGCGGCCTAGGGGCGGCGGATTTCAGATGAGGCTTACTTGGTTTCAGAAGATAAAAGTTAAATAAAGATCCAACCCCACCCTAGCCTACGGGCGGCAAAACTGTAAATCCGCCACTGGAGAGGAGAGATAAATATTATATTGATTAACCGTAATATCGATGCTGGAACGAAACTCTTAATTTATTAGTTGCGAAAAAAAAGAAGTTTTTTGCCTGCTTGTACTATATCACAAAAGCCCGCAGTTAGCAACGCACGAGTTGTTCATTAAACTTATGGTTTCCATTATCACCCTATTATGTTTCTACATTAGTGTCCATGTGTAACAACGCACTGAAATAATTAGCGTGGGCACTAAACCGCCGCCATATTTAGACTGAAAATGAAAATCATAAGAATACACTTTGAATAATCGCTGTAGTAATGAACCTAACTTTTATTCCTAAAATCAGCCTCAGGTTTAAATCACAGAATATTTCATAATTATAAATTAGCCAGCATACTGACAGCAAAAGGTTTGTAAAGAAAAAATCCACCAAAAACGTTATTGTAAAATGTTTCCAAGACAATATTATGGCTCGCACTGTCAAAAATCCTCATATTATACTTTTGCTCTACACGTCTTGACTCTACAAACTTTACTGGCCTTGGCGTGGACATACCTACAACTAAAATGATCTTGTGTCAGATAACACATTTATTTAATCACTTAATTAAAAAAAACTTTAAAACTCACAAAAAACTCATAAAACTCATTTATTTCTGTAAATAGTCTTAAAAAAGCACTTTTACACGTCCCAGTATTAACCCTACCACTGCTTCAGGACAATAAATGGGCCAGTGCTGAGAAGAAGCAGCGCAAGAAACTCAGTCACTATTGTCAGCCTCTTTTTCAAAGGTTTACTTACATGCTTTAAAATGAGCAAAGTTATAAATATTTATGCGAGCTAGGCAGTAACGCATCCCAAACATTTTTATGTTTTAAATAAGCATCGACTTTATATTGTTCTTGATAAAAATCTCACCCGGCGCACATGCGATCTATGGTGAAGCGAACATGCCCACAAGATAAAAGTAAAAGAAGATATGAAGAATCTCATTTGCTCAATAAGACCGTCAATAAGATGAATAAGCAAACGGAACGGCACGAACTGGGTCTCATTCCCGACAAAAGTCAATCAACGTCCGAGTTACTTTTATTAATAAGTGGGCGATATGAATCATCGAACGTGCGACACGCGGCGCATATCGATGTCCGACATTACGTGAGTACTCGCAATCGCACACGTAATTGTGACATTAAGGTGGAATACTCGTATCGTATATTCCCTCAATACAGACGCGTAGTGACAGTTGTGTCTTTCAACGAAGTTTAGGACGTTCTTTACTTACCTACCACCTGGAAAATTCCTCACCATAGGTGTATGTCCCTTCGATGGGTATAGCCTCTCGCATCGCAAGTTAAATGTAATAACTCACGCGTGTATAGTGCAACAGCCTGACTCATGCCCCATCTATGGGCCATAAGCGTGTGAGTAACTAAAACCCCCATTAATGGGACATGCACTGTGAACGTGTTAAATTAAAAGGAACTTGCATAATTTTGCTCAGGATCTCTGAATTACAAAGAGATTTCATCATCATCATCATCATTCAGTCTTTGGTAGTCCACAGCTGGACTTATGTCCAGCAGTGGCCTCAAAGCACGAGCTCCCGTTACTTGCTGCTATCTTCCTCAGATCGTCGGTCCATTATGCCAATTTGGTTTTGAAATGTTCAAGTGATTGTTACGCTATCTGCCAGAGTCATGTTACGAATTGATTACAAGAGACAACAATATCTCCATTTTCGTAGGTAGATTGTGTCATTTACATAAATGAATAAGTGACTGTTTATTATAATTTAGCAACAAACATCTATTTGCATGCAAATTCTGTTCAGTTTTTTACAGTAGTTAGTAGGTGGTACGTAGGTATAGGTTCACATAACCATTCATAAAATATTAAATTTCTTGTTCAGTTTGTACACAGTACACAGTTCACTAATCTCGGTTTAGAACATCAAAAGAAGGTAATTGATTACTTCACAAAATTACAGCAAATTAATTATACTAACACCCTCCGGGAGTTTGCGTTTCAGATCTACCAAATACTACAAAATTAACTCTCTTTCATACCTTTATTATTTGACAGCACATCCAACTATTTAGTATTTTAAAGCAATATAGTCCCTATTGTAGGTACTATCGGGGACTCGGACGCCTTGACACCTTAAGGGCCTAAATTGTTTGCACACACATGCTCGATTAAGCTACACCCCCATTCATTCATGTTTCGGGTCTAAGCAGCGTCGGCGCACCACTGTAGATGTTTGCCCTAGCAAACTAAGCTCTATGTAAAGCGTTTAGGATTGAGTATTGCTTAGCTTACCCGCATCCGTAGCGCTCGTTTGGCAACGTCGCATTTTAGTAAATTTGAAACCCAATAAAGAATCGCTACAAAATATTATATGGGGCTTCGTGTAAAAATTGAACTAGCGATTACCCGCTCGGGTCACAAAATTTCTATCGCACATTCCGAGGTAACTGTGCAATTTCCTGAGAAAAAAGTAGCCCTTTCTATAATTATTGTTGATATTAAGATTGTAAATCTCATGATATTAGTCTAGTTAAGGCGAGAAATGCAAAATCATACAGTCACTTTCGAATTTTACTTGTTTAATAGGTAATTAATTTATTGGGAACTTATAATTTATAAACTATATGTTATTGAATTAATTAGGAAATAGTTAAGGAATATTTGTGGCTTAAAAACAATTATTGTAAGATCTGGCTACATAATAACTTTCTTAAATCCTTGAATGTAAACTCCATACAAAAAGCACCGGTTACCGTTATAGCTACGGTCAAAGTTAGGTGGTGCAACTCAGCCTAAAACTAAGAAAGATTGAAGAAAAAGAAACGTTTCGTTTTAAATCTTAACCGTATGACAATAAAGTGCAAAATGGTATTTCGTATTGCAACCTAAGCCCTGATTGTCTCTTATTGGTCGTAGTAAAAATATAGTAAAATGCGTAACCAATTAGAGACCGGGTGAGCACGTGACCGGAGCGATGCGCTTACGCTAAAATTTCTACAAAGTGGTCAGGCGGAAGAGTCCCCGATAGTACATAAGACAGTGTTACTTTATGTGCTTTCGACTGTAAATTACTAGGAATTTTACCCCTAAATATTTCGTTAAAAAGGATTACTAATAAGAATTAAAAGCATAATCCAATAGCGTAACTTGCCCGGACCTTTCAACTATTTGATTAATGACCTGCCGCTGTGAGTTCTGTTACCGTTTGACCTTAAGAACTTTAACCGCAACCCGCCCTAATCATTTAATGCGTCTGTAGTGGGTATTGGACTTATTGCACAAAAATTGGTTTTGCGAACCAATGTCATGAATATTCTCCAGTGGCCATAACTTCACATCCAATTTTCTCTTGTGACGTTAGAAACGGCGGGAAACGCCCACAGAATAATAAAAATTATATTCTCTAACGCAAAGGAATACCGCTCGCAGCCTTTCCCTAGATTTGGGCTAAAAATAGTGCGGTCAATATCAGAGTTCAGACACGGATTGGAATATAAATAAACATTGATAACGAACGAAGTACAGAATTTAGAGACGTTTTCACAGTTGCGTCTTCGAACAGTGTGCTTACCATGAGTTTACGTTAGGTGTGCTCGCTAGCGAATTAGGCTAGTTGCCTAAAAAAATTTTTTTAGTCCGTAATGTTTAATATCAAAAAATATTGGACACATATATTTTTATTTGTCAATCTAACAAATAATTACATAGTTATGGTGCGTTGAAGTTGCGCAGAAATGAGGAGATCCGTAGGAGAACCAGAGTGACTGACATAGCCCGCAGAATCGCTAAAATCAAGTGGCAGTGGGCGGGGCACATAGCTCGAAGAGCTGACGGCCGCTGGGGCAGGAAAGTTCTTGAGTGGCGACCACGAGCTGGAAGACGTAGCGTGGGCAGGCCTCCCACTAGGTGGACCGACGATCTGGTGAAGGTCGCGGGAAGTACCTGGATGCAAGCGGCGCAGGACCGGTCTTTGTGGAAATCCTTGGGGGAGGCCTTTGTCCAGCAGTGGACGTCTTTCGGCTGAAACGAACGAACGAACGAAGTTGCGCACGACGTCACAACGTGCGGCATTTTTAAGCAAGCGTTGACGTCACGGGCCTCTTCTTATGAACTTTGGGGCGCTTTATCTCTTTAAATTTTCATTAGTTTGAAAAAGTGAAAAATACGTGTAGAGTATTTTTTGATAAGTTAACTGACGGACTAATTTAAACTCTTGCTTTTTGACCCAGGCAACATCCCCATTGTATGACATATTGTGCAGCGCCCCTAGCGGCTACTTTCAACAAACAAAATCTTCATAGAGATTTTTGACGTACTCGCTAGCGAGCACACCTAACGTAAACTCATGGTAGGTACACTGATACTTGTAAACTTTATAGTATAGCTTTAGACAGAAAATTAGAGACGGCATTACTCATTTAACGCAACTTAAATGTTAATGCACGAATCTTTATAAAAATCTAAAATCTTTAAGTATCGTTAATTGTTAATGTTCCTGTTGATGTTACTGCTCAATGTAGAGGAGTAATTACTGCAATTATTGTACGTATTTACTCTCTGTTGCTGTAGAATACCTACTACATAATGCCCTGAGTGCCCAAGCAACTGCACTCAGGATTTGATGAGTGCTACTGACAACGCCACTCTTGTGGCGGGGTTTTGGGCTGACATTGTGTAGGTTTGTTGTCGACACGAAAAGAAGAAGAAGAAGAATGTTACCAAGTCATCATTAATCATCATCATCATTCTCTCGTCACCATATTTCACAACGGCTTTATAATTATTACACCACACTTCACCTACCTATCTACATTCAGTCATCAATATCAGTGATTATTTTCACGATATACCGAAAATATCATCATACGAGAATAGCATATCGCAAGTTAAATAAAGTTTAATGTAGTTAGATAAGATAGGAACCAAAATAAACTGTCGTTTAAAAAAGTGCTTTATTTATACTTACGTGAAAGGTACCAAAATCGATAAATTTTTGATGATAACGTTCACGTGTATACTTTTCAGAGATACCAATCTTCTGCTAGATAATAAAATAATGACTGTCTAATCACATTGTTAAAAAATATCATCATGATATCACAATTAGTGTAATTATTTCGGTATCCGGGTTTAGAAATACAAAATAGCAAAACCTTTATTCAAAAGGAAAAAAAATAGACATTGAATTGAACCCACCCCTAAACCTAATACGCGCCATTTTAACCCTGTCTTGGACAACATAGCAATATTATAAAAGCGAACTTAGCTGCTAGTCGTCACTTTTCTTAGCTTCAGGGCGACCTACACTATACACTTGCAGAGTCACTATTCAAGAAAGACGTGATTTTCAATGATAAACAGTCGACAATCACCATACTTCCTAGCTTTATCGAATGAAATTGTCGAGTAATCGTATTCGCCAATACCAACGTCCGAGCTTTAGTTTCAAATCCTTGTTAAACCGAAACAGTTGTTTAATCGGTCGGAATCGATATCCGCTGTCGATGACACAATGTAAGGTGGGGCAGAAGTCATTTATAAACGTATAGTTCTTGCTACTCACGAAGGCGAGTGAGCTTTACTTGGGTGTGTACGTGTACATGCACATAACGATAGTGATTACACTGACGATTACGTCACATTCATAGCCCTCATCAACTCAATAGTCCATCAACAAAACATAGCTTGTAAGCTACATATTGTTGGATCTCTCTCTTTTCACGTTTGGTAGTCTGTACTCATTAGCAGACTGCAACCAAACGCCCTTTGAGCTCAGAACTTTCGAAGTTCAATAAAAACTGTGAGCACATTATTAGGTACTTTAACCAAAATCGCAAAAGTGCCGAAGACGGAAAAAAAAGTAATGTCTGTCAAAAGTTTTGAAAAACGAATTTTAACATTTACAAGGTAGATTAAGGTATTTATAATGAACTTAATGCTTTTCGTATTTCAAATAGATGTAGGTATAAGCTGGCTAATTTTGTAGGTCAATAATCAATATTATACCAAAGTTTCTACCAGGCTTACTGTTCCTATTTACATTACAGTTTTGTCATTTGGCTTCGGATTATGTAGTGAGCGATCAATCTCGTAGGGACAAAATGACGGCTTTTTGTGCAAATAGTCCGCAGTTAAAAAACCCATTTTAATATTAAAAGTACAGATGGTTTTTTTCATGACTGCTGGGTTTTTTTAGTAAATATTTACTTCGCTTTCATAGTTAATGTTAATTGTAGTGATGTGAAAGTACGTCAAACTACAGAACCGACATTCCAATTAACAAACTAATTACTAGCTAAATGGAATCTTCTCCCTCCTGCAGAGAGAGAAGATGCGAATATGCAAATTTGCATATAAATAAATCACATGTTATATGTAGGTGAAGTCACGAATAGGTGTGAATTGTCGATTTAAAGATGTATTCTTATTCAACTTACTCTACATTACCATAATCTTTGACCTACGCTAACTCGATTATCAACTGCACTCGGCGGAACACAACACTACGTGTACAAAAATTACAATATACACCTTATCATACAAAATTAAAGTGTAAATTCAAGTGGCAATACCAGCAACTGTTGATGTCGTTGCGTTATGAAGTGAATCGTATTAGTTTTGCGCAACTTGAGCGGGAATTGCCAAGTCGATGGAATTGTGTGGAATTTTCGCTAAGCTCGCTTAGAGAATGATAACACAATAGAAATACAGATTGCGTTAAAGATTGAAGAAGACAAAGATAGCTTTGGTTGCTTAAAGAAGATTTAAATGGTTTTCCATTTGCCTACTTATTTATAGAAGTGGCGAAAGAAACTCAGTCACCTTTGTCAGCCTCTTTTTCAATTAAAAAGTTACAATAGAATAGCTTTATTGATGTAAATACACTGTAACATTTTATATTGAAACCCTGGCTCCTAAACTAGTGTGAACTGTATTTCAGGAGAAATTCATATTTATCAAAATAAGATTAAAATAGATGTTAGGGTGAAATAGTGAGTTCAAATTCAATTAATGTTTGTTATTTTGGTACATGGCTAGTGAGAAACTACGGGAGCGTTTCACAGGAAAGCCATAGTCGCATAACAATTCCATTATACATTTTAATGGGATAATGATGAACTTGATTAATAAATTCAAAACTTTACTTACTTAAAGATGCATCTCCTATAAACGTGATTGAGTAATAAACTTTGGATTATCCTCACAAACTTGTTTACTTTTATCAACTTGCAATAATAACTGTTGCCATTATGAATGCAAACTGTATGATGGTATAAATGGATTATGTGTTTCCTAACTTCAGTTAGACATATAATGAACATATAATAAGCAATATAAATGTTTTGCTGCATCAATTTATAATTAGCGAAACATTTTAATGGCGTATTATGAATTTTATAAGCATACAATATGTATAGACATCGCTACATTATTTATAGGTACCTACTAATTTATAATGATCTAGGTCTACTAGTTAGATAGCATGGCTACATTATCTAAGGTAAAAATGTATAATGATCAACGACAGATGAAAATTTTACAGAAATTGTGTAGAAATTAATCATGTTTTTCATTTCACAGCTCTATTACAACGTTGGACAAAAACAGATCTCAAACACGATTCACTCAATACATTATTGAGTGAATAAGAAATGTGATTACACACGGTAAAACCCCAAGTCGGATTTAAAGTATTTTCCCGTTTGTGACCAATGACCGTCGCTTGTCGAGAAAATCCTAAATTGGATACCCAAGTACCTACTTAAACGTTCTTGGAATCAGTTTATTTCTAGGTGAATACTCATACGAGTATCTACATTAATTTTTCGTTAATAAAACACCAATAGTTAGTTAATTAATTACTTATTTACACTACATACACACCTAAAAGCCTTTGCTTGGTATTAATTCTTTTTTCACAACATAAGGCAGGTGTTTGACCGTATTTTCGCCGGATGCTAAGTGTAGATACAGTCTAGGATGGTACCTGTCTAGTAAATGCCTATTCACTACTTGAAAAGGCCTAGGTCAAAGACTTCTCAAACCGTGTCCAACGTAGACTCTTTTGTGTCGCTGTATGTGTTAGTCGCTTCGTAACCAAGCACATATTGCTAGTTATTTTACTACTTTTTCTACTGGGACAAGTTTTCTGACCCGTTAATAACTTAACATGACGTTAATGAACCGTTAACTTGGCTTGAACATAATTACTAATGTGTCCAAGGGCGTATGTCAAATATAAGGAATCCTATTTCGAAAGACAATATCGATTCATCTATCTTTCTCACACACCATGAGATGCTGGGATAAATGAAGGAGACAGGCAGAGTCGATAAATTGAGATCATTTAACAGAATAGAGCCCGGCCTAAGGGCTGCCACAAAAACAGTCAAAAGCATCGAGATTCAAGTGGTTCGTGGGAAAGTAAGGGTGTTGTACTCGTAACTTCTCGATAGTGTTTCAAGTAAGTTGTTAACAAGTTGAACAAACTGTTGTAGATTCTCTCGGAATTACAAGCACATGTGAGAAGTACTTAAATGAATATTAAGGCTAAGGGCTTATCAATCTGTGATTTTAGACGCAAAAATATGTAAGCACATTACTTATAAACGGAACATTATCTTCAAGTAATGCGCTAAAAAAATGGAATTTAATCACAGCTATAACTCAATCTAAGACTATAACTATAATAATTCGATAATACCCTATCCGTTTTAACCGATTTGATTAGTCCTATGTACCATGACAAAATTAAGTAGGTAGTGACTTATGAGGTAGCTACTGTGCTACCTTATAAGGATCATATTGTCCGGGATGTAACAGCTAACAACCCTGGATAATACTGCCAAAATAATAACCGCTCTATTACGATAGGCTTCGTTAAGTCATATCAAAGGTAGGGTGGCCGCTGACAAATAGGGTAGGAGGGAAGTTGGTGGAACTTATTAAGGGTCTTGTGATACACCATGAGATTATTTTTTGTAAGCTTCAGTAACTGAAGATGTGCATGGGTTGAGTAGATAAGCATTATATTTAATTTACTATCGTTAAATTAAATAAAAGAACTAGAAATTACAGGACCTCTAATTTAAGAACTCTACCTAAATATCGAATGTCTATAGTAATAATGTAGAGTTCCTGGGATTAACAAAAATTAGACTGAAAACTGTAACAAAACTTGAAAAATCCTCAGCCTGAACACTACGTTTAGAAATAACCCAAACCAAACTTATCTTTATTATTGTTAGCGTTCACGACCTTTGTTTAAAACAATATGGCTACTGCAACGGCCATAATGCCTTGAGCGTGCAAACAAAACGTCGATTGACAACTCGCAGACGATTCAAGTGCGCAAGTAATAAACATGGCCTTTGTTTCCTGGCACGAGATTAAATCATAACTTTATTATGACACAGTGGAAGGAGAAGCGATCCCATCACTGTTGGATCTATTTGTCACGGTCGCTCATTCATGTATCTCGCTTAGAGTGAAAGGGATAGATTTTAATCCTCTCATAAACTATCGGTGTATCGGTTGTATGATCTTTTTTGCGTAAAATTATGTCACTTGCGTACGCGCAGCAACATGTAATAGGCATTCTAAAAAGCATTTGATTTAAGCACTGCATTACACGCATGAGTGCGCAAGTCATTTATGCGATTTATGGGCAATATAATAAGTTCTCGAATATTCTACCTAAGGTACTCTTATGTAAGAGTAAGATCGAATCCATACGATAACAGTTGGTTTTCCAAACTCTAAAGTTACGAAAATCTCAAGAAATAACATCTCGAAGGAAACCACGAAAATAAAGCATACGGCGTTAGGTTCTTCAGTGCATCTTTGTCTGCATGAATCGTTCTATTGTTGTTTATGTAGACGACATTATACTCAACACTGGAGTCTGGAACTCTACAAATCAAAGTTATCATGAAAGCGAATCTACTGCTTCTAATTGCGTTGTTATCGTCCGCCGCTAAGCCAACAGCTTTCAATCTGCAAGCAATTAGTGTACCAGTATCTATCAGAGATGCCGCGTTATCTTATTTATGACTTAAATGAGAGAATCGTGGCGTTAGCTGTTAACTAAGTAGTGATGCGGGATAACGACGCGGTATGATTTTCCTTGGCATATCAATTAATCAATGGTGTCATACTATTGTAAAACGCTGGTAAACAACTTACAATAGAGGCAGGATATTCTTACCTTTTTATACGAGTGCTCAATGCCATTTGAATAAGAATATTTGAAGACATTTTCATACCATACATTTGAGAGGCCGTACCAAATTTCCTATATGATCCGCACCGATAATCTATCATTTTTATGCCAAAAACTTAAGGCAAAATCAGGCAAATTTTAACGCAATTTAGGGCATAAAGGCGTGCGAGACCCGATATTACATCCACGTCATTTAGCACCAGGCATCACCGCCAAAACCATAGCCCTCTGCCTTTCTGCTCGGCTTGGCTTCAAAAGTTAAAAAGTCGTTAGAGAGCTGTCACTTCACACCGATGTATCGATTACCACTCACGCACCCTACGTGTCCTTCCATTATGCATTCCCGATTACGATGTAACGATTGTGTGGCCACTCGATTGACCGACTTTTGCACATCGAATCATAAAACTTTACACTGCCAACAGGTAGAGTCAAGATTGGACTATCGAATCGATGATAACAATGATAAATGGTATCGAACCACTGTTTTGCAAATAGTTTTGGGAGGTAGCGAAGCGAACTTGAATGGGAATGAAATGTTGCGTTGTCTACAGGCCTCTAAGATAACCTTCGTAGCGCTAACATTTAAGCAATTTAATCAATCTTGGACGTTCACACGCAAAAAAAGGTTATCTTGACGGGAAAATTAATCTAGTTTTCGGGCGGAGATTGGAAAACAGCCGTTCTGATAAAAAAAACATCCAATTTGAAGAAAGAAGAAGATCGAAAAGTAGGTTAAATCTGCTAAATTCCCAATGTGATAAATCTCCATCATATGCTTGAATAACGATAGCTCCCCAATTGTTGCTCTTCCATTGAACCTGTAAGATTGTTGCGAACTGAACGAAATACAAATCGTTCCCACATTCAGACTTTTATTTCAAGCTCGATTTAATATTCTGGAATTTGGATGTACAGTGTTTATTGGCGCATGCATTTCGTAAAACATTGCGCTCCATTGATTGCATGATTTGCATAAGGCGGCCAACCGTCCCGCATTCTGCGGGACCGTCCCGTAATGACAGTTGCAATTCCGCATTGCAATATTTAATAAAATAGTCCCGCAAATCGTCCGAGGCGTCCCGTATGTCCCGCATTCCTCTTTTCCCATCGTTTTGCTCGCATAAAAGTGTTCCACATCAAAATACAAATGACTTTTGCCTAGCCATCGTCCAGTACCTACTTTGTTTGCCAGGAACAAACGCTCCTACGGAACGAGTTTTTTCCTTAATGAACAGCTTATGGACATCCGAAAAGTCGTCACTAAAAGTAGAAACATTACGTGCAATGCTAATTATAAAATTCAATTTGGGCAGCTGTGAAAACTTTTTGGACATTCTGAACCAAAACCCAGACCTATTAAAAAAATGCCACTCATGTGAAAAATATGATTTTAAAAATAAATGTTAATTCGGTAGTAGTGTTGTTTGTTTCTAATTTCAGTACCTACTTACACCATTAACAATTCCAACAAATCCTAAGTCTTATTGTGGATAGGGGTGGGTGTCCCGCATTGACTTATTATAAAGTTGGCCGCCTTAGATTTGCATATTTGATCCATGAATGAGATCGAGTCCGCCAGATTACTTCGAAAAACATTTTCCGAATCGAATCACCATCCCTCTCACACAAAGCGAGATATCTACATGAGGGACGGTGACAGACAGAACCGAAATACGTAAATAGCGTTCCGGAATAGTCCTGCCATACTGCTTCGGTTTTCATTTCCATTTCGTAGATTTGCTTTCTATTGTATTAGCTTATTTTGCACCGTCATGTCTATTCTATGTAGAGTGACGCATGTGGATAACAGAAGAATGATGTAGTAAATTTCGTAGCAAATTAGACTGTAGGTACGTACCTGTAGACTAAGTAGAATTAGGGGCAGATTGAATTTCGCATTCGCTTCACAGAGCGACGTATATCTATGTACTAAAGAAGTAGGTATGTAGTAGCGAAGTCGAGTCGAAGAACTTTTCCGAATTTAAACTGTCACCTATGTAGGGGTTGTCTAGAGGAGCCCGAATACGTAAACGAAACAATTAACTTGCGATTTCTGCTTTGTATTTGAAACACAATTGTTTTAAAACAAGGTGGAAAGGACATTATTTCTCTTATTGCAGCAAGAACCGCTGAGAAAAATAAAGTAACTAAAGTAACTCTTACTACATCAGAGACACACGTGATAAATATGCATACAGTTATTACCCAACATAAGCTATTCGTGTAAAATTGTCCACATTAGGTACTGCCTCCGTATCGAGTCCAAGGTCGCATTTCCATCTCGTTTGGAGTCTAGTTGTTTCGTGAATATTCTAGTTAGAATAGAGTTGCTAATATCCTCGTCACGGTCCTCAAAGTCAGCCTAATTCGATAAGGCCGGTATTCACCAGACTGCCAGTCATGGTACGTCTGGGAAGCCAACAAAAGAAAACCGCCATTATCGCCAGCCGACTTATGCTAAGAAGATAGAACATCAAATTGTTTACTTTACTAAATTTTTTTTTTTTCATTTATTTGGGAAGACAAACAGCTTCACAATATGTATAACTATAAATAATATTACTTACTTACTAGGATTACAATGGACAACACGCATAAGTTGTAATATTAAGTTAAATTATGACTTAATTTAAAGTTTAGATCACACACATTACACTAGTTTTTATTTCACCTCAATCCATCCAGTATTACCGAAGATAGAGCCTCGAGAAGTTTACGGACATTTTAAAATTTTCAAAAATTTCCAATATTCGCGCGTGACGTCACAACATGATTTTGCAGCCCCCGCACGTTAACCCATTTACCACTTTTTGTCTTTTTCCAACTAAAATAAAATTTTACCTAACTGACAACTGTTGTTAGTTGTCATCGTTCAATCACATTTCAAACTAGGCGCTAAAAAAGTAACCATTATTATGCCACCTATTGCCAATTTTGTGCACTATGAAGCCATTTTTACATTTATGCACTTAAATATAAATTTTCTGGAAAAATAACCAAGTTTGTGTCTCTGTGCTCAATAACGAGTAAATAGTCCAGTTATTTGTTAATTTTACTTGGAAAGTTTTCCGGTGTGAATTGGTGAATAAATAGATTTCGCTATGTTCTTTCCGAATTTTGTGACCTCGTTTATGGGTACTTCTCATTTACACTCAAATTTGATGGTCACACAATAATAGTTCATAAACGGTATAAGTTAGAACAATACCTTTGAAATCAGATGATAAAATAACTATTTAGCTACATACAAAATAAATTGTATCGTAATAGAAGCAAAAATAATACGAAAAAATCACATGAAACGATAAAAAACGGGGTCATTTTTCGCGTTCTCATCGTGTCACACCTTCGGTTGCAATGAAACATTTGGTTACTGCATTCACAATTTTCATTCAATTTGTGTGTAGCATATACTAAAATCATCGTAATTAAATATACTTTCCACACAATAGTCAAAAAAATATCTTCTTATAATTATTTTGAATTGAGAAAGCGAAATACGTTGTTCACACGATTTTAGGTACCTAAAATTTTGAGTAATAATACAAGATTGCCGTTAAACCGAACACCAGGAACCAATCACAGTGTTCTATTCGGTTAACGTCAGTCACGTTTCGACCATTGGGGAGGTGAGATAGGTCGATCGTCGCTCCGCGAAAAAAATACGTAGCTTTTTGTGATTGTCCATAGACATACCGTCGCTTGCTTGAACAATATTTTCTACCTCTAAAATTTAAACAATTTAATTGAAACTTTGCCATTGAAAACTTAACATATTAGACTTATTTGTGTAGTATTCGACTTGAACCGTGACTTGAAAATGGAATACAAAATGATAATGTATGGTAAATGATAAGTCTTTATCAATGAAGAAGCAGAAGTTCAATTTCATGTGTCCTCCATCTAGGCTAGTTTCCATCGTCACTCAAAGTTTGGCTGCGGTCTCAAATTTGGGCTTAATTGAGGTATTTTTTGGGTGAGAGGCATAAGAACTAATGCCGTTTTATATCAAAAATTCATACTTAAAGGTAATCAACCAGGTACAAAGTATTTCCTTGTATGTTAGTCTGCCACTCTTTAGTAAGTCCCGAAATCCCCGCTTCGGCTCCCCTACTAACCATTCTAACCATTGTACACAGATAATATCTTACATGCAGCTTTTCATGTTACTACGTCACATTTTCAAAATCCGCGCGGAAAATCGCTCCTAGCGGAAGAGCGCACTTTGAGCTTGAATATTTCAGTCATTTTTAAAGATATCAAAAAAGTAAAAATACAGTATTCATTCTAATTTTTTGTAGTATTTTTTGAAATCTTCAACAAAAATTGTGCGCCATGTCCATTGTGAAACCAACCACGTCATCCACATATTATATAAACGAGTAAATTACGATGAGAGTGGAAGGTAATATTATTGTATATAATATCAGATTATGAAGATAGTAAAGGCTACAATATTAAAAAAATAAAAATTTTGAAGATAAAGCTACAATATTAGAAATTTTAAAAAATTACAAATGATACTAGTCAAATATTGTGTAATTTCCATTTTCATTAACTCTGCCAGTAGGTTAAAATAAAATCCAAGAGACATCTGACTGAAAGATAAAACATTGCTTTAAATTACCTCTAACAAGCAAAAACGTAGTTAATTTAGAGTTAGACTTTAAGACTCCCCGCAGACAACAGACATTTAGTCGGCCTATAGTTGGACCCAATTCTAATTTGTATGAACAATTGGACGATACCAATGTGCGCACTTTCATACATGTCCAATGTCCATCCATACTGATTAACAGCCCGACTCAACTATCGGCCGACAAAAAGTGGTCTGCGTCTATTGAAGTTTGCCTGTCCATTTGCACTAAATTACATTTTGTAGAACGTTATATCCTCATGTAACTAAGTCTATTACTGGACTTTATAGACGTTTGAAGACAAACAAAAGTCTTCAAATAAATCGTTTCATTTAAATTACACAGTGCAAAACAACGTTGTTGTTCAATAAGCATGTTTCCAGTGGGTGGTCATGAAGCGAGCGGATCCAAATTCTTAAAGCTGCATAAATTGTACCCTCCGTTACAATAACCGTTAAATTAAATGTTTTAAACTTTATAAACATGAATAGCGGGCATTAGTTTAACTCCTAGGTAGGTGCAGAAACGGCGCAGGTCAAACTGGATATGCCGCGTATGTGTGATACACATACGGGTGTTACCTATGTGTGGCGACTTCATACATCTGCCATTACAGGTTACTTATCCCAATAAATAAAAACAAACATAGGCCAAATTATATGTAATCAATATTAAGCTACTGAATTGGTTACAGACGTTTCAGAAATGGTGTTTTAAATGGATTTCTTTATCAAAATGTGGGCGTATTTAATAGTAATAAAATATGAATTAATAGAATGCTATTTCAGTAGGACAGAGATAGATCAGTCACACTTTCAGAAATTACATAAGAATATGCATCTGTTCAAAATAACATAATCAACCTTTAATTTGCTGGAGCCTACGATCGCATGAAAATTACAGCGTTACTCCAAGACTAATACCATACAGACATAGCACAAAGCATTTAGTAGTTAAACCATTTGGTTTAATAATAATAGATATTAACTTAAAACGCGGTTAAGTTAACGCAAACATACTTCCTATCATAAGAAAGTGTTGATTCTTGTTGTATTTCTCGAAGATATACAAATACATACTGTATGTCATGAGACACGCGAAAAAGAATAAAAAAATGCAGAATACTTTAACTTTGAACCCGGACATGGTAATTGGGTTAATTAAAAATAATATAAGTAGATGAGTAGGGTCTTGAGGCACGGGAAGGTCTTGAGTTTTTAGTTAGGATAGGTCGGGATTGTCGGGAATTCGGGATCAAGCTGGAAAGGAAAAAGACATGGATGAAACAGAAAATGTATTTAGCGAGGTCACATTATAAAAATAAATAAGGAAGATTAACGCCATGGTATATTTTAAAATTTTCATCGGCAATCAGGAAAATCCTTTAAATAATCATAAACCGGATCAACATACTATTTTTATAACTCCAATTGGACGCGAATGTATAGCAGATGGCTGTTTAATGCCAGGTTATGTTGCAAGAAGGATGTGAACCCTATACTCGCAGGAACACCAATCGCTGATGCTATGCTAATAATAGAATATCAGCTATGATCTTTCAATTTTAATAATAATAATATCCTTGGACATTTTACACTACGCTTCTAGTCCCAAACTAAGCAAAGCTTGTTGGGTACTAGACAACGGATATAAACATACTGAAATACTTTCTTTTGTAAATACATACATATTATAATACATAGTAACACCCAGACCCATCACAGAAATTAAAATCCATCATTTCAATTTCTGCCCGGCCAAGAATCGAACCCGGGACCTCTAGGCATAGTAGTCCGTTTCGAACCACTACACCAAACGGCCGAAGAATAATAGAAGCTTATAATAGAGGGCCTTCAACTTAGAGGCGCCCATAAGGTCTATACGAAATGTATAGAGCTTTATTTTAACTGCGCATTCCTAAAACTTAAACAATTCAATGTCGCGATTCACTGCAGTAGCGAAATACTTGTGTCAATTTGTTCAAGAGACGACCTCGTGCTGATAACCTTGCTGCCAGTTCTTAGCGTTAAATCCTCAGGTAAACACGCCTATTTTGGTGCATCCACGCCGCAGTTATTTTTTGTGGAGCAACATTGCGCAACACGGTATCATTACATAGCCATAACTTTTGTGGCTACCTATTACAAATTGCTATCGAATATTATTGTTTTTGCTATCGAATGTGGCCTAGTCATATTCGGAAACGTTACTACAAAAAAATTAACTAAAAGCCATTAGCGGATGTCGCACTGTTACACTAGAAAGCTAAAATATCCGAATAAAATTGTTACTAAGTTGTTTTTTGCCTACAGAAAACGGGAATAGACGAAGTGAGCCTATTTTAGAAGAAATTGACTGCTGAAATAATATTTACTTACTGAAATTAGAAACTCAATTAGTCTACAAATTGTATGTCGAATTTTATTGTGTGATTAGTAACATTTGCAGAGACCAATTTCGTAACATTTGTTTACCTTTAGTCACGTTATGAAATACAAACGTGCGATCTTCTTCAAATACATAATATTATGTAAACTGAAAATATTTTCATAACATGAATAAGTATGTAATATAATTGATATTGTGCTGTGTACTATCCTTAAATAAATAAATAAATAAATATTTATTTTAGTGGAGTGTACATGTAAAAGCTATCAAAATGCATTTATAACTATTTATGTATAAAACAGATGTTTTAACATAAAATAATCGCCAGTTACATGATTGGGTAGATACAAAATTGTGTAACTGTTGATAATTAGGTGTATTTGTGTGTTGCATAGTTTCAGTATATTATGTATATTTACCTTTCAGCTGATGTAATATGCAACTTTATAATAAGAATCTTTATGATATGGTATTATAGATAAAGACTAAAATATTTCTTACAGAAAATGAAGATTCAGATGAGAGTTAGTTGTTTAACCAGTTAATAGAAAACCAAGTGGAAAATTGTCCATGTGCCGTTTTAAGTGTTACAATTTGACCATAGTGACGAACGTAATGGACAACATCCTCAAGTACGTTAGGCATCCAGACGTCAAACTGAAGGTCATTTCAATAAGATCTTTGCTGCAAAATTGTGTCCACACAGTGCGGTGATAGGAAACAAGCAATTACTGTGGTCAGGTATGCATGCACAATAAACGGTGTTGATTAATTTAATTTGTAGTCGGATAAAAGGAAAATAGTTATTGCATTTCAGAGGGTAAAATTATAATCATTATTGCAAGAGCAGTCTTTCAACAATTTTATTATTTATCCTTGTTACATTAATGACATAATGGAACTTTCTAAGTTTTTTTAAGAGCAATTGAGGATTTGCAAGCCTACTACATATGTCCAGGCAAATGTTTTTTCAAATTTGATTTGAATATTTTAAAATTATGAGTCTTTTAATTCAGTTTTTTTCTTTGAATACCTACTTAATCATCGGGTAACTTACAAATCTTATAGTAGTCTAACCAAATAAAGAAATAGACTTTGGCTCTATATGTAGTTTGCGTACCAGATTACCACCAGCTTCGTTATACGAATAAAGCCCACTACAAAATCACCTTAGTACACACCACAGCTCATCCAGGTGTACACAGTGGTGTCTTATCTCATTGTAATACAGACTAATTTCCAACAAAAATTTAAAGTCTGATGTGCTGTTGTCCGTACAAGCTGTACTTAGTACTTAGTGTGTGTAAATAATTTTAATAAAGATACTATGAAATTTTAAAATTAACTAATAGTTTAAATTTTATCTACAATTCTTTAAAATCAAGTCAACAATCACAAGTAGACTAGATATTCATAATAATAAGTAATTGATTTGATCAGGGAAGGATAATCTCCGTAATTTACATGTTGGTGTTTCAAAATTAATAACAAAGTATTAATGTTCCAATGTCATGAACCATGATTAATTATGTTATCAAAGTTGTTAGTATATTAGTCAGATTTAGGCTCTATATTTAATTGAAAACCAATATTTTTGATCTAATCAATTTAATTTGTTTTTCCAGTTAAGTTGAAATAAATAAAAGTTGAGGCATACTTAGAGTGCAACAGTGCCAGTTTAATTAATTAATATATTAAATTATGGACATAATTATGCTAAAAATATATAAAATTGAACTAATATTATGGAGCTGTCAATATTTAATTGAACTTAATTTATGAAATAATTTAGAGCTTTGAATTGCGTAGCACACTAAAAACACGAATAAGGCAAAGTAATTAACTGAAGAACAAGAATGACTTACAAGATCCTGCAGTGATTTTCTAAATTTAGCACAAAGCGTGGGTGTATCAATAGGCAATGTTTATTGCTAGGCGGTAATATAATTAAAAAACTTACCTTAGAAACTGCTTGCCGATGAATTATGAAGTCACAGCTTTATAAACGAACCAAATTAAACACAAAAAACAAGTCTTTCCAAGGAAACAGCACTGTTTATGTAATTTAGAATCCCAAAATCTCGTACTTCACGATGAGCGGAGTAAACAAACACGTTTATTTAATTTACTGCACGATTTAAACAGTAAAATTCGGTGAAAGTACGAGAAATCACTTAAAAAATACACAGAATATTCCGACAGAAAATGTCACCATCTGCCGCAAACCGCAATAACAACTGACATTTCATCGACAGACAGCCAGACAGGAACGATGTTGCCACGTTTTAAAAAAAATTACCACAATTTATGATGAAAAATAAATTTCTTAAAATAATTTCATAAACAAAATAAAAAGAAGGATGTAGAATTAATCAATTATCTTAGAAGTAAGGTTTATTCCCAATATTATTGTACTTTGTGTATGTTTTTAACGTACCTAATTACTTATATCGTTATACTGAAATGAATTTCACTCATTAAATACTTATAAACGAGACAAAATAAAGAATACAATACCTTGATTATTTGATTCGCTGTATTCATTCAGATTTCACACGACTTGACGTTAAATTAAACCCAAGCTGACAAGGACCGCCCGCATGCCGCGTGCCGCGCGCCGTTACTTATTTGAAAGTTATTTGTATCATTTATGGGTGATGAATGGGAGGTTGATAATCTGAATAACCCCAATGAGAGAAAACCATTTATTTTCACTATTTTCGTATTATTACTGAGACCCCAAACGTTACATCTCCGCAGATACCCATTTTCCGGGTAAATTTTAGCATTGTGGCAAGCCTGTCTAAATTACGTTCCGTTCAACGCACGATTTATCTAGGTATAAAATATTAAAAAAAAAACAAAATGTAGTTTCTTGGCGGGCTACGTTGGCGGGGAAATTGAAATCAATACAATTAGTTGGTAGGGTAAGTAGGTAGTATGGTAGGTACGTAATATATAAAAAAATGTTTAAACGAGAAACTTTATTCCCATGACATTGTCTTGTTAGGATTAATATCGACTAAAATATGTGTGTATGTATGATACATAGTTTTGGATACTATTTTGTAGTGGCAGTTTGACAAACCGTCGATTTTGTAGGATTTCTCATCCATTGCAGTTTTGAGAAGTTTCTTTCTGGAATAATACAAAATTTTAAAACATCATCTAATAGCCCACACTGTACAGTAGTTACAGTACAGGTACTAGTACAGTACCTGGTAGGATTCTCCGGTTCCTGTTTATGCGGTAGGGCCATATATTTAGCGATAGATTTGCTATATCTGGTCAGAGCAAGACCTGAATGCTTAATTCTGAAACAATATTAACATTAACACTATAAATAAATATTATTTGGTATTATACAGCGTGTTTGGTAGAGGGTTAAGACTTAACTTCGTGGGTGTGAGTAAGGTAATGAAGGCTATATTTCATTTGTCTTTTGTAAGAGGAACTGTAGGTAAACGCAATTAATGTTTTGCTTCTAAAGTCCGGTCTGTGAGCACGTAGAATTTTGTCCAATGACCCCAAGCTACCCATCCTTATTGCTCGCGCGTAATTATGTTGCTGTCGCGCTCGCACACTCACTGCAGCCGCCCGTCGCACAGTCGCGACAGCAATATAATTATGCGCGAGCGATAAGGATGGGTAGCTTGGGGTCATTGGACAAAATTCTACTATACCTCTAGAACTTACCTCCAGAACATGTCGGTGTCCTCCCCGCCCCACCCCCAGTAACGGTTAGAATACCCGTTCACCTTTTCAAATTGACTTGGAGTCATTACAGATACGCCGCCATAGTGACTTTTGTAATTTTCTCTGAAAATGAAAAATACATAATAATGTCATCGCATCACTCAATGTGACTACATTTCTTGAAGAAATGGAAGGCGGTGGACTAGGTGGACCGACGATCTGGTGAAGGCGGTGGAAGTACCTGGATGCGGGCACCGCAGGACCGGTCGTTATGGAAATTAGGGGGAGGCCTTTGTCCAGTAGTGGATGTCATTTGGCTGAAACCAAACGAAATGAAACGATCGAAGGTTCTTGAAATTTGTATACATTATCGTTCCTTTCCTTATTATTAAAGCAGGAAGGCGCTGGACGTAGACCGCTACCAACCGGGCAACATGGAAAACATTGGGGAAGGCCTATGTTCAGCAGTGGACGTCCTATAGCTGAGATGATGATGATGATTAGTTAGAGCAGGGGTTCCCTAAATTATTTGAGTCACCCCCCGCCTTTCAGCCATTTCGCATCGAGCAGTCTGGATTTTCTTAGCGGTCGCAGGATTCTGTGGCTCGCATCCCCCTTTCCAGGTCCCTACGCCCACCCTAAGGAGTACACCCCCACTAGGGGAACCCATCAGTTAGAGGAACCTAGTTTGTTGAAAAATAAAATAAATAGATACAAACGATTCCGGCCTCCCAATGACATACGCGGACATATGTCGCGGCCAAGTTGGACAGCTGTATTTTATCCTGTCGGTGGTCGGCAGAAGGTCTACATCGTGGAACACCATGCACTCCCAGTTGCCGTGCTTCTTCGCCTCTAAGTAGCCCACGTTCAGAAGGCGACCCCTGTTGAATTGTTCTTTCCCTGGATAGTGTTTTTCAAATGAGCGAGCATGTAACAGAAACAGTGGATACTCTACCAATTTTAGTTATTTGACACTAAAATCTTAGTAAGTAGGGTGCAAGCGTAAGTTTTCCAATTTCGGTAAAGACATAGAATCAACATCATAGTCTAGATCAGCAGAACTGACGGTCAATGGGACAGCGAGGTTTTGGAGTGGAGCGTGGGACGTCCAACCACAAGATATACCGACGACCTTTAAAAAGGTAGCATGAAGGCGCTGGATGCAGACCGCAACCAACCGGGCGATGTGGAAATCATTGGGGGATGCCTATGATCAGCAGTGGACGTCCTGTGGCTGAAGTGATAATGATGATGACAGAAAAACAAATACTTAAGATAGGTAACTATTTACACAAGTTCCTTTCAATATCACCCAGTTCTATTAAAAATAATTTGGAACTATTTAGTCCATTTAGATAAAACAAAAAACGTCGCTTACCACTTTGCTCTATAACAAAAATCCTATATTCTAATCCTTGTTCGATCAAAAATGGATGCATCACATATAGAAACACGACCAAATTCCTCTCTCGATTTCTACAAATGAAAAGTAAATAAGATGGCATTTTAAAATACAAGTCAGTCAAGAATATTTACTCATGTAGGTACTTAATACTTACGCCCGTATTCACAAACTATGCTTGCTTAGGTGAAGCAGCAAATCGAACGCAATCGATTGAATAGAGCTCTGTGATTGGTTCGTGTGTCACCCTGTGCGTCCTATACTACGCACTGAGAGGCCTCATAGTAATGTTTGTGAACACGGGCGTTATTTATTTTTATAGACATATTTACTTTAGTTAGCCAGATACTTATTTACCTGTAAGGCACAATAACTGCAATCCTGTGTCGAGCCCGGCACAGCGGTGATTCGTAATACCCTCCCTTCGAGAGCTGGTTCCGATAATATACAACTCCTGTCAGGTTATATTGCTTAAAAATATAATCATCACTTTCATAAGAACCTGAAAAATATTAAACTTTGTTGTTGTTACAAACATAAATCATCATCATCATCTCAGCCATAGGACGTCCACAGCTGAACATAGGCCTCCCCCAATGCTTTCCATGTTACCCGGTTGGTAGCGGCCTGCGTCCAGCGCTTTCCTGCTACCTTTATGATGTCATCGGGCCACCTTGTGGGTGGACGTCCCACGCTGCGTTTTCGTTTGCGATAATTAATATAATAACTTATAATAAGTAATCTACCTACTGCTACTCGTATTATCGTACTTCTGGAGGAGGAGGAAAGGTTCGGGAGTGGAGGCCACGTACCGGAATGCGCAGCGTAGGACGTCCACCCACAAGGTGGACCGACGACCTCATAAAGGTAGCAGGAAGGCGCTGGATGCAGGACGCCACCAACTGGCCATTATGGCTATCATTAGGGGAGGCCTATGTTCAGCTGTGGACGTCCTGTGGCTGAAATGATGATGATGATAATTACGGTACTTACTTACCTTGTACTGGGCGTGTAACTGAAGGACATACTGGCTGGTATTTCTTAGAACCTTTTCTGGTATCTGCAAAAGAAAGTATCATAATAAACGAGATTAGTATTTAAATAAATGACCTACACAATGCCAGACTATTTTGATATTAAAAACAAGTAGAGTGCGGCCACTGCACTTGGCACTACTCTGATAATAATAATAATATCAATTAGGAGTTAGTTCGACTTATATTTTAAAGCTGAGAATTATGATTAAATTATATGATACGGATGTTTAGTAGGGCTACACATAAATCATAAAGAGAGTTTATGAAAATCTACCAAAATAAAAACAAATAGGTAGCTTATGATATTTTAAGTAATATTCAAGGAACGTACCATTGGAAAAGTCAATTTTTTCATTTCTTGCCGGAATACGCGCCAAGAAA
The DNA here is from genome assembly GCF_004193835.3 of Ostrinia furnacalis. Classification (NCBI taxonomy): domain Eukaryota; kingdom Metazoa; phylum Arthropoda; class Insecta; order Lepidoptera; family Crambidae; genus Ostrinia; species Ostrinia furnacalis. The sequence continues at coordinate 27,744 of NW_021131983.1, forward strand.
GATGAATTCTTCTTTCTTTTCTTTGGTAGAATACGACTAGTGATGTTAGCTGAAAAAAATCGCTATGTAGGTAGATACAGAATCTGATGTGCTGAGACAACTGTACATTTACGAAAATTACGAAAAGGAGAAAAAACTAAATTCATAATCTGTTACGAGGCACCCGTAGCTGTAACAATGCTACAGACAGATGCGACCTGCTACGAAATACTCGTATTTGTAGCAATACACTACAGATGCGCCTGCTATGAAGCACTCTTAGCTGTAACAATGCTACAGATGCGACCTGCTACGAAATACTCGAAGCTGTAGCAATGCTACAGATGCGACCTGCTACGAAGTGCTCGTAGCTGAAGCAATGCTACAGATGCGACCTGCTACGAAACACTCTTAGCTGTAGCAATGCTACAGATGCGACCTGCTACGAAGCGCTCGTAGCTGAAGCAATGCTACAGATGTGACCTGCTACGAAGTGCTTGTAGCTGAAGCAATGCTACAGATGCGACCTGCTACGAAGTGTTCGTAGCTGAAGCAATGCTACAGATGTGACCTGCTACGAAGTGCTCGAAGCTGTAGCAATGCCACAGATGCGACCTGCTACGAAATACTTGTAGCTGTAACAATGCTACAGACAGAAGCGACCTGCTACGAAATACTCGTAGCTGTAGCAATGCTACATACAAAAGCGACCTGCTACGAAATACTCGAAGCTGCTACGAAAGACCATACTACGGGTCTAGGAGTAGGTTCGTAGTACGATGTTCGTTTTTCAGGGATAATAGTCTTTAAATTGTTAAGAATCTAACTCTAGCCGGTTTTTCCCTACAGCACTTACATTCTTGACGCAACAGAAACACCGAATTGAAGCTTACAGGGACGGACATAAACGAATGTTGTTCTTGTTCCATCTCGGACCTAAAATCAAAATAAACATGGGGTTTTATCTGAAATATATGTAGTGTTTCACATTACCATGTGACGACAATGAAATGGCTATGCCACATATTTTGACTAAGGTGTAGTTTGAAGCTTGGCTCTACTCGAGATCTGATAACTTTTCCACAGTGCAAGGTTCATACGGTTCGTCTTAGCAACATTTTACATGAAAATGTTTTTGGTAAGATGGTACTATCTATCTATCTCTATCAACTACATTAACATTCGTATTTAAACAAGAACGGTCACACCCTATAGAAAAAAAACCCAGACCCGACAGTAACGAGACATACCTCAGTTTTTTTTAAGACCGTTCTTCTTTATAGGTCTAGCCTTAACTCAGTGCCTGAGGTTTGAGAGCAACACGAGAGGAGTGACATTGACATTTTGAGACGTGATAGAGCATATTAACCTGTGGGTCTAGACAAAGTGCAAATTATAATCGCAAACCAGTCGAAAAGTGGTCGAAAAGCCCCTTTTTTGTATGGAGTTTTGACGGATTCGATTTTCGATTCGATCAAAAAGTGCGTTTTGTCTAGGGGGGCTGAAGATCTGAAGTCTGGCTGACGTTACAAAAACACCCTCCCGTGCCGCTTCCATAACTCAGGCACCTGAGTTATGGAACTGAGTTAACTGAGGCTACTGAGTTAACGAGCACGTAATTATGTATTCTACGAAATAAATTATTGAATTTGAATTTCAATTTAAGCGCTAGACATATAGAACAGGTACGACATTCTTATACAAGTTGTGCCCAAAATTACTGGTTTCGTATGTTTCAGCCGAAAGACGTCCACTGCTGGACAAAGACCTCCCCAAGGATTTTCATAAAGACCGGTCCTGCGCCGTTAGCATCCAGGCTTCTCCCGCGACCTTCACCAGATCGTCGGTCCACGTAGTAGGAGGCCTGCCCACGCTACGTCTTCCAGCTCGTGGTTTACGTACATTTGATTAGTATGTGTCACAGGCGTGGTGGCAATACATGCGACGACCAGGTAATACGCCAGGGGAGCCAGGAGGAAAACCAGGAACCAGCTGCGTCTGTACCCTGTTTTAGGCGGGGGAGAGTCCAGGCACTCGTGCAAGGATAATGGCGCGCGTTCATGTTCTGAAAACAATATTAGAAACAGTCTTTTGGATTATCCCACATTGTTCACCTAGCTAGGTGATATCACCTGGGTGAACAAAGTACGTACAAATCCTTTATTTGCCCCTGGTAAATTAGAGTGAGTTAGCAGTGGAGACTAAATGACTTGATAATGATGATGATGATGATTAACAAAGTACATTTTTCGTGTCGTCGTTTCACCTCGAAACCATTTTAACCTGGTGATATCACCCACATGAATTGAGTCGACTGAAGCAGTCGCCTTTGTTCATCTAGGAATTAATTTACCTAGGTGAACAGATGTGACTTAATTTATGGATTATTCTCTGTTTGATGTGTAATCCCTAAGTCGCCTCTTACGACACCCGCGATAAGAGTAGGGGTTGGTGACAAATGTATTTTACTCTGCCTTCACCATACGCTCTCTGAAAAACATAAATCTTTTTAAAAAAAACCCGCCTGCCAAGTGTTGGGATTATAGCAAAACCCTCCACTATAGTGGAGGAGGCTTATAGTCCAGCAGTGGACTGTAAAGGGCTGTTGATGATGATGACGAATGGATTATTATTTTTTTGCTATTCGGTTCTAAAAACTTTTTTTACGAGTTTCATTACGAGTGTGAATTTTTGTTAATGCAAAATAAGTAGTAATTTTTATGTGGCATTAAATTAACTAAATGCATAAACAAGCTTAAGTGTGTTTTATTAATGTTTTAATTGATTGTATTTTTAATTTATGTTCAGCCAGCGATAGTATTGAAAATTACTACAAAACTCCGCTGTTCGTTTGTCTGTAAGATAGGCCTCTATCTTATGAGATAAATATAATATAAATCTACTATGTTATAAGATAATCGTACACACACAATAATTAGGTAAGTACATATGAAAAAATTTAGACACTTACTTGACCCAAGGTACCGTGTTTTGATGCTCTTCAATATCCTCTTAAAAAGTATTAATCGGAACATTTTATGTTAACCATCACCAAGTAAACACCACACTACAGATACGAGTGTCGCACGCGCACCTTCACTCACTATAAGAATTCAACGTGAAATGAAAACACGGGGATGTTTGGATTTTGTAAAGACATTGTTTTGGAAAGTATTGATCAATTTGACGACCTAGTGGCATGGTTCTAACATTTTTATTGCGGTCGCGGGTTTGAATCTCGTGGGGGCAAATGTTAGTGTAATAAATACCAGCATTGATACTTGCTCATGAGTCATAGTTTAGTGGCTATTAAGCATAACTGTTGGTGAACCAAATAAATAAATAAATAATTATATGTTCCCTAGAAAATTGCCTTAGGTATATTCTTCCTCAATAAATTGTCTTAACACGGGATGATTCAACAAACGCATTCTACTTATAAGAAGGCACTAACGCCCGTATTCATAAATATTACTATGAGGTCTCACGGTGCGCGTGGACGCACAGGGTGACACATGAAGCAATTACGAGCTCTATTCAACGCTGTGCGTTCGATTTGCTGCTTCACTTAAGCAAGCATCGTTTGTGAATACGGGCATAAGTATCTTAAATGAAATATTCAATGGACATACAATCTTAAAATAAACATCCCTTTACAAATTCTGGTAACACGAGTACTTTCTCATTAACATAAACATGTGTAAATCCCGTGGTGCCTACGGGATATAGGTACACCCACTTTCCTAAGAACCTTAGAAAATTACACAACTCAGTAATGTTAACTAACATTAACGCCGACAATAACAACCTGTTTATTTGCAACAAAAAAGGAATGCGTTCAAATAACGTAAAGAAGTTACAAATAAAGTGAAATGCATATTGAATCGATTTCATTGCCACAGTGAGTAAAATTGTGTTAGCAGTGCATACTTTTCAATTTAAAATTCATTATTTGTTGATGTGTAGGTAAGCTCTTTTTAGGACACTTATTCAAGTCCCAATATAACTTGCCCAACATACAAAGTCGAAAATAACAATAAAGTTCAATTTATTATTATTTTCTACTTGCAGATAACTTGCAGAGCTTTTTTAAGTGACCATGAAGAATGTGGCTTCAAATATAAAGGGCTGCAAACACTGGATATTCGTAATAGGCATTATTGTAATTTGTCTTCAACATCACTATGTTAACATTGATCATAAATCTCAACGTGCAACCCATGCCACGAAAACTCCCAAAAAGCGCAGAGAAGTAATACGTAAGTTATTTATTATTATATCATACTGTTCTCTGTGTTCTCCTTTAACTGTAAGTGTAAGTTTCGTAATTTCATCCACGAAGACGCGCCCCACCAATTTTTGGTTGAGGGAAGCGCGTGGTGCGGGATTTGATCCAAGCAATCCGAGCGGCGTTATTGTTTTTGTAGTATGCGTGTGCACTCATGGATAATTAGCGTGTATACCGATAACACTCAGAATGATGCGGCGCGTCTTCGTATATGAAACGATCTATACCTACGTTGAATTACGTATATTTTATCTTAACAAAGTCGCTAACTGTCTGTAGGTACGCTTATTAAGTCCTACATCTTTGAAAGTACGCAACGGACTATAATGCAGTTTTCAGCAAGGGTGATTCCAGACTCCAGAGGAAAGTTTGTTCACTCTTAGCTCGCTAGTTTATTGATAAAATCTTAACAATGTGATTACGAAAACCCAATTTTCACGACTAACTTACTAATACCAATACGTTAATGCATAAATGAATTTTGGAGTAGAGATGGATGGAGATTCTAATCTACAATCTCCAGAGTTAATCTGAAAGAGGACGAAATTGGTGAATGAAAGTTTGTATATCTATGTAGAGTTTGGTTTTAGGAGTGTATTTGAACGCCATTTCTTTGATAGCACTGAAATGCGGGCCAAGCAGCGGATAAAAGCTAGTTTAGTAACTATTAAAACCAATTTGATTTCAGTGAAGCTTGGTCATCACCGTTTAATGTCATACCAAAGATTTAAATCCATGAATTTGTCGTTGAAAAATGTGGGTGAGTATTTTTATAATTATAACAATATAACCATTTCTCACGATTGCAATATGTACATAGTTGAAAAAGTTAGTTATTCTACTTAATTTCATTCTATTTTTTATGAAACCAACTCAAATATTTAAAAAAGTTTAGTGTAGTTGCTTACTTTATAATACACAGGCGTGAGCAGGAAGTTCATTCGAACTTGCTTATTTATGTAAGAATCATAAAAATAAAATTTATATGTTCCCTTTCCTGAAATTTTCCTGCATAAAAAAAATTACTTAGGACACTCAACTCAATTTGACTTTTGTTTTACAGGGAAGAATGAAGTTATGCCTCCCTATCCCGAAAACACACCGATATGTTTCTTCAACAAGACCAATTTAGGTAGCTCAATATCCCCAGTTTATTTTTACACCTGTATTTGATTAAAACCTTGCTTTACCTACTAGTCCTGAATTCTTCTACACAAAAATATCTATAATAGTTAATTAACTTTTAAAAAAAAATTAAACCGACTTCAAATGTGTGTTGGTTCATAATCGGCGGAGATATTGCGTATAAAAAAGTTCATCCCCAATTTTCCACCCTTGGGGGTGAAATATTTTCTTCAAATTAGCATGAAACCACCCTTTTGATAATACCTATTCAACAAAAAAATAATCGTTCAAATTGATTTATAATCGGCGGAGATATTGCGTATAAAAAAGTTCATCCCCAATTTTCCACCCTTGGGGGTTGTTTTTTCTATTATTAAATTTAAATGGGACCACCCTTGAGGTATTACCTATACGCCGAAAAAAGATTTGTTCAAATCGGTTCATAATTGGCGGAGTTATCGCGTAACAAACATAGAAAAAAAAAACATACGGATCGAATTGAGAACCTCCTCCTTTTTTGAAGTCGGTTGAAAAGCAATGTTCAATGTAGCAAATTAATGTCTAAAATTATATTGGGATAGGTACCTACTTGACCTGTTCCTTGAAAGAGATTAGACACCATTAGTAACAAATTAAGCCCGGGGAACCAGGGGTCGAAACTGGAATGTTATAGAGCTGAGAGACGGTTCTCCGATTAAATCCACTCTAGACATTGAATTGATACTTTTCTGAAAGAAAGAAAAAACTTAGCCAAAACCCCAGAAACAAAAGGTTCAAATTCAAATTCTTTATTGCTATTTAGGTAACAATATTTTTTTTTATTTTCAGTATTTTTTTTAATGTTTGACTGGACATTATTTTATTGCTAATGATCTCTAAGTATTAGGTCAAGCAAAACCCCTTTCAAGCAATAGGTCAAGTTTCCCTGTCACCCTATGTAACAGTGGTTAGCTTGATGAGCGTGTTGTCTTCTCTAAATATCTAATTATATATACAGGTAGAATCCGCGTCGACCGGTCGTACATAACGCCACGTAAAGTGGAGAGACTGCGATTGGGAGTCAGGCCTGGGGGCTTCTATGCACCCCCGCACTGCCGGTCGAGGCATAAAGTGGCTATCTTGGTTCCATTCCGGTAAGAAACCTACTTAATATAACGCAAAGTAAGACGTCTAAACACGAGGTGGACAGACGGCATTGTGCTAACAGGAAGACGCTGGATGCAGTCTGCTACCAACCAGTTAATCTGAATCTGCAAACCATTGCAAGATGCCTATGTTCAGCAGTGGACATCTTAAAACTTATATGGCTGAAATTGCTAAAAAGATGATGTTATTTTTGACTTCAAGAATCCTAAGTAAGGATTTATTTTACTATACTAGGAATACCAGCATGGAAACACTTGCTAGAAGAGTGATTAAAATATTCCTGCTTGTTCCAGAAATAGAACGACCAATTTGTCCAAATTCTTGAGGCATATTCATCCATTTCTGCAAAAACAACTCCTACAGTATCGAATTTTCGTCATCGAACAATATGGTAAGTGTTTGCGTTTCTGATCAAACTCTTTTGCACGCTAAAGACTGACTGAAAAATTTTCATACATTTTCTGTAAATTATTACGAAAATCTTACAGGAAAAATTAAGGTTTACTTATACATGTTTCTCCAGATAAGCACAAATTCAACAAAGGTGCGTTGTACAATATCGGCTACCTCGAGACCCAGAGGTTCGGCAACTGGGACTGCCTGGTCTTTCACGATGTGGACCTCCTCCCGATGGACCTGAGGATCCTGTACAGCTGCCCGAGGAGACCTACCCACATGTGCCCTGCTTTGGAGTGTTGGGGTTACCAGTAAGTACCTACCTCGGTGACTGACACAATCTTTATCTTGATTTATGGGCAGAAGCAATTTAGCAATTTAGCAATTCTGCGAGCTATGTCGGTCACTTTGGTTCTCCTGCGGATCAAGTGGCAGTGGGCGGGGCACATGGCCGTTGGGGCAGAAAAGTTCTTGAGTGGCGACCACGGGCTGGAAGACGTAGCGTGGGTAGGCCTCCTACTAGGTGGACCGACGATCTGGTAAAGGTCGCGGGAAGAGCCTGGATGCGGGCAGCGCAGGACCGTGCAAAACCTTGGAGGAGGCCTTTGTCCAGCAGTGGACGTCATTTGGTTGAAACGAACGAACGAACGATGGGCAGAAAAGCTGTTTTTAAATACACATTACAGGAGGTAACGTAACGGGTAACGAGAGTACCATTAAAGTTCGCTCCTCTTAAAAAATTGTATACCTAGGCAATATAATTATAGGGCCTATACTATAGGGCATGTAGGTACCTATTGCAATTGCATGCAAGGGTTCAAGTAGTAGTATGTAATCAGATCAATGCAGGTTTGAATCAGCTTAATTAATTATCCTATGAGGAAGAGGAACCGTTTCCGTGCTACAAGGGGCACATTACAGCACTTTATCAAAGTTTTTGTAACATCCTGGTGTATTGCAACATAATAAAATTATTAAAGGAAGGGAGGGGACCAAACCCAATCAGATTTAAGATAATTTTGTGTGACACTTATCTTCCAGAAAGCCGTACTATAAATTATTTGGTGGAGTAACTTCGATGCCGACGGAGATGTATTTAAAAGTCAACGGATATTCCAACGAGTACTGGAACTGGGGTGCAGAAGACGACGACATGTTTATACGGTATTTTATAAGTTTTTTGATCCAATGCAATGGGAAAGGTTCCATTCCATTCGAGTGATACTTTCTGGCTGCGCTACTATCTAGTAATTCCAGTCCCAATACTGCTATGGCTCTACCTAAAGAGGTATGTTCGTCATAGTAACCTACCTAGATTAGAGTTAAACGGAGAACTTCATCTTGGGTGACCCCAGTGCCATCATAAATGAATGATGTAAGTATTAGATCATTAAATACACTGGCACAAGAGCTCTACTTGTTATATGCCACGCCAATGAGTTTGCATATTCTTAGATTTAATTTAATTTATCCCCATAATGTTGCAGAATACATGCGTCCAGGCTTGCCATATGGAGGTATAACATGAGCATCGCTCGCTTCACCTGCCTGCCCCACCCGCGTGGTATCCTTAATGATGACAGGTAAGTTACTATCATGGCTATTGTGTAGGTGATATTATGGGTAATTTTCTTTTTATTTTATCTGAAATAAGAACCTTAATCTGTATCACACTTATCTATAGACGATCTGCGCATATTTGTATTGTTAATCTGTCTGTATTAATAATTAAATTTTAATTAAATCCCACTCATACATTATATGTCCTTCCTACAGACGAATAAAGTTAGCAACGGCAAAGAAACGTTTTAAGCATGAAGGCCTGAATAGCTTGGAGTACAGGCTAATAGCAATTATCCAGAGAAAATTATTCACGCACATCCTGGCCGATGTAAACCCTTTCAATTATACTGTTTGAGTAATAAACCGATGGGAATAACAACGTTTTATTTTAATGACACAGGTAAGGAATAGATAACAATAAAATAAATACTTAGTACTTGACTTGCCAAAGTCTAAAACGAATTAAATGAATATCTTACGCACTTCCTCTGCTAGGTTGAGCGCAGTAAACTTCTTTACTTTGTGAAGCAATTTGCAAATGTTTTGATCGGACACAAATTTACATACGTATATGTCTCCATTATCGGTGTCCACTTCTAAACGTTTCAGTGCATTTTTCACTTGATCGATGTAAGGGGTAACCCTTTCTTCTGGTATCAGCTCAAAATGCCAGGGCAAACAGATTTTGAGGACATTCCATATGGCAGCTTGACTCACAGCATACGCCAAATTGAGATCTTCTTGAGGTTCACTTTTATGCTCTTCTTCTACTTCTTCTTTTTCAGGAGGCTTATCCTCGACCACCTCGGCTTCTTCTTCGCAAGGTCTACAGATAAAAGTTGTCTTAACATCGGTATCTGATTGTGCCTGCTTGCTTCGCGTCGTAACAAGACTCTTCTGAGATTTGGGCAAACGAGCGCTCTGGGAACTGTCCAATTTCTTGCCTTTTGGTGCACCTTTGCCTTTCTTGCCTTTTTTATCAGCATCAGGTGGAGGCTCAGAGTATCCTAACTCTATTATAGAGGTTCCCTCACAGATATTTACCACCGCTGCAATCACTTTGTCTAAAAACTGATTAGTACACTTCAACGCACAAGCCAGACAAGCATCTCTGTATTGCTTTTGTTTTATTAATTTACAAACAACCTCTTCGCAATCGTCAAGTGAAAAGCAAGTCTTTTTACCAACTGCCATCGACAATGCTGTTACAAACCCTTCAATAGGATCGACATTTTTACAAAATGCCAAAAGAAATGCTGAATAATTCATTTTGTTTTCAGCCACCTCAAATAATTCAAAAAGGAAATGCTTGATTAAGTTCTTTCGCAGCACCATGTATTTATCTTCTGAGTCAAATTCTTGTTCAAACCAAAGCTCTTCATTGATGAAATCATCTCTATAAATAAGCTCTGTAGATTCCAGATCATTGCAGCGAAATCTTTTGCGGACTTCAAGCAATTCTTCAACCGTTGGGTAACGTACGTTCAGACAGTAAATAAGGAAGTCTCTCCAGTCAATATAAGCCGTGTCGCCAAACATTAAAAACACTAACTTTGGGATTTGTTCAGGATCTACTCGCTTCCAGATTTCTGGTATAAGGGGACCGTCACACGACTCTTTACCAAAGAAAATAAAATCCTGTAGCATGTAAATGAAAGCTTGCTGCAGAGCAATACCTGTTGGAGCAACGATCTTGAACTGGGTTCTTAGTCTCGCTAATTGACCTACTTTGAACTCTGACTCCATAACCATTTCTTTGATCTCACCAGTTGTTGAAGGAGGCTCTGGTGGAGCAAATTGTAGAAGATTCGGATCAATGACAAAAGTGTCGTGTTCAAGAATTAAACTTTCTGAAATCTTTCTTCCACCTTCAACCGCCATTTGGAGATATTTGCAAAGCCTATCAACAGACTTAATTTCATTCATGTAATAACTGTTTATGTCGTTTTGCACTTCCATGAAAGTCTTGTAAATATGGTCATTAAAAAGTTTCATATCGCGGTAGCACTTGTATTGTAGAGCCAGCATACGCAAACTAGCTCGATACATCTCTCCGTTGATGCCCATTATCCATTCATCGATACACTTCAAGGCGTTTTGCTTGAAAATTTCTTCAAGGTTGATAGATTCTTCTGAAGAATTTTCATCTTTTCTTTTAGTCGGCGGCACAATCTTAGCAACTTCACTATATTCACGACTTATAAGAGAACGATAAGTATCGTTGGTATCTTTAATAACCTTTAAAGCAAACTTTACATTGTTTTCAATTATTAGATTGAATGGATTATTGCTGTAATCAATTTCAATGTTTTTCAACTGTAAATCTTGAAAGGCATTTCTCAACTGCCTGTAAACTTTATCTTCACCTCCCTTCTTGCTTCCGGAAGTTTCGTCAGATTCTTTAAAGATTTTGGTCAAGTCTTTTGACGATAGTCTATCATTCGGAGGCATTTTCTTAATCATAGCGAAATAAAAGTCATGAAACGTTTGAAACGTTAAAGTGGACCTGAAAATTAACAGATTGTATGTATTAAATTAATCTCATTTATCGAGTAATTTTTGAAATTTTTTAAAAGAAATATTAAAAACTAGCTTTTGCCCGCGGCTTCACCCGCGTGAAATTCAGTGTCACAGATCAGCATAAATTATAGCTTATATGTTAATCTGGGTTACAAACAATAATACTGTAGGTAAAGTTTCAACAAAATCCGTTCAGTAGTTTTTGCGCGAAAGAGTAACAAACATCCAGACATCCAAACTTTCGCATTTATAATATAGTAGGATAGTAGGAAGTAGGATCTACGATGTAGTTAGTAGATTACCGGTTTAATTCTGTTTGCATGCACGATATGTACGTATTCACCATTGTTGTGAGTTCTTCCATAGCCCAGTTTTCGCATATAAGTGCCTGCCTTTGATTCTCTGCATATAACTTGCGTTCATCACAAATGTGGTAAAGTCTGTTTTGTAATTCTTTCACTCTACAATGCCATTCGTTTTTAGTCAAATGAATATCTCTCCAATCATTTTCAAAATCATTGTACTCCTTTTGGAAACGACTAACCAAATCCTGTTTGTGTGATGGTAGCGTTATAATTTGTTCCATTTTATCTTTGATGAACCTGGCGTATGGCACTAAACAGTTCATTTGTAAGCGTTTGGCAAAAAATAAATTCTGCATGTCATTGATATACGTTTTCTCAATTTCCTGCCAACAGGTTGCAAGTGCGACTCCTATTATTTCTGCAATAGGGATTTCACCATAGTCCCAATCTTCTTCCCCGGGTAATATTTTTACCTCTTCCGAACTTAAAGAGGTTTTACTCTCAATATGTTCCTCGCCATCTTCCTCTGCGATCATCAACATTTCTTCGTGTAAATCTTCTTTGGACTCAGGTGCCTTTACTACTTCTAATTCATTTGTTACAGACAGTCTACTTAATTTAGAAGATCGGCGAAGCTTTTCCTTTGATCTACCATTTGTAACCTCTGGTTTAACGATTTTAGATTTTGTTCTTTTATCATCTGTACTAGGAAAATCTAAGAGACTCAAAACATTTTCACCAAAAAGTCTATCACAAGATTTTAATGGCATTAAATAATCCCCAATCACATATTTACATATTTGTGCAAGGAATTCTTTTTCTATTAGCTCATAATACATGCTGTAGTTTATGCCCAGTACAGCATAAAAACGATCGATCATCTCAGAATTTTCTTCAGTTAAATCCCAAATGACTAGTTCTTGGAGAATATCTTCTGTCTCTCTCAATCTAATATAACAAGAGAAATAGCTTTCAAATGGCTTTTCAATTCGCTTTTTATGTGGATCATTAACTAATTTAGATACCCTTATATCTTTGTATTGATCTGTCTCCTTCTTTCTATGTTTTGCAATACTTTCTTCCAAATAAATATCGTCTCTATCGTCTAGTTCACCTTCATCAGGCGGAGCACGACCAGAGAATGTCTCTTCAAGAATTTGTGCCTCGCGATATGAGTTTGGATAATTAATTATAACAAAGCCGTTAATATCGTCTTGATCTTTTAGGTACTCTACTATCATGGCTGATAATAAATGGTCAGTCAACGTATCGCCAAAATTGAGCGTTTCATATGCATATCTTCCCAATTCGGCTGCAGGTGATAAAACTATTTCTTCTTCTGGAATAGTCTTGGGCGTCTGTGTTTGTTTAGTATTCGGAGGAATCACCCCCAATATTTGAGAAATGTTTGGTTCGCTACTTTTACTCGCTGTTTCTTCCTCAATCTTCATTAGCTTGATCAGCTCCTTGTCTTCTTCTAACTGAGCAGCAGCAATAAATTTATCAAATGATAACTCAATATCAGTGCATCCTACCATTTCAACCTTAAACCTCTTCAAGCTAAAGTTAATAGCAGACTCAAGCCGAACGACGTGTATTTTACGCATATTGAGTAAAGTTTGCATTGCCACAGTAATTGATCTGTCCGGAAGACCACGTAAAATCGCTTTAGCTGTATATGCTGGCAAAGCAGCTGGTGGTCTTGGTGGAGGATAAGGGTATTTAATTTCAAGTAACGTATACACGACGTGTCCAAGAATTCTTGTACCCAAATACTCGTATTTCCTCTCTTCTGATTCTGGATCATAATTAGGGATTAACAAATCCAATGTCCAGGGATATGAATAATTGTGATATTCCATAAATTCACAATCATTTAGGGATTCTTGTCGGTCTAACTCTAGTCTTATAATTTCTTCTTCTTCTGGTGCGGGCTCTTCTTCTAAGCCTTGTTCTTTTAAAATATTTTCCATGGGATCAAGAATATCGAAAATAGGTTGCTGTCTAAAATATAGATTTTTCCATTCATGAATAAAATGGTTAGGTATGTCATCGCCAATCAATTTAGTAAAGTATGCATATTTTGTGGCATAATCAACTATGGAAAGCATTGTTTCGTAACATATTTCATAGTAATGCTGTCGTTTTCTCTTCATTTTTTCAGCATATAATTTTTTGTGCAACATGTTTTGTCTTTGCTTCTCAAAATCTATTTCAGTTACTTCTAAGTTTATTTGCTCTTTGACATTATCGAGAAACTGGTTGAATTGTTGTTCTCTTTGATCTGCAAACTCTCTTTCTGCTCGAATCCTGTTTTTGACCAAATCACGAGCTTGCTGTTTGGTTTCCATTATTTTAGTGCACATTTGTTTTTCAAACTGAGATAATTTCATTACTTTTTTGGCAAGTTCTCTATCCAGTTTTCCTTCTTCTTCGGCTACCGAGAGATCCCACAAAGAGCCACTGAGGACATTCCTTACTTGCTTCTGGAACTCTTTGGAGTCTGATTTCTTACGCAATCTGCAGTACAAATTATCCATGTAATCTCTAACCCAGTCTGTATCAACCATTGATTTCTTTCTTTGTACAGCTTTTTCTTCCATTTCAAGCAGTTCTTCGTATGTATAATTTTTGAATTTACAAGGATATCGTAACGAAAATTGTTCCATTTCTTTTCTCGTATTTGGCATCTCTGTAGTCTTATGAATCTCATACTGCAGTAGAGTTTTAGATTCCTCAATTTTTCCTAGCATTTTTGAGTATTTGTGTCTAATATAATCGTAGGTATCTTTTACTTGTTCCGTTTTCTTTCTCTGCCAATCGATAAATTGTTTTTCATTTAATAATGGCTTGGAAAGATTATCAACAAAAGATTCTTCTTCTTCTGGTATCTTTTCCACTGTAAATCTACTTTTCATCTTTTCGACGAGACCGGAAACCATTTTTCTTTCGCGTTTGATAAAGTTAGTGCGGTCTCGCTTATCCAAGTGGAGAAATAATTGGTAAAACAATCGGAGTAAAGCAGTGCCTTTACCTTCCTTGACGCTGGCAAGATCTGTATCGTTCAAATGAACCTCCAATTCTTTTAACCACTCGGATAAATATTTCCAATTATTTTTGAGGTCCTCTGCAGCATTGCTCGATCTGATAAGAAAATGTTTCTCTTCGTTGATGACATTGTAGCTTAGAAGCACGCTGGCGATTATGTAGCCATTTTTCATCATATCACCGAATTCTTCTGGTTCCCATTTTATGGGTCTTCGTAGTCGTTCTGTTAACCACTCTTTTAGTATCTCAGCCATAATGAAAATTGGGAAAATACATGAATTAAATAAATTGTTTGCGTGTTGTTGTTGACATTGATAACGTGAATTTGTCAAATTAAATACTTTTATAATAGGTACCCAGTCAAAAAAAGGAAAGCGGTTTTAAATTGTATGGTAGAGAAAATATTTTGAAAAAAGGATTTTCAAAAAAGGTAAAAAAAACAGCAATAGTAAAAACTTCAGTAAATTGGAGCACTCTAGGCAGGCAACACCAACTTCAGTTGTCAATACTGTCATTCAATATTATGACTTTTTTGTTATGTTTATTTTCACTGTTTTTGCACATTTCGTGAATTTCTCTATCTGTATTTCAGGATGAAATGCAATGAATTCGAAATGAGTGTAAGCACAAACGTTTTTGCAAAGTGAAATAATAACCTTAAATGTATGCAGTTTATGTTATCATCTTATTACGTTGTTTGCAGAAACCTCGTCACTCGAAGAACTTGGATAATTTAGACAAAGCTCTTCAAGATTTGGGCATGCTAAGTGCTATTACGGAAGCGCGTCGTGAGTATTTACGTGAATCACACACTACTTTGGGAATGATGCGGCTAAACACGCGGTTCGTTTCCAACGTCACTGTGGGGTATTGTATGCGGAGATCGACGAATAAAAACAGGCTGTGCCCTTATGTTTTGCCCGTCAGACATAGAACCAAGAGTGAGAACTCTGAAGCGATTACTGGTGACGTGAAAGACGGTGGGAGCGAATTCAAAAGCATACTGGAGCCGTCCACGAGTGGATTCGGCAATCACGAGTGTGCAAAGAGTCCCGCAAAGAGGTGTCAATCTCTGGAAAACCTGAATCTGTCATTGGAATCCCATTCCAACCCAGAAGTGTCACCCGATATGGATGGTGTGTCAACAAGGATCCAAAAACTACAAGTTGATGAATGACACCAAAATGTTTTATCTTTGTCAATAACATAGCAAAGAGATAGCAGAGTAGTTCTCAGTGGATGTTTGTAAAAATATTTTTCTGTGTATTTGTACCAATGGATTTGGACCCTTACTAATGTAAATGCGCTTTTTATTTTTGTTTGTTATTTTGTTCATAAGGTTTTATTTAATTTTGGGAGCTTCCATGTGATTTGTAATAATAATTATTCATAGTAATGTAGTGGAAATAGGAATTCATTAGGACTTTGTGCGATGATATACTTATATGCTTACTTTTCTAAGTTCAGTTCACACTTCAGTACAAATGTGATTAATCTCTAATTATTTCAAGTTAAATACCTGTTAATTTAGTTCATACTTATTTAAATCTTATTTACAGTCATTTGTTTTAGAGTTTTCCAATGAATTGCCATTAACAGAAGTGTTTGTAAGTTTTATAAAACAGGATGCTTTTGTTTGGATTCAGAGATTTATGTTTGGACAGTTAGTAAGGGTAGGTGAGTGTAAAGTTGTTTGTCAATGTTCCTAGTTCCTTGGCATAATACAATTAGAATTTGCATGTGTAACCCAGTTTAACACAATTTCAGGGCAGCTGTGTGTGTTTGTAAAATAAGCAAATTGCTCAAAATTATTTAGATTGGGTACAAAGTAACATAATTAATGAAATTATTTTGTATCTGCACTAAGACATTGTTGGTGATGAGTTTGTTAACTGTGAGGATTACAATGATTTTTTATGGTTACCTAAAATAAGTACCACATAAGTGTATAATATTAAGAACAAATTACCTTGTTTTCACTAAGTCACAGTTGCACTTGAAGCCTAATCATGAGGAAATATTTGTGGTAAAGTACCCTCAACTACCTATTTAGTTCAAATCTGTGTACCTATATATTTTAAAAATTACAGTATTACTTAAATATTTTATTACTTGTTTTTATTAGGTAATAGTTTGGAATGTTTGTTTGGAATTTAATACATTAGGAATTGTTTCCTATAATCAGATTTTAGGTGTGTTTTTTCATAATATTACAATATTTTAAACTAAGGCACCGGTTTGTCCACACTAAGACTGTCATGAGATCTCATTAATTTCAAATGCATAGTTAATTTCGCTTTAAATTGTTTAAATTATTCACAGCTACTCTTGTACACAGTTCACTGCAAATCTGCTTTTGTGACTTAGCAAAAGATACTTATGTTTGTTAAACATATTTTGTTATTTTATCTTATTTAATAATAACAAATATTTGAAATAAATATTGCTTTGATAAATTACTCTGTGGTTTATTTTTAACTATACCTACATATTATTTCTAACATGTAACCTTAGGTAGACCATGAAACGAATGCCCTTGACTTGTCAGCATTGTTTCCTTCTACCTTGCATAATAGGGGATCGGAAACTGCAAATAATTTCTTGACTGACATAAAAGTAGATCATTGTTACGAGTATATTAGATTCTTATTGATTTGAAATGAGTTGATTTAACAGATAAAAAAGTATAAACACTAGGAATAGGTACCTTAATAATACTAAAATAACACTACAAAAAACATATCAACTTAAAATCATTTATTTGCATCCATTGAGTATGTTTAACACTTAATATAAATAACAAAATCCACTGTAAATAATGAATTGCATTTGATTTGACTATTGCTCACATAGCTTTGACTTTCAGTTGCTTCATTTTGGGAGTCTTGCGTTTCTTCTCACGCTTCTGTTCCTTGAGTTCCCAGCGGCGCTGCTTCTCGGGGTCATCCTCCTGCATACAATAAAAATAAATAGTTAAATGCTTAACGTACAACACGGTCGAATTAACTGGGCAACTGGCAGCCGTGACGTCACACGCGGGAGGAGTATGAGCACAGAATAAGTAATAGTACAGGTACAGAAGGATTACTCCGCAAGACGATTTAAATAAATGCGAGTCTTGCTACGACGCGATACAGTGGAATTCAGCTCGCACAGCACTACGTACCTACAATTTTATTCACCTACAAGTTTTGTCTCTTTCTATCGCGTGCCTCTGAACTCTTCTTACGCTGTTAGGGTTGCTGTCTAGTAAAAAAATAATTAATCTAGGTACTTATTTGTAATGAGGTACGTATGTAAGTAAGTATGCATTCATTATGGAAAACCTTGGGAGAGGCCTTTGTCCAGCAGTGGACGTCATTTGGCTGAAACGAACGAACGAATTCTGAGCATTAGTCATGGTAGGTTAGGTTCCTATACTATCCTAAGAATTATTGATTACCTACATGGCCAACATACCTTTCAGCATCTTTGGGAAGCGAAAAAAAAAGATAAATCCGGTAGATTTCTTTTCGAATTTTAACACCCGAACGCCGCACAATATTTCTTTCTCTTTATGTCCATTTTTAAATAATACTTCGATCATAGAATTATAATCATACTACAACGCACGCCAGCGTCCTGACGGCCGCGCGTGACACTCGACTGATATAATACCCGCCGGCGGGGCGCTTCGCTGTAGGTAATTATCGGATGTACCGCGCGGAGTGAGCCAGGCCTGGTATGAGGTAGAGTCGCTGTTCGGGATTCTTATAGGTATCTACTCGATGAAGGATACACTGTTTCGTGGTTCAAACGGTTAACTACAAAGAATATCTTGTTACAAGGAAATACATTAAAATTGCGTAGTTGCTCTGATGTTAACGATGCAAAAACAAAAGATGTGACAGGCGCGCGCGGGGGCCCAGCGGGCGCGGGCGGTGGGGCACGCGGCGTAGTGATGTTCTTGTGAACAGTCGCATTCCATTGTGATGCGCAGTTAGCTCGATCGGATTTTGGCCCTATTATTTCAAATAAATTTTACTATGGTATTAATACTACCCCTGGGCTACTATTCCCTTCTTTCGAAAAATTGTACCTACCCAAAACCTCATTCTTTTTTTTGGTATGTTTGATTAAATTTTAAACCAAAAAAAATTCTGTCATAAAAATAATACAATGAATAAACCTTGACCATAAACAAACTATTGACTTACCAATGCTTTCAAAAACTTTAATGTAAAAGTACTATTAGCTTTAAAGCTTTTTTTATGTCAAGGATGTGCGCTTACTTGTGATTTTGTTTTGATTGTGCGCAAATTAATAAACTTTGATTTATTTCATACTAGCTTTTGCCCGCGTGAAATTTTGTCTGTTACAGAAAAACTTTGTCACGCCTCCCTGTTTCAAAAACCGGGATAAAAACTATCCTATTTCCTTTCCCGGGACTCACACTATCTCTATGCCAAATATGGTACTTGGTTTAGGCGTGAAAGCGTGACAGTTACTTTTGCATCTATAATATTAGTAAGGATAATATCTACTCAGAATTTCGCCGATCACGAGCGGTTACGTGGCTATAGTACGCTTAGCAACCGGTTGCTAAGATCAGTTAACCCTTTATTCGGCAGTGGGAATATAGTTCCCATCATATTGTCCTTGTATATGTCCAAAGATATTTAAGATTTATATTTGAAACTTTATTGGCTTGTCTTGGTCCAAAAACAATGAAAAATTTAATTATGTTGCATGCACTGTTATAGAGTTAAAGCATGTCGGTGTAAAGCCCGGTCCGTGAACACGTAGAATTTTGTCCAATGACCCCTAGCTACCCATCCTTATCGCTCGCGCGTAATTATATTGCTGTCGCGACTGTGCGACTGGCACCCGCAGTGAGTGTGCGAGCGCGATAGCAACATAATTACGCGCGAGCGATTAGGATGGGTAGCTAGGGGTCATTGGACAAAATTCTACGTGCTCACGGACCAGACTTTAGTCATGTCTTACCGCGAGTATCTTCTCCTTCTCCTGCTTGCGTTTCTCCTCGCGGCGCTGAGCCGCTTGCTCTTGGCGCGCCGCGTGGGCTCCACGCACCCAGGCTTCGGCTACCTTCTGACGACGCTTCTCGCACTTGGCTAGAGCCTAGGGACAATCAATAAATAAGATGAATATCAATACTAAGGGAAATGATATAAAGTTGTTGTATTTGAGCACCAGATACTAAGGATTTTATTGGGTTTAAATGCCTGATTGCAAAAAAAAACAATACTATAGTCTTTTTCACGTAAGATGATCCGTATGACACTTCAAGGTTATCCATATTACGCATACTACATATAATATGCAGAATATATTTGAAGAAATATTTGTATTTTATTAGAAAAATAATAAAAAAAAATTTACTACTTGTCTTGAAATATATAGTAAAATCTGAGTCTATTGATTATATTTTAATTAAATACGATGTAAAAATATTTTTTATTTAATGTACGCAATGTGTGAAACGGAATAGATTTAGTGCTGGGGTATTTCTTGTATAATAAAATCGATTATTTCCGCGTTTCCTTAATCGATTGCAGTGAATACTTAGTCATTAAAAACATCACAAAAATCAACTATATTTTTCGATTATTGACTTTAATAAACGCATTGAAAACAAATTAATAGGTTTTAATTTAAAGAAACAGAACCAGTACTTTTTAGGAATCGTTTTTTTGAACACGAACCATGAAATTTGAATATTATCGATAAAAAATTGTTACAATAATATTTGTAATTAAAAAAAAACATGTTTTTTTGTTAAATAACACCTATACAAAATATTTCTCTAAAAGTAGGTTTTACTAACTCTTCGAAAAAAATCGATAGATAAATCGCTATGGTTTAGTTATGTGACATCTCTAAATCTTTCAATCTCGAAACGTCATACGGATCATCTTAGGTGAAAAAGACTATAATGTTACATCTTTCCACCGTATTTCGTTAGTTACAGCGGGGCTACTCCGTGGCAGATTTGGTGCCTCCTGTAACACTCGCGACCGCTCCTGTATCACTCGTTCCCGCTTCTGTCGCTCCTGTATAAGCCACCCCCGCTCCTGTATCACCCATCCCCGCTCCTGTATCACCCACCCCCGGTCTTGTATCACACGCCCCCGCTCGTGTATCACTCGCCCCCGATCGTGTATCACCTGCCCCCGCTCCTGAATCACCCACCCCCGCACCTGTATCACCCACCCCCGCTGCTGTATCACACGCCCCCGCTCCTGTATCACCCACCCCGCTCCTGTATCACCCCCGCCGCCGCTCCTGTATCACCCGCCCCCGCTCCTGTATCACACACCCACACTCCTGTATCATCCGCCCCCGCTCCTGTATCACCCGCCCCCGCTCCTGTATCACACACCCACGCTCCTGTATCACCCGCCTCCGCTCCTGTATCACCCGCCCCGCGACACTGACCTCCTTGCTGAGCCGCAGCCGCTTGATGCGCTCCAGCAGGTGGAAGGCCAGCAGCAGCAGCGGCCGCACCTCCGCGCCGCCGCCGTCCGCGCCCAGCGCGATGTTCATGAGCAGCACCCGCTCCGTGTCTGGGGGCTTGGTTTGAGCTGTCTCCCTGGAAGGAAACATGTAAGCTTTATGTCCGTTTTCACCATAATTTCCTAATTTTTAAGTGACCCCTATGAAAACAAAATTCCTGTTATTTGTTACCATAGGGGTCACTTAAAAATTAGGGATTGATGGTGAAAACGGGCATTAGTAGCTTACACGATACGGCATTCCTAGAATTTGTCTAACAAACGAATGAATAATGAATTGCTTAACTAATTGAGTCCCATATCTGTTAGAATAGAAACATGTACTTTTGAGCCTCCGTTAATCACAAACGAACGACTGAACCTCTTCATCAATCTGCGTTCATTCACGCGTATGTATGAGCCAAACTCACTATGTTCGTGAACTCGGTATATCTCTGAGACGCGTGCTCACTACTCACTGAACGAATAACTGAATGAAAGTATGACTCGCTCTTACACTATGAATAAATGATTGAGCGTAAGGGCTTGCTCTAACTTTGAACGAATGAACAACTCACTCCATCTGCTTCGGCCCACTAACCTAACCATGAACGAACGAATGAACGATTCTCCTGTGCATCTGCTTGCGCCCAGTGTGTCATGACGTGTTCTTACCTACGTCATATCTAAAGCCCGGTCTCAGAGCACGTAGAATTTTGTCCAATGACCCCAAGCCACCCATCCTTATCGCTCGCGCTTAATAGGGTATTTGACACCACCAATCAATTGACGTACTTTTTAAAACTGTCAAAACGACACTCGCCCATAGATTTTGTTCGGCAATACTAGCATGTGACGTCACAATTTTATCAACTCAATGAAAATACTTTTTTCAATTATAATGCAACCAAAAATCGTAATTTACAGGTAATTAAAAATTAATTAAGTTTTTAAGACCAGAAAGAAGTGTCTTTTTAAAAAAGTTGTGCTTTAGAATTATTGGGAAATGGTGTCAAATACCCAATTATGTTGCTGTTGCGCTCGCACACTCACTGCGGGCGCCCGTCGCACAGTCGCGACAGTAATATAATTACGCGCGAGCGATAAAGATGGGTAGCTTGGGGTCATTGGACAAAATTCTACGTGCTCGGCGACCAGACTATAGTCATAAACAAATGAACGACTCACTCCATCTGCTTCGGCCCGGTGTATCTATCCGAAATGTTTATAACTGTACACCTGCACCTGAGCCTGCGCTATGAACGAACGAATGAATGAACGACTCACTCCATCGGGCCGGTGTATCGATCGGAGATGTGTATGTACTGCACATGTGTTGCGTACTGGTGCAGCGCGGCGCAAGTGCGCGTGTCTAACACGCCGGCCGCCGCCTCGGCTGACTCAGACATGACAGACATGCTGACGGGGAGCCCAAAGTACATGTTTCTGACAGATATGGGCCATAACTGTCAGATGTACTTTTGAGCCTCCGTTAATCATGAACGAACGACTGAGCCTCTTCATCAATCTGCGTTCATTCACGCGTATGTATGAGCCAAACTCACCTATGACCTATAGACACGTGCACTGAACGAATGACTGAATGAAACTATGACTCGCCCCGTCTCCTCGGGCACTCTGTATCTCTTTAAGACGTTTGCGCGCTAACCATGAACACACAAGTACTTTTGGAACTAATCACTGGAATAGTTGACAAAGATGAGACCATCTGCTTAGACCCTGTGTATCTCTCTTAGGTACGTCTGTGCTAATCATTAATGAACGAATGATCCTTGAATGAATGAACGACTCACTCCATCTGCTTCGGCCCGGTGTATCTATCCGAAATGTTTATAACTGTACACCTGCACCTGAGCCTGCGCTATGAACGAACGAATGAATGAACGACTCACTCCATCTGCTTCGGCCCGGTGTACCGATCGGAGATGTGTATGTACTGCACGTGGGCGGCGTACTGGTGCAGCGCGGCGCAGGTGCGTATGAACGAGCTTGCACTATGAATAAATGAATGAGCATGTAGGCTTGCTCTTACTATGAATGAATGAACGACTCACTCCATCTGCTTCGGCCCACTAATCTAGCCATCGCCGTGCTTCTGCTTGCGCCCAGTGTGTGATGACGTGTTCTTACCTACGTCATATCTAGTCATAAACAAATGAACGGGCGTGTCTAACACGCCGGCCGCCGCCTCGGCTAACTCCGAATGAACGACTGATGTAGCGCGACGCACGCGCGCGCGAACGAAATGAATGAGCGTATATGCTTGCTCGAACTATGAATGAATGAACGACTCACTCCATCTGCTTCGGCCCGGTGTATCGATCGGAGATGTGTATGTACTGCACGTGGGCGGCGTACTGGTGCAGCGCGGCGCAGGTGCGTATGAACGAGCTTGCACTATGAATAAATGAATGAGCGTAGGCTTGCTCTAACTATGAACGAATGAACGACTCACTCCATCTGCTTCGGCCCACTAATCCAGCCATCGCCGTGCTTCTGCTTGCGCCCAGTGTGTCATGATGTGTTCTTATCTACGTTATATCTAAAGCCCGGTCTCTGAGCACGCTGTTGCTGTCACGCTCGCACACTCACTGCGGGCGCCCGTCGCACAGTCGCGACAGCAATATAATTACGCGCGAGCGATAAGGATGGGTAGCTTGGGGTCATTGGACAAAATTCTACATGCTGGGCGACCAGACTATAGTCATAAACAAATGAACGACTCACTCCATCTGCTTCGGCCCGGTGTATCCCTCTGAGATGCATCTGCGCTAATCATTAACGAATAATTGAACGATTCACTCCTGTGCTTCTGCTTGCGCCCAGTGTGTCATGACGTGTTCATATCTAGTCATAAACAAATGAACGACTCACTCCATCTGCTTCGGCCCAGTGTATCTATCCGAGATGTGTATGTACTGCACGTGGGCGGCGTACTGGTGCAGCGCGGCGCAGGTGCGTGTGTCTAACACGCCGGCCGCCGCCTCGGCTGACTCCGACATGACGGCATTTTGACGGGAGCCAAAAGTACATGTTTCTGACAGATATGGGCCATAACTGTCAGATGTACTTTTGAGCCTCCGTTAATCATGAACGAACGACTGAACCTCTTCATCAATCTGCGTTCATTAACGCGTATGTGTGAGCCAAACTCACCTATGACCTATAGACACGTGCACTGAACGAATGACTGAATGAAACTATGACTCGCTCCGTCTCCTCCTCCTCCCTCCTCCGGGCACGCTGTATCTCTTTAAGACGTTTGCGCGCTAACCATGAACACACAAGTACTTTTGGAAATAATCACTTAATGAACTAATGCTTAGACCCTGTGTACCTTTCTTAGGTACGTCCGTGCTAATAACGAACAATTGGACGAAAGAACGAATGATCCCTGAAAGAATGAATGAATGAATGAACGGCTCACTCCATCTGTTTTGATGCACACGAGTTCATGTATGGGCCTGCTGTAACTATGAATGAATGAGCCACTCACTCCATCTGCTTCGGGCCGGTGTATCGGTCGGAGATGTGTATGTACTGCACGTGGGCGGCGTACTGGTGCAGCGCGGCACAGGTGCGCGTGTCTAACACGCCGGCCGCCGCCTCAGCTGATTCCGACATGACAGACATGCTGACGGGAAGCCCGTGCGACTCGCCCGGCCGGCGCTCGGGGCAGAACACGCTCTGGGGGTAAAATTAAGTTTATTGTATGTGGTGCAATTAGTGAGATTTACTTTAAACTTAGAAGTTTTATTCTACTTATATTATAAGTGCGAAAGTTTGTATGAATGTCTGGATGTTGTCATGTCTGGATGTTAATATGTTTGTTACTCTTTCACGCAAAAACTACTGAATGGATTTTGATGAAACTTTACAGAATTATTGTTTAGCACCCAGAATAACATAAAGGCTATAATTTATGACGATCTGTGACAAACTACAATTCACGCGGATGAAGCCGCGGGCAAAAGCTAGTTGCTAATAATTACAAAACATTCAGCATATAATACAAGCAATACAACGCTTTTAAGCGAGGGCCTGTAGCCATCAACAACTTTCATAGTCAAGCATAGATTCATTATTAAAGACGGCTGCCGCACGACGTCCTATTGATGGGCTATCCATCCATCTAATTGTTGCCAACAAACAAAAATACTAGACAATGTTGTCAGCCTCTCACAATTGTTTTCTTGCATAACTTAACAATACTGCTTTTCTTTCTGTGGATGTTGTAAAGGGGGCAACTAGGAAATACACGAACAACACAAGAGCCGAAAAGTTCGGGAGTGACCTTTGATCAATGAAATAGTATAGATTAAACAGAAAAAGAGAACTAAGATCAGGTAAGGCGCTTCTAGCTGTGGTGGCAGCGCTTTGGTGACAATCACAATTGAAAAACAATATCGTAGAATTTACGTAAAAATCTACTTACAAGATCCTGCATCTCCTTGGCGAGGCGCGTGGCGTGTTTCTTCTGCGCCACGCACAGCACAAACGGATCGCCGTCGTCTTTGCCGAGCTCCACGCGGATTTGTAACGTGTCCGGCGTGGGCTTGACGATGCCGAGCAGAACGTGCACTAGGTCTTGGCGCTGTGGGAGAACAAACAAAATTATAACACCCTGTATCTTTAAGGCTGAGTTGCACCACCTAACTAACGATAACGGGTGTTTTTTGTATGGAGTTTGACTGATTTTTGACATTACATTTTCGTAGTAAAATTAAGATGGTATAACCCAACCTTGGACAGTTGGCAAACTTGGCAGTCACAAGATAAATATGCTTCTTTATAACCATCATCATCAAAATAGCACTTCACAGGTCTTATATCTTCCCAATTCCGCACTTTTTTACTCTGTCTTCGGCATGTCACATTCAGTCTCCAAGATCAGGACACTAGTCACTCCAGACTGGAGGGCGTCGCAAGTAAATCTTTTAAAAACATGGATACCAAATTACAAACTTTACTAGAGCTGATTTTCATGTTAACTGCTTCGTATAAGATGACCCACGTCCCAATCTGTTCCCTATTCTATAAATGCACTATTAGTTTATTAACATAGGGATCAAACTGTCATGTAGGTCAGTTATAACGCCTCTAACCTTGATGAGCTTGAGAGTGAGGAGCATTCCTTCGCAGCACACGCGGCCGCTGCACCACATGGTGAAGACATGTTCGGCCTCCCGTCTCCAGCCGCGCTCGTCCGGTGCCGCCACCACGTCTAGACCTGTTTCACCTGCAAACAAACACTAGTATAGACAACACAATCAAATAGGCTAGTTGGCTAAAAAAATTTTTTTAGTCCGTAATGTTTAATATCAAAAAATATTGGACACGTATAATTTTATTTGTCAATCTAACAAATAATTACATAGTTATGGTGCGTTGAAGTTGCGCACGACGTCACAACGTGCGGCATTTTTAAGCAAGCGTTGACGTCACGGGTCAGTGGCGGCGTAGCATGGGTTGGCACCCGGGGCGATCACCCCCCCCTCCCCCCGTCATAAGTCCTAAGGCACCCCCTGGTGCCCCCCAGGTTTTGTGGGGTTACCTACCGATTCAAAGATTGAAAGACAATTGCCCCCCCCCGTATCCAGTATCCATGACATAGGCAGCAGAATGCCGCAAATTTGCCATGCAGATGCGCCAGTGAGTACTAATCTGCGCGACTTTGTCACCCCCTGATGCTTGGCACCCGGGGCGGACCGCCCCCACCGCCCCCCCCTTACGCCGCTACTGACGGGCCTCTTCTTATGAACTTTGGGGCGCTTTATCTCTTTAAATTTTCATTAGTTTGAAAAAGTGAAATATACGAGTAGAGTATTTTTTGATAAGTTAACTGACGGACTAATTAAAACTCTTGCTTTTTGACCCAGGCAACATCCCCATTATAGAAATAATCTAGCTAAATATGCGAACATCAGGCCCCCCCAACCCTTCTGGCCAGCTTTGGAAATATAGTCATAATGCTCCATTGTCCTCAGATAAATTGGAGTCGTCGTGGTGACATTTGACCTAAATCTGAATATGAATGATTGATGAATAGCAATCATCAGTAGTTAATAGAAACATAATAAAATGCTTCTTCTAACTTAGGGCCGCAACAGACGGGCTGAAGTTGGACTAACTCACTCACACGGCATCGTATTAGAGGCTACATCTTCGTCTCAAGTCGATGTCACGTCATGAATTGTAACAATCCTCGTCATAGATTTCTCCGATACATGCGGACGTGGTAGGTACTCGATTGAGCCTTTCAACTGGTTGAATGATGCCTTTAATTGAATAGAGTAGTTATAAGCGTTCTTTCTTACATTTCTTACAGAGTCCTCACTCACCGACTAAAGTGAAGTTATCGTCTAACAGCGGCTTGTGCATCTTGAGGAAGTTGAGCGCAATGGATGTGTTTTTGGAGCGGCCGAGCGCGTAGCCTAACGCGTAGGCCATTAGAAGGCAGCATAGCACGCCTTCTAGCCAGTAGGCGTCCCAGCGCGGCCGGACTGTTATAGGAACCTAAAGGGATATTATTGTGTTAATGATTGTTGTAATAGTCTCTTCGTGTCTGTATGTTTATTTGTTTTAAGCCACGCAACGGATTTTAATGTTCATGAGAAAGGTTTTGATCAGTAATATTACACCCTTGCGAAACTGGGGCAGGTTTCTAGATTATCATTTATTAAATTCAATTTTCCTTTCATTAATTCAATTTTTCGGTCATAGATTTAAATCAGTGATTTTTATTTAAAATATCATGCAATAAAAATCGTGATTTAAATCATGCAACCCTGCTCTAGATGGGTACTAATCAAAAAATCTAAAGTATTATAAATTAACAAACTATGCAGGTACAATTTTTTTGTGTAACAGTGCGAAAACTACACAGAAGTACAATAATATTTATCTTTTGATAAAACATCTTAAGATTTTAAGACAAGATACATGTACTTCTTGCTTCAATGTAGGTTGTGATATCGAGATTAAATACGTTTAACAGTGTCTACAATAGTATTACTGGAGAAAACTATCTTTTATCTTTTTACCTTAGAAATAGTAATCTTTGGTTGTTCAGACGTATGAGGGGTACTGTCTGGTAATCCCTCAAACTCCTCAGGGTCTTGGAAGTGTTCAAATTCATTGTCCTCATCCTGAAAATAAAAGAAAAAGTTCCTTTAACTTTACAACTATAACAGGTTGAAGGAAAATCACTCATACCTATAAATTCTTTTATAACTACACAGATTTTCGTATTCTGAAGTTATTCTATCAAAGTATGTTTTACTAACTTTTAAAATACCAATTCATAAAAAACTTAACATACTTGCATTTAAACGTACTGCATATTTAACTTGTCATTTACATTTCTGAACAATGTATTGTTAGTTGTTACGTAAACCATTACTTATGCTAGTAATGTTAACACTCACCTCTACAATGATTTCATCTTCAGTCTCACTGTGAGCCTCAAAATCATTGTCTTTCGCCTTTTGTACTGGGACTTCATTACCATCTTCGATGAAGTCTGAAAAACAAATTACGTTGAACTGAATGGACGTTGCGTTGTTGTCAAATCTTTGGAACATCTTTTCTGGGAAAAACTTAAGGATGTTATTTGGAGAAAACCAGTACATTTGTGCACTTCTAAATATAGACTAGTCAATAACAGGTATTACCACTTAACTCAGTCTGTGCCTGAGGTATGGGCATAGGAGAGTGTTTTTGTAAAGTCAAACTTCAGCGAGACTTCAGATTTATATGCTCTGTCACGTCATAATATTATTGTGGCAACGTCACCCCTCCCTTGCCACTCTCATACATAAGGCACTGACTAAGTTAACCTAGGGTTTACACACACTGGAGTGGAAGTCGACCAAACGGGTTCCCACTCCTCCCTGATACACGATGCACGGTACATGGTGGATAGGTTTAGTGGGTAGGGTCCGCTAAATAGGACGAGCCCCACACACCTCCCAGCAACCCCTCGTGACTGGGAGACGGTGCGCAAACGCATTCAGACCACCGTAAAAAAAAAAAAAAAAAAAAAAAGGGTTTACACACACCGTTGATGGGCTCATCATCAGCCTCAAACTGCTCAAACTCAGCGAAATCATCGTCTTCTAGATTGTTCTCTTGAAAGGCTTGCACCACCAAGGCACTGCATAGTAGCAGTGCCACGGAAAACACCACCACGCGCATACTAACTGAAAAGACATCACAAAGTAGATCAAAAAATTGTTGTAGCTAGAGAAAAAATACAGGCCTATTGCCTTGAAATTCTTTATCAGTGTCCTTTGCTAGGTCATAAAGAAGCATAAAATTTGCTCAAAATTGTAACTAATACGTAAAAATTACAGTATTATCTTTGTTTGTAGTACCGTGAAAATAATAACTACAAACAAAACTAATCTTACCTCAAGGTTTAGAAGTAACACTTTGTATGGCTTCAGGTAAGCAACTAAATATATTATGTATTAATATAACTAACGACGTACTTAACGCTTAACTAATAATAAATAGGGTCAAAGAATAACCACAATAGCTGAATTTTTTGAATCTATGCCAGCCTTGAATTTAAAAATAGTTGTAAGAGATTTTAAATAGGAGTTTGAGACCACATGTCAGGAACATTCTAAGAGGCACGGGTATTAAATAAAAAAAAAAAATACCCCAAATATTTACAGGAAAGGCAAAAAAGAGGAAAATAGGTAAAAATGACTTGGTATTTTTTGCCACTTCTCAAAAAATACGCAACACAATTAATGTAAAAAATAGTTACCTGTACAGTTTACACTACGATAACACTAACTATATTACTTCATTAACTTAATAATTAGATTAATTTGTGAATAAACTATTTCAATGCGACAAATTTTTTTTTTTTTTTTTTTTTATCTACTTACCGAATTAGGTGCAGTAGGGGTCGAATCAGATGTGTGGGACTGAGTAGCAACAGGAGTTGATGGAGTAACAAAAGGAATCTCATTTTCAACAACTTTTTTAGCGCTATTTACGTTCTCTGTGTTTGCACAACAACAATCAGAATCATTAGGTACCTGGCTCAATGTAGAAGATTTGTTATGACGACTTTTACGCTTTTTATTACAATGCTTGCAAACTTTACGTACAACTACTCTCTTTCTTTTAGAAGGGTTAGAAGCACTTTCAGATCCGTCCGTGTCCATTACAGAACCTTCCGTATCCATACCTGACTGGCTACATGTTGAAATAGTAACAAAATTTGACGCCTGGGGGGTTGTCCCGCCAGGATCGTCCGGCTCGTTCATCACGAGAAAAAGCAATTAAAACTCACCCAGAACTGCAGAAGTGAATGCTACACTACAATAAAATAATAAATATAACTTAGAATACTACTTAATTATGCACTAAACCACCAATCTGATCCTTTTTCTAATTTAAAAATTTTTAGCAAGAAAAATGACGTCCACCAAGTACGACGTTTCCCGCGCTTTTTTCATGCGACAAATTCATACTAAAGCACTTCTAGGACATATCAGCTAGTTTTCAATAAGTGTTTTTGATTATAATACAGCAACACTATTGGCTAAAACAAAGTGACATACTCTTAGGAACCAATCAAAACTAAGATGATTTGACAGATTGTTTAACCTCTACAAATTGTAAATGAAAACATAACATGAAGGCACGTCACAAGACATCTGTCGAAATTGTTGCCAGTAATAAATAAATTAACCTTCATTTTAAAATAATAAAAAAAAACAGATTTTTATTACTCAAGTCAAGTCAAAATTTCTTTATTTGTTTAGACTAATAAATAGTTCTTACAAATCGTCATTTTGCTCTTAAGGAGCCTCTACATGTCTCATAATCTTTTTACCCTACCAGCGCTTCGAGACCAACATTTGGCAAGTGCTGAGAAGAAGCGCCGCAACAAACTCAGTCACCACTGTCTGCCGGTTAATATAAATAAATAGAAATAGCAGTAGTAGGTACATTCGATTCAGGAGCAGTTCACTGAATTTACCATGCATTCTTGTATAGTGTATCTTATAATGGGTATATATTCTGTCCCACTCACGACATAGGATGAATTTATTCATAGAGTAATTGAATTATTTATTTTACTAAATTTAAAAAATATTGAACGCCTTGAAAATATTAAAAGTTTTACCCTCGTATACTACTAGGTGGCGCAAACTTTGAATTCCATAAACGCTGAGTGGAGGTTCTATTGAAACTGCTTAGGTAGGGTAAGTGCGCTAGTTATCGTCCAATTATCGGAGTTGCCAACTTTGTGATGCGAAATGAATATCTTAAAATACCCTTACTCATATGTATCATATGTCATTTTAGTCCTTATATAGTCTACTTTACGTTAATATTATATGACAATAAGTAAATACCACGGGTTTTTTTATAAAAAATAATTTATGCAAAAGAGGCGATTTCACTAGTTTTCGTCCAAAAAAATCAGTTTTCGTCCTAGTGTACGCTAGTTTTCGACCACTGTGTAGAAAAAAGGGTGCAGTTGAATTATTAACTTAAAACCAATTCTTCAATACAGTAAGTATGGATTGTGGTATATCATTTGAAAGGTAATTTTGTTAGCTTTCATATGATATCAAAAAGATTTAAATAAGTTTCTTACCTAAATTTAGGAAAATATTTCAATAGGTCGAAGGACAAATGGACGAAAACTAATCTACAGGAATAGCTAATTTTGGTTTTCGTCCACCCCAGTGCTTGCACATGACGTCATGGACGAAAACACAACAACGTTTATAGCTGTTTTTTGTTTTCGTCCACATCTTTTTAACGGTTTTTATGGGTTTATCACTGTTAAAAAGGGGTCGTAAACTAAAATGTTTAAAGTAATAGCAATAAAGATCATATTGGAAGAAAAAACATTGTATTTTGTAGGTCCATTGAAGTAAAATGATTATTAAAAATATTAACTAGGTGTCAGGGTTTCCGTCCACGTGGACGAAAACCAAAATCTTGCAAAATTGTTATGCTAGTATTAGTCCACTTAATTATCTAAGATTTCTATACAAAAACTTTAATAAACCCTTAAAATAGTGTTTATTATGCTAATAATTAGACATACGTGCCAAAAACAATACGTAAAGTAGCCTAAACAGTAATTAAACATACCATGAAAGTTCCCTACCGGCACGTTTTTTTTTCTAACTTGACGACGTTTTCCATTCACCTGTGTGCAGCAGCATTTTCCGTAGATTTTTTTGGAGTTATTACTTGTCAAATTACATTTTCATGCAGGCAGAACTGTTACTTAGATATTATAGATTGTAACAAGTCCAAACTTGCACGGAAAGTTAGGTTTGTATTCTAATTTTCCGTATTTGTTTGTGGCAAGTCGGTCAAATGGACGAAAACAGGAGCTGGACGGAAAACCGGCACAATTACCCTAAAATGATGATGTGGTGTTTTGCTATTAGTATTATGCTATTACGTTCTCTGTGTTATGCTCGTCGTAAACCGGGTCATTTTCAGCACATAGTAATACTGCTATGGTATAGAACTATCTCAAGAAATAACAGTCCTCTGCACTATAATAGGAGTGTAGGATATTTCAACTCTCTCATACACCCACTCTCAATATATGTATGTGTGTGTACCTCCATAATGTGATATTGCAGAGGACTAATTTTCAATTCGGAACCTGTGTAATCTACGTCTGACAAAAACACTCAAGGTAGTTTATTTTCAAAATTTCAGGTCCCTAATCCAAAAATACTTATAACTCCCTATTCAGGTTGTTGCTAAGTCATTTGGTATTATATGTGGCAACAGACTTTTTATTAGTTTGTTGAACCCAGTCGTCGTATAATGATCCAGAGTGTATTGACATGGCAATCTTAAAACGAACGACACGAACAATCACAATATACTTACAATCGTTAAGATTACTATTTAAATGAAGATAGGATCAAGCAAGCCTCGTAACGATGCCTGAATAGGCGAACAATCACTACAAAAGATAAACTCAATTGCACTCTACCACGAGCACGATATTATCCTGATTTTTTCATCCAGCCACTGACAACAGTGCTATAGGTACTTAAAGTTGATATCGTCTTGAGGCTGTCGATCTACTAATACATTTATCAAGCAATAAATGTGAGCTTTTACCGTTAAGATCACTTAGAAAAATGTAATATTTAATTTAATACATCATCTACATTTCAGCCACAGGACGTCCACTGATGAACATAGGCCTCCCCCAACGACTTCCACATCGCACGGTTGGCAGCGGCCTGCATCCAGCGCCTTCGTGCTACCTTTATCAGGTCATCGGTCCACCTTGTGGGTGGACAAATTTATTTACTGCATAGCATTAAGCTCTGACGATATTTTACATAACTTTTTTACAGCAATATTGAGCTAATGGTCCAGTCATTATAGTAAGTTCACCTCGGAATTCGAGATACCCAGCTGTAAGTCTGTAAATACGTGTATATTGACACCCTAAAAGTTGTCTCAAAACCTACACATGGTAGGGTGTAAGCAACTATTAAATTTCAAGGTCAACGGTCACAAAAATCGGTTTTTTGCGCTTTTTTTAGAAATATCTCATTTCCTGTGGGTTTTTTGCTATTTGTATTTATTATCAATATTGTAGAATACTAAATTCTCTACAAATTTTGTTTGAAAACTTTTTTTATACGGTGAACCGTTTTCGAGATAGAGGGCGGAGAGCGCGCGGTCACTGCATCACTTCAGGTCTACTTAAGCGGTTTAGATTTTTCATACAAAAGGATTTTCCCGCTAATTCCTGTGGGAATTTCGGGAATTCCTTGTTGTAACTAAGCTTTGAGTTTACTAAGGTACCTACATGCCAAATTTCAAGCGTCTAACTTCCGTTAAGCGTTTAGATTTTTCATACAAAAGGATTTTCCCGCTAATTCCTGTTCCCGTGGGAATTCCTAAGTATACTATAACCTGCCCAGGAGATCCGTAAACGATCTAAAGTCGCATGGTGGCATAGTCCGATGTTTTAGCAAGCTGAAGGACACATAGCATACAGAAATGATCGACCGGAAAGCTCAGTGTAGAACGTTCTCCCACAGGAAGGCGCAGGTTGCAGGCCGCTACCAACCGGTCATTATGGAAATCATTGGGAGAGGCTTATGTTCAGTTGAAATGATTATGATGATGAC
Organism: Ostrinia furnacalis; assembly: GCF_004193835.3. Lineage (NCBI taxonomy): Eukaryota > Metazoa > Arthropoda > Insecta > Lepidoptera > Crambidae > Ostrinia > Ostrinia furnacalis. The sequence goes on from NW_021131983.1 coordinate 61,789, forward strand.
AAAATATTATGGATGTATACTAAAGTTTCAAAAACATGTTTTTTCACGAATTGTTGTGGAATCGTTGCATTTTATCATAACAACAGATCATTGTTTTTGTTATAATATGATTATTTTCTTAATTTAGAGCCAATTGATAGATAGTGGCGCCCTCTTGTCAATGTCAATGTCTTGTTTAATGTTTTGTTTTTTGTATTTAAAATGTTGGTTGGAGAGGCACCCGCTGAAAACCAGCGTCGGGGCACGCGTGCATGCACGCGTGGCTCGATTAATGCTGAGCGGGCGCCTTTTTGGCACAAAATATTATGCGTGTATAGTTTTAAGTCCCTTTGTTCTGTTTTTCTGTTTTCTTTTGTGTCAAATAAAGTTTTTCTTATTCTTATTCTTTCTTATTCTTATTCAATTGTATATAAATATCATAAATTTTATTTCTATTTTTGATTAATATGTAACAAATTCTGATTCATATGGGCACAAAATATTTGAACGTCGATATCTTGAAAACTACTTTACAAAAACGAGTCCCTTATCCAAATATATGTTATTGGGTGTACCTATTTTCATATGAGTCTATGTTACAAACCTAAAATTGAATTTGAAATTTGTCCATATGAATCAGCCGAAGAATGCGATTTCGAAGAAGTGCCCTAAATACACGCGATAGAACTACATTAAAAAATTTACTGCGGTTATAAAAAAACAAATGAATCACCGCGAAATTATTCACTAAACCTTGTTCGATTCGCGGAGTTTATTGTTCCTGCCGGTTCTAAACAACTTATTTGCGCTGATTTCAATCTAAACTTACATTACGCCTAATATCCTCCTTCCGAGGTCGTGACAACTTACTCACATGCCGGTAAAGTAATCTTTTTGTTTACATTCTAATCTGAGCCCCGATTACGGTAATTTTTAACGTCTCCAATCCAGACACGCTTCTCGATTCTACGATACGATTGGTCGTTCAACAGCGTACGTCAGCTGTTTTGACCAATCGTATCGCAGAATCGATGAAGCGCGTCTGGATTGGAAACGTTAAAAGTTACCGTAATCGGGGCTCTGTATTCTTTGCAAAGTACTTACACAATGGAGGTTGCTTCTATATAGTAACATTATTGAAGAACTCGGACAAAGTGACTGGCTACGAATGTACGAGTTGAATCGATTTAACAGAGTTTCAACTAGCGATCCAACTCACTGTCTTCTTCTTCAAGAGTTCATTATATTCTTATTCATACACACTGGTAGCATTTTTTGTTTTCATAAAACAATGTCCATTGTACAAAAAAATTGCCAAACTGGATTATAGTAACTCATAGATTCTATTGTAGTTTCATTAACATATAGAATAACGGTCACAGCGTTAATGTAGAAAAACTATCAGGAGTTCAAAAAAGTTAATTCTATTTGTAATTAATAAAGCCAATACCGGAATCTATTCTAGATTAAATAAGAATTATGATACGATGAATGTGTAAGAGGTAGTACATCCGGTCTTCGTCATAAGACATTTAAAATTTAATTAAGATATTAATTAAAAAGTGATTTGTGCAAATCCTGCTAATGCCTAAAATATTACGCTTGTTATGACGATCGACTCGACCTTAGAACAAGTTAGTTATTATGCATGATACAGAAGTAGAAAAAATAATTATCAAATATTCGGCCATATTAAAGACTTCAACGCGTTAGAAACGATGTTAGAAACTGAATAGCGATTAAAAATTAAATAATTTCTTTTTTAAAGGAAGTAATCATTAGCATTAATTACGAAATTGTGCATTTGACTCTATTTTATAAAGTAAAAAATAAAAACTTTGTTATTAAGATAGCGGATTTTATAACTTAGTAACTTAAAACTGAGTTTGCATTTTTATTATGTAAATTCAAACCTGCTGAGTTAGGGTGCGCGCCATGATAAAATCTTATCGATGATTTTAGACGACAAACGTACGGGCTTATCGCGTAGAATCGATAAAATAGCGCGAAAAAGCTTATCGTGGCGCACATCTGGCCATACTGCCGATGGAAAGTTCAAAGTAGAAGTTTTCCACGAAAACCAGTTCACAACCCTACACCGTTATCACGAACGTGTATAATCACTAGTTTACTGCTCGTAACACCTTCTAAGGGTTGAACGGATACCTAACGGCTTATTCCCATGTCATTTTGCACTTTTTCCCACGCAACCGGAGAAATTATTATCGTAGACTACAGCACTTCGAGCTTTACAGTGCAGCATCTTATCCAGTTGTAATAGGTGTATAGTCTTACGTGCTATATTATAGTCCGTACAAAATATTCTGTGGTAATAATTTCAAAGATTTTAGGGGCTTCCATTTTATTACATTTGTTTTAAAAAATAAAACTAAGGTCTTGTAGGGATTTGGGATTGGAATTTGAAGAAATTGATTTAATATTTTACTTAGATACCTGTTTGCTTAAATGTAGAAGTACAGTAGCCTCCTACCCAACACATTTGGCTTAAAATATGAAGTACCTATACCTACGGTACTTACCTACGATCAATAAAATAAAAATTCAAAACAATGGTTCGCGTGATGTAGGTGTAACTGTCTCAGTTCGTGATACGATGACATTTAAAGTTTTCTGAACCAACTCAACTGCAGAATCAGGAAATAATAACACAAAAACAAAACTAGTACGTATTGCGAACGCAACCAGCTACTCCTCCTACTTACATCCGCAATTTTGAGGTGTAGTTGCATTCTTTTAAAATAAGTCAGAAACCTAGGTAGGTACCTGCTTGTTGTTCTGTTGCTAACGAACAAATGTTCTAGATTCGCTATGTTGTATTCTTTGATTAATTTATTACAAAGTTAATAAAATTCGTGTTAAGATAAAAATAATCATTACTATTAAAAAGAATAAGGTAAAGTTTAGTTCTGTGGCAGATTTTTCTTAAATTAGGTGTCTTTCTTTGTTTATATTATTAATGGAAAATGTTTGAAACTTAAGATTTTAGTCAACTAAACCTTCATCCTATAGATAGGGAAGTACGAAGCAGGATGTAATATTTTAGAACTTAAGAAGGAATTAGTCCTAAGTCGTACGTGACTTTACAATTTCTTGTAATGGTATTTAAACTCTGAATCATATTTTGCAGATTTATCCTTGACCTAATACTTGAGTAATATAACAAAATAACGGACCTACTTACAAGAAATATGACACATGAATAACAGGACATTGTAACAATCTCCATCAGGGAATGCAAGGTCAGCTAGGCTTCTTTGTCATCATCCTCATCATCAGTATACTCTCCCGTGTCCTGCAGGAGTGAAATAGTGACAGTCGTAGACCCCCTACAAAGGTAATATAATTTCTTAAGCCATACTTATTATATACTTAATGTCTGCTTAAGTACTTATATGCTGGACTTTGAATTGACTTCTGTCTGAGCTTTGCTACAGAATATGTAAGTAAGAAGTACTTATTACAAGTCTCAATTAGGTGCTAATCTACTTTGTTTTCCGCCCATCTTACTAAAATATCGCCCGCCCACCATACTGAAGGGCGTATCCTTGACCTATTGTTTATAGCTGCTTAACCTCGATGGTTGAAAACCTAACTGACTAACAAAGTTTGCACTGCACTACGATAACATTCCTTTACACCTTTTGTGTTTTGTATGACATCACAAAGGCATGACGTCACTAACACGTCACATCTAAAACAGATGACGCGATAGCAATTATAAATGCAGTCCCTAGTATGATTTATGGGCATTCGGTATGAAATTATCCTGGACATTGTTGAATGTCATTTTGGATGTCTTAAAATAAGAATGCCTTATAATAATAATATACAATTTCTGGGAATTATCAATTTAAAAACAAGTGTTGGGATTTACCAAAGTAAGATTAAATTAGATTTCATCTCTAAGGTCATTGATTAAGGAAATGTATGCGTGCCCTTATTTCTCTTTGTATGCTAAGTTACATTTTCCAAATGGTGAACCTGTAACATCACCTGGACATCACAACCTGGACATCTCGTAGTATTTGAATCTAGAAATGATACATAAAGATACCTACAAGAACAGACGTTATTAGCTACGCGAATTTGACCGCTAATTTTCTGTAAGAACCGTACCTCTGGATCTATGATTTAAATACTGTAATCCGTTTTTAGGTTTTTACACAGTAAGGCTATAATTTCAATAAAAGGAAAACATACAAACTGGCCATAATAAATATGAATTCCAATAAAAATTTCACACAGCACTGTGAATCCCATCCATATAAGTCGATCGTGGCCACGGCCGCCGCCAGTCGACCACAGTGCGCGAGCAACTTCGTCGCGAACCTAGCATTTAGTTTTGTTTTTACTTTTTTAAATTTAAATCGACGCAATGGCGTCCGCCGTGATCAAGTTCAGTGCCATATTAATGTTAATCGCCGTGTGCGCCGCCGATGTCTGTTAGTATACCGCATTTTTTTACATATTTTTAAAGTTAAGCTAGACTAGATTACTTACCTTAAACCTTTTTTGCAATATCGCAACATTTTTGATGAGTTAGTGCTATTATTTAAGTGAAACAGGTACATAAAAATGCTTCATGGCCTATTTGTGGAAGCACTGCACGAAAGCTTTGCTAGAAAATAATTAACTTTTAAGAAAAAATAAAACCGACTTCAAATGCGTGAACACAAAAAAAAACTAAAAATTAAAAAAAGTTCTACCCTTGGGGGTGAAATATTTTCTTCAAATTCGCATGAAACCACCCTTTTGATAATACCTATTCAACAAAAAAATAATCGTTCAAATTGATTTATAATCGGCGGAGATATTGCGTATAAAAAAGTTCATCCCCAATTTTCCACCCTTGGGGGTTGTTTTTTCTATTATTAAATTTAAATGGGACCACCCTTGAGGTATTACCTATACGCCGAAAAAAGATTTGTTCAAATCGGTTCATAATTGGCGGAGTTATCGCGTAACAAACATAGAAAAAAAAAACATACGGGTCGAATTGAGAACCTCCTCCTTTTTTGAAGTCGGTTAATACTCTATTTAAATTAAAAGACAATCGATCAATCAAGACATTCAATGATGACCAATACCTATATTTACAATATTTATCTTAACTGACCCACGGTTCAACTGCTAAATTATGTGAGTGTTGATTAAAAACTTCTCTAATGACATAATAATGTCAGTTTTTAGTTAATCTTCAAACTTTTAATATAGCTTTTTTTAACACACTAATATAAAAGGATCACTCGTATTTACCTACCGTCCAATTTTATTGAACAACTTGACATAAAATTATCATAATCTTCGTTTACACAAAAGTAATGCCTACTTTGCTGATCTCAAAGGTAACTTTATGAATATTTAATGCCAAGTTATTCACTTTATAGCAAGTTTAACCTTGTAAGAAAACTTTTTTTTAATTCATACCATAAAAATAAAGCGTGATGAGTAAATCGTTATTGTTAATACTTATAAGTTTTAACATTTTATAAGCATTTTTAGGCGCTGTTAACTTTTAGTGTAAATTATTTAAATAAAAAGACAATTTTTTTAAAGCTTATTCAATTAATTAAAAAGCTTTTCTTACCGATAGGTAAACCGATAATAAATCGATCTTTGTAAATTTTAAATGCCTAAAAACTTGGTTTAAAGAATTTTTTTTGTCTACAGACAAGTTTAACTAGTTTGTGATTGCATTTTAAAAAAAAACCTACAAGTAGATTTACATTTGACTTCCGCAATACAGCATAAATAATGACGATTAAAATGATCATAAACATCGAACCTGAGACAACTCAATGCTGACAAACATCGCATAATGACAGTTTAATGCAGTATTTATTGCAAATTAATTTCCAATCAATTACTCACCATTGTTAGTGATATGATCAGTATAATTATCGTGAAATAATCATAAACAATTATGTAGAGAAGTTAAAATTATAACGCCTGTTTTAATTGTTACAATTTGTATCTATTACGTCGCTTTAAACTAGGTGTTCATTGTCAAGCAAGAACTTGTGTCAGTTTAATTAATTAAATTACTAGTTGTCAAAAGCTAGTTTTTGGAACTAGTCTTACATGCACTTAAAAACAAAATAACTAACTTAATTTTTCATTTTCTATTTGTCGCAGTTCGCAATATAGTAGGTTTCAAAGTCGTATAATTTTAGAATTAAATAAAAAGAAGATGCGCATTTTTCTCACTATCTACATACCTACGTAATGTTTGTTTGTGTGTCAAGTGTCCGTGATGCGGTCAAGTGCTTGACATTGACACATAACGCAATATTATGCAAACAGTCAGTGTTAAGCTAAATATTGCTAAATTCTACTCTGAGAGACAGATCATGTACCTAAAATTGTACATACGCAAAAGCTCAATATAAAATGAATACAGAAAATCTTATATGTGCTTATGTACAATATACTGTCTTTGATAATATACAAATAAATCAGACGTACCACATAGGGCATTCGCTTTACGAATGTCTAGCTTTCTTTCATGAACCTTACCTACGCTTTATTACAACACAGAGAAAAGTAATATGTAGGTACCTACGAACAATTTTCAATAGAAAAAAGCTCCAAAATGTTTTTCTTTGTTTTGCTCTGTGAAGCGATTGCGAAATTGATCTGTCACGAAAGTTAACTAGATCATCTAGAGGGACAGCAAAGTATTCTTGATTTTACTAGTTTTTAAAACATAGTATACAGTTGGTCCAGGATTCTAGCTGAAGAGGTAATTAAAATATCCAGCTATCATGGCAATAAAGGCGTCCGGCTGCGACCGGTCGAAGACTAGACCTCAGACTCGTCCGACGACATAGTTTTCTTGTTCATAAATACATTTAAAATACAAGAAGGCTGTATAATGTAGCTTCTCATGTACTTTGTTTTGCAAAAATCGAATCCAAAATAGTAGATGGGTTTTACTCGTAAAATCTTATTTAAAATCGTTGAGATGAATCACTAGAATAGAATTTGATTATTAATATTGCATAGTATTTAGATGTTTGCGTTGTTAATTAAGAACCAGCCTTTGTTAGTACCGGTACCGGTTTCTAAAGTTGTTCCTTTTTAAATTTTTAATGAACTTAGTTGTTTTCTACAATATTGACTACACGCAACTCGACGCTCTAAAAGTACCTATCTATTGGAAGAAAACTAACATTATACTCAATACTCAATAGTTTATTGCTTTCATAATGTTTACAAAAGGTGTTATTGGTAAGGTAAGATACAATTATGGACCCCGTCGGGCACTGCATTTTAGGAGAGAGGAAGATTTTTAGATTTATTGCATTAATTATTCTATGATTATTAATTATCAAATTTATTTTTAATCTGTATTTATATTTATAACCAATTCAATAATATTTATAAAATTAAATATTATACTCATAATTATTTGAATATGGTTAATCTTTTATTTATTCTTTATTTCATAAAACTTTTTTTACATGACATACACTCGCTCGAACATATGTTAAATTACAAATTAATCAACTATTGAAATAACTTTTTGAGTGTATAATAAAAAAATATTCGATTCTATGGTACCTACAGATGCACAAATTAGCATGCCAGTTATAACAGCATCTCATTTATTTTCCCTAGCATCCGTGTCTTCTTTATATCTAATTTCCTTATTTACGACAACCGCAACCGGACCTCGATCCCTATCTATATTATACCTATGTTATTTATCTTAATAGCATAAATGATGAATATGACCTGTTGATCTGCCTAGATCTACAGCCAATCTGAAACTTATTAAGACAGGAAGAAATAAATAATTGTTCTAGATCTGAGTTCATAACGGTGTTTTAAAACTTGTATTAGTTAATAAAACTTTTAAACATTCAAAATATAAAATGTAGGTAACCGTAAAGTTTGGTAACAGGATTCTTTTTTGTGAGGGGTTATTTAATATTTTGGGTGAAGTTTAGGATTCATTTTAGGTCTGCACCCAAATAACATAGATACTTTTTTACAATTTTGACGCAGGAGCACCTGATTGTCACATGTTCATGAAGAAATTCTGAAAATTACGTGAAAATCTCTCTCTTGACATGAATAACCACTAACTATTGGCACCACAATTTACTTTACTTACAGCGTTTAAACAAAACATTGTGTTCTTACATAAATAAGAAAATTCTACTCTACTATTATACTTACATACAAAAAACCCATTAACTTAAACTAGTCATAGCACTGATAATTTCCATCATATCATTAATCTCAATTATTATACCATGCTTTGCAAATTGTGGCCATGGACCTATAAAAAAAGTCGGACGGATTCTCATCAACAATATACTGTGACATTAGGATACACCAGCTTGCCTGTACGTACAGGCCGGCACGCACACATTCACACCCTGTTACACCACTTCGAGTGCAAACTTCACACAGTTGACACATTTAAGCAGCGAAAAAACAACACGAATACGACATGTCTTGTGTGATGAAATTGTGTAAAAACCGTTCTGTTCGAACAAACAAAAATTAAGGAATCACATTTCACAGGCAAAATAATAATCCAATCACTTATTTCCCGACATTAAAATATTGAAATTAATTGAAATCAAACGTCATTCACTCGAAAAAATAATACGTCAAAGACCAGTGTTCTCAGTTATTTACGTGGGAAAATTACCCGAAATATGGGAAATTAATAATAATTTTAGGACTTTTTAGTTATTTATTACGCATACTATGGAAATAAAATAATTTATCATAATAATTGTGTTTTAATGGGATATATTTTCATAGGCAAATTTGATCCTTTCCAAAAATGTGGAACTGCTAAATTCAAATTTTCTTACATTGATTTCAAGTCAGTGTCAGGTTGTATGTTTAAAAAAATCTATCAGAGATAATAATAATATATTGATGATGCATAAGATTATGATTATAATATACACAAGATTCGTAATTTGTAACTGCGTGAATCATTTTTGATCAACATTATGTACATAACTACATACCCTGACACACTGACTTGCAAACAATGTAAGAAAATTTGAACATTGAAAATTTCGCGCCTACCTCAACGCATTCACCTTTCATCCTTTTAAAATGGCACGGAATAATTCTGTCTACATTTCCAAGTAACATCTGCCGATCTATGTTTTTCTTAAAATAAATGGGTAAAATGTTTTGGCTAACATGGCATCCCTAAATTCACTCACACAATAGACAAACGCCAAAATTTTGCGTCACAGTTTTGTTGTAGCGCGAGTTCCGTCCGCCTTTTTTTATAGGTCCATGATTGTGGCTAGGCAAATATCTCGAAAATGTACGGAAGCTCGTAGGTATATAATAAGTACGCGGAATAAACTCCGATTAAATCGTGTCGGAAAACCACAATAAAGGTGTGTACAAATTAGAGTAGACTTTGTGATCCTAGTATTACACCCACAGACCACACGTGTATTACACCTCACATAACAAACAAATCCTTTTTAAAAGTGATAGCGAAAGTTGGAAAAGTTTATCGCAATCTCAATGACACCTTCACAAATGTTTTTAATTCACCTAAAAACTTTGAATGATATTCCTTTTGAGCTAAGGACCACAAAAATATTTCTAACTACAATATTAAATGTACCTTCCGTAAAGTTTCACATTGATTAATTATTTTCTTCGAATGTTTCGAAAAAGTAGAACAATAAGAAGTTATTAAGTTTCTTTGTTTAAGTTCTAATGGGCATGCACCTTAAAACTTGATAAGCATCAAGTTGAACGAATCATTTCCTACAGTACCAGGAGGTACTTAAATGCTGTTTCGTTGTTTTTTTTACTCTAATCGTCTCCAATTACGCATTTTCACAACCGGAATTGTATTCTAATAGATTTTGGCATTAATTAAAAACTAGATTTCAATGACGAACTAATTTCGACGAATAGTCTAAAAAACATACACTTGAATTGAGAACCTCCTCCTTTTGTTGAAGTCGGTTAAAATGACTAAAATTAAATACTCTCTTTATGGGAACTTCATTCATTGGATCAAATTCATTTCTACAAAATTTTCTTGCTTCGAGTTGGGAAATATCTACTTTTTGACAGAACATGATAATCTTCAATGAAGATTGATTGGATCCAGTCTATTTTATTCTTAGCTTTCCTAGCTTTGTCTTGGGAAATACAGGAATGTTTATAAAAAAACGTGTTAGTTAAAATGTTCTTGCTCGAAATGTTTCGCGTAACGTTATGCAATTGGAATGATGACGTCAATGTTATAATGATCATTGTCATCATTTGTAATTTTAGCCTATTTGGTCGACAGTAGCTCTATTGAGAGCATCTTATTGTTGTCCAGTAAAGACCAATATGTTTAGCTACTACAGTTAGGTATCTGCACATGGATGTCTCTAAGATCTTGTTGTAAACCTTCCCTGTGCTGCTTAAATAGTATAAATCGAAAAGGCCGATGCAATCAACATTGCATTATCATGTGGTCACACCGACGCGATGCAATGTCCATTCAAAATTCGTTCTAGCAAAGTTTTCGGATCTTCGCATTGTTAACGTAATTACTTTTTCTCTAATTTGCGACGTTTTCTATGCCTCGAGAATATCAGACTCCTGTAAGAGGTAGGGACATCTACAATCTGGTGAAGGTCTCGGGAAGAGCCTGGATGCAGGCAGCCCTGGACCAGTCGTTATGGAAACCTTGGGGAAGGCTTTTGTGAAGGTGTGGAGTCTTAAGCGTCGCTTAGACCCCACTATTTCATCTATTGTTTGCTTGAGACGAATGAACCCTTCGAAGTTGCCTTGTTCTTCGGAAGCCCATAAAATATAGAGCTTTAAATCCTCTTTATCCGTCGTTTTGTTCTCCAGAAACCAAACAATAACTACTTACTTGTACATTTTTATGTACAAATGTGTCATCTTGGTTAAACTTGGACAAGGTCCAGTGAGTAAGCGCCTTGACCCCATCGGCGATTTACGCTCAAGATAGCGGATGCATGGATTTACCATACATTCCGATTTTACACGTTTCGAGGTGAATACTAAGGACTCTGGAATGATATTTCAAGGGTACTTTGTGGTCATACGATCAACAATTTCTTGTGAAAAATAGTGACTACATACTGCGTTAAAACACTGTGAATCTTATGTAGTAGTTTGTAATTTATGTGTGATTTGCAGTAATAATGTATTTAATGTGTTGTCGACTCTACAATTTAGTTGACTTAATGCCGCCTTTAAAACTGAATGTCAATAATTAACCTAAATATAATAATGAAACATTGTTTAAAATAGTCACGGTCCAAGCTGCGAGCACTCATTAATTAAGACTCTAGAACACCAAGTAAAGGCTCTGGAGGAGCAGTTCATGATAGACTCAATAAAAAAACATATCTTAACTTACATTCTTTCTGATTCCAGCTGAACTCAGAGGCAACCCGCAGCCTGTCACAGAGGTGTGCCTCGGCTGCATCTGCCAGGCTGTGTCGGGCTGCCAGAGCAGCGGCTGCGAGGGCGACCACTGCGGCCTGTTCCACATCACCTGGCCCTACTGGGCGGATGGCGGCAAGCCCACCATCAACAACCTGCCGGCCGACCATCCAGATGGTAAGCAAAAGCCATGTTAATGCAAGGGGCATTTACAATTGAAGACTTAAGAATCAATCGCCTTGTAATACCTATTTTACATATTGAAATTGATATTATAAATTATCTGTATTGTATAACTTGTTGGCGCGTTGGACTTTCTGTGAGCCTTCAAGCAGATTATAAATAAATACGTAAGATGAAGTAAGATTCCTTCCCAGGTTTGATTCCTCACTTCACTTGTTAGTTTTTCTTTTCAAGAACCAGAGTGAATTGCCATTTTGTATATATCAAAACTAAAATTCATCCAATTTCTAATATTTTGAACTCATATTATTCAAACTTTTGCTAATACAATGCCTATACTTAAATTAGATTTATGGTCCGTAAAATTATTCACAAAGAATAATTCTTACTTCTTACTCAAGGTTGCTAAGACGGAACCAGTTTTATATTTATATTTAGTAGGTAACTGGGTAATATTCAAATACCTACTAACACAAAGTAACTTGGAACCTACTTATACAAAAAACTAAAAAGACATGTTTCCAAAACATTCCGTAAAAGAATTTCCACAATCCAGTTTTTTAAATAACTTGAAGAAAATAAAAGTTTGAAAAGTTATTAAGCTTACCTACTCATTTTATTGTTATATGACATTGAAAGAAACATGTGCTTGCGCATAGATTTGACCTTTTGCTGTTCACAGGAAAAACCATTATATCACTCTTATAATATAATTGTGACCTTTGACATTTTACCATAAGCCAATTTAGATAATTCTTTATACCGTGATTTAGAACAAAATTATATATGTATTATGAATACAATTTATCAGAATAAATAACTACAAGTACATTATAGCACTTCTCCAATTGCCCCAAAATATTAGGTAAGGCAAAGGCAAAAGATTTAGTTTGTCTAACGCCCGTATTCACAAACGGTGCTTGCTTAAGTGAAGCAGCAAATCGAACACACAGCGTTGAATAGAGCTCTGTGATTGGTGTGTGCGTCCACGCGCGCTGTGAGACTTAATAGTAATGTTTGTGAATACGGGCGTAAGAAACGTTTTAAGCCAGTTTAATTTATGTAAATATTTATAATTTTCAGCATTCTCAAGCTGTGCCAACGACCCTTACTGTGCAGCCAGGACCGTCCAGAACTACATGGCCAGATTCGGACAGGTAATTAAAACTCTAAAATGGATTACATAGGTTCAAAAGAAAGAGAATGCCAAGGCAATTCCAAATAAACCAATTCGTCTATCATTATTACATTTACTTAGCAAATAAATATAAATAAGTATGTAACTATTTAATAGATCCTAATGGATTAAGTATTATTCAGTATTATATGAACCCACCAAAAACTTTCATGTAAAATGTTGACAAAACGAGACCACATAGCTCGCACTATGAAAAAGTTACCAGATCGCATGTAGAGCCAAGCTTCTAACTTTACACACCCTAACTTCACAAACTCTACATAACTTTCGTATGTACAGAAAAGTAATGCACAGTGAATAAGAAAGCGAAATGGCTACCAAGGAATGAGGGCTATCGTTTTAGCGCTCACCAGTTGGCGCCACTGTAGAGTAAGGTCCTGTCACTTGCTAGTAGCGAAGACAGTGGCGCCGACTGGTGAGCGCGAAAGTGGTAGGAAGACTATCGCATTTGCGCTCATCAAGATGGCGCCACTGTAGAGTAAGGTCCTGTCAATCGCCAGGGGTGCCAACTGTTAGTATAAAAACGATAGCCCTCTACCACAGCGATTAGCCGCTACCACAGAATAATAATAAGTACTCCGCTACTCATAGTTTTTAATAGATATCGAACTTAAAGTGGGTGTGGTATAGAGTGAATGTCACATCTGCACTTATAAAACATAATAGGTAACTATAATGAATGCGTGTGTTTTGATCACGTTAAGATGCAAATTATACTATGTCACCACATTAACATACTAAGCCAGCACTGACATCATCTGGGTGGCCTTAAATATCATTGGGCGAAACAAAAGCCAACAAATTATTATTCAATTGCTCGTCGATTCATTCAGGGATCGAGACAAGGTTGTATTTGTTTATTTTAAACCGAATGACCCGTCATACAAAAGCTCATTCGTTATGACATCAATTATGAGCAAAGACATCTAAATATTATTATGAGTAAGAAATAAACAGTAAGATGCGTTAAAGAAGCTCAAACTCGAAAAATAGACACAGGTCAAGGACAGAATCTCGGTTTGTAAATGCAATGTTTTGTAGAATAGACTTAAAGCCTGTATAAAATAAAAATAAAAAAATATTTTGATAAATTCAACCCATACATGCTCTTGAACCTACGTTTGTTTGAGTCGAATTTTCGATGTCGTTTCCTAAGACTTCCCAAATCCTATTTGCGCCTCAAATCCCTTCCTTAATTTTCAACCTAAACCCGTTCACTGCTGGCAACTAACATTAAAAACCTGTTTCATTTTCCAGGACTGCAACGGAGACGGCCAGGTGAACTGCTACGACTACATGGCCATCCATAAGCTGGGAGGCTACGGGTGCAAGGGTGCTGACCTGCCCTTCGCTTACGTCAATGTATTCAACCAATGCGTGGCCGCAGTCGCCGCCCAACAAGGCTAGAAACTCTACAATGACGCAGCAAGTGGTGTGACCATGGGGCCTAATACGCAAAACTTATTTTTGTATCCAGCCAGCATTTGGCAACTTTGGAGGAGAAACTTTATTCACAAGGATTTAATCAAAATGGAATGAAAATACTTTCCACCCATTAATTTTTTATTTTACTTTTTAAATTATTTGCGGGATTGGGCCTCAATTCTGACTGAGAACAATATTTTTTTTATGACCCATCATTAATAAAAAAGATCAGAAACTGTTTAGTAGATAAATAAGTATGAAAAGAATACTCGTACTTTTTTTTCAAGTTTAGGTTGTAACTAGTCTTATGTTTAAGAAATGAGAGAAAAACAATAAACATTGATTTTTTCAGTAAAATAAAAACTCCAAACTATGTTTATTGAAATAAAAGAGATTAATAAATTAAAAGAATTGGAATCATTTATCTGCCTGCCTGTTCAACGTTAATAACCCGTCCTATCCAACCTTAGCGTACAGTTCTTCTTCTTCACTTGTTTATCACAAGGTCTGGGGTAATGGTTGTAGACTTGAGTTTTTAAAGTATAGAAGCATGTGAAATCGTATCAAAGTCATCGGATTGGTCTTCATAGAGTTATGCCCGTTTTCACCATCAATCCCTAATTTTTGACCCCTATGGTAACACATCAGGAATTTTGTTTTCAAAGGGGTCACTTAATAAAAAAATAGGGATTGATGGTGAAAACGGCCATTAGAGCCCTAGAGACCTAGGTCTCTAGAGTTAGAGACTTAGAGTTACAGTTCACATTCATAAAGTTCTTTATACACCAGGGTTATGACCTCAGTGTCAGTTGTGAACCACACAATAGAATAGTTAAGAAGAAGATAAAAATACGTGATTGATTCAACTCCACAATGTTGGAAAACTCTAAAAATAGCAGACACAGTGACATATTTATTATTCGCTATGATTAGGGAATCGACAGTTGACAGAGTAGACTTGAAAACGATAGATAATATGAACTAATAATGGCTAATTTGTATTCTCAAAATGACCTTACCTATACACCCACGAAGTTTGTCTAACCTTCCACCAAACACCCTGTATATTTTAAGTCCGTCTGGCCAACTATCACCATCTTATAAGTTTATTGCCATAACAACAACGTTAAAAAGCATTGTTGTCTGTCTTCCAGCTGTTTGAGTAAGAGATTCGAGCCAGTTTCTCTGTGGTTGAGGATTCCGGATGAAGCTCGCGCTTCGCTAAGTAAATACTGGTACTCAAATACCCAAGGTCAATGTGTCAAAATCATCCGGTTATTCACTGTTCATTTCGATTTGCATACAATACTGAATTAATTAGTAGTCCCTTTGTTGAATTTATAACTCAAAAATATGTCACCACATTTTTTGCTCATTGATCATTTTGGCGACAGCTCTCATGAGACTTCTATTCCACCTACCCACGCAAAAATAATTCATCCACAGTACAATGGATGCAAAAAAGTATAATGTCGTCTTTGATCAAAACTAATAGGTACTTGTAACTTCAAGTAATTAATTCCAATGAAGTATCCAATAGCCCGTAGTTTTTTCGCTTGATTTTCGTTCTGGAACAAAATATTTAAGATGTCCCTATTTCATTCCCTTTAATACTTTTACTACTTTTTACTTCTTTTGCCGTAGGTACTTATTAAAAACTATAATACAAATAATTAATTTAGTTACTTTGATTTATCTCCACTTTGTAAGCTGAAAGTTTATCGCGAACTGAACTGGGGTTTTCCGCAACATGGACGATATTGGACAACAACAAAATGAAATTAAACTAATAGGTAATAAATTGGAAACAAACAACATGTGTAGTTAATGATAGTGTTGACACATGCTTGCTTATCAAATTAGCTATAAAACGATTGAACAGTTTGTCTGTATGTTTTTATGACAGAATAGGTAGGTAAATAGGAAAAGCACCAGTGCGACACTATGCTCATAGATATGTCGTTATTTCGGAAGGTTTAGAAAATTAACTAATGTTTCTTTTTAATCTTAATTCGTTAATTTAGCTTTATAGAGACTCCGTGAAGAAAACTTTTGTAACTTTTTATATCTTTCATTTCAATCTTTAGTACACACAAACTAGCACATCTTTAAATAATTGCTGTATGTTTTGTGTAACTTTTGTATTTTAAGTCCAAACGGGTGAAGCTGCGGTCTCACAACTAATGTTCAAATAAGTAATATTTTGAATCATAATATATTTAATTACCTAGCTGGTGCTATTATAAAATGCCGGACACCCTGATATCGCTGCTTTGTTTGTGAGAATTTATTGGCAAATCATCTCTCTCGTTTAATTTATAGAGTTATCCTCAAAAAACATTCACACTAGATTCAGAACAATGAAGTCGTGGCAACTGTTTCTTCTAACTCTACTGCTGGTGCTAGCGACGGTGAAGAGCTATGAATCAAATCCAGAGAAATACTGTGGAAGGAGGTTGGCTCAAGTAATGGCGGCGGTATGCGGTGATTATGACTCTGGTAAGTAAAAAAAAAACATGTTCAATCCATTTGCTAATATTTCAGTACCTCTAGCATGAACAACTTTAGTCTTCGAATCGTTTGCGTATTTGACAAAATTCGAGTTTCGCAGGCTGAGTAACGATTCAGCCTGCGAATTCAACGATGTGACAATTTTGATTGTCAAAATTAGTTTCATGCTACCATTTCTCATACTGAGTTCACTTTACGTCACTTTCAGAGGGGCTCGGTTTAAAGTTTTCATACTAAATCTTTTGATGGCGATTCGAATACGCAAACGATTCGAAGTCGAAAGTTTTTCGTGCTAGGGCCACCGTAACTTGTGTTCAAACACATTGCGACTTAAATCCGTTGCATCGGCATCGTGAGTGTCCTATAGCATAAACACAAATTAAACTCAAAAGTAAGAAAGTCTAAAGAATTGCAGTTTCATAAGCTAATAACATAGATTCAATGATGAAAAGGAAACGAGTGTTGATATCAGTCCAAAGCTGTCCTAAGAGACTCTTTATTATTTTAGAAATTCCAAAATAACTTTACTACTACTAAATCAAACACGTTCGACAGTAATTAAATTAGGTTGCGGAAAAATCGACCTTTTTAGAACTTCTTAAAAATGTTTTTCGCATAGACCCTATTACAAATTACTAGCTTTTGCCCGCGGCTTCACCCGCGTGAAATTTAGTTTGTCACATAGGTATCGTCATAAATTACCTATATTATGTGTTATTCTGGTTATAAACAATAATATTGTAAAGTTTAATCAAAGTCCGTTCAGAAGTTTTTGCGTGAAAGAGTAACAAACATCCAGACATCCAAACTTTCGCATTTATAATATTAGTAGGATACCTATTACTAACGATTGATAATTTGCTTTTTCCTAATTTTTACAGATGTCTTCCTGAACAGCAGGAGGAAGAGAAGCCTGCATGAAGAGTGCTGCGAAAGAGTGTGCACCCTGGAAGATATCCAAACATATTGTTAATTCTCATATTGCCAATATTGATACTAATTAGTAAAATAATAAAGTAAAAGTGCAATCGAACTATGTATTTTTAAAACAAGCTAAGTAAATGGTTTATAAATAAATAGATATTTTAAAAAGTATCCCCCTTTTAGGTACACGCACGTTGAACAATTTTAGTATAGAAAATAAACGTTTATTAGTTTCATGAGATTTTATTTCATTGCTGTACCTACTTATATAAAGAGTATGTTTTGTTATACATTACCTAATTTCCTTAGAAGCTAAATCAATTAAAGCAGCTTGTCAAAAGCTCCCGGATGCACGCAAAGTTCAAGCACACCGATGAATAAACCATAAGCCTCGCGTCCTAGATCCGCTAACAATAACACTGTAACAATAATATGTTCAAAGAAAACACGACAAAACGTTAAGGGTCTCCCGTTAGCATTTATTGATTATCTACAATAATATCATAGAGGAAAGATTGTTTGTATTGAACAGGCTACTACCGGACCGCTTTGAATAATTTATTTCACCATTAAAATTAAAATCCTATAAAATGGCGATACGAACTATACGAAGTTCGCCGGGTAAGCTAATTGTAAGTAGTAATTCTTAGTTTGAAGTTTCCTTTTACTTCACTGGATCTTTAAATCCTAATAAATAATACCTACCTACCTACAGGGTGTGTTTTATCCTCCAGATTATATTTCGGTCACACGGTCGAACTTCATTATATCCTTAGTTTTCATGAAGTTTTAGTTTTCAGCAAAATCGGCTTCAAGATCTTTCAGCATTTTTCGCTATTTCTTTCGACTTGGCCAATCTCGCACACTTGAAAATGTATCCATTAAGCTCTAGACGGGGGACGCTTAACAAATTATAAGTAAACCACAACCACGGCGCATAATAAATAAAATAAAATGGATTGAATCTCTGATGATCTACGCCGTTATAATGATCCTATAGTTAGCCTGCGGTTATCTATCAACTGCCCAAAGTTTTTTACGCATATTTTTTCTCTATTCCAATTCTAAGAATAATGAGCATTCTGATTACTATTCAGTAAGTGAAATTATAAGAACAATCTGCGTGTACCTCAGTATTACTTGAGGATCCAAACAATATTAACATGTTTTTGCACACTGAATACTATTTGTACGTGATTGAAGTGGTGAATTTGTTAAATTAGTGCACTAGATTTAAGTTTCATTGAGTTTTTACCATGCGGGTGCTGTATTTGATTGTGTTTTGTTTGTCTTCAGTGTGTGGTAAGTGATTTTTTAAATTATTTAATGAAGCTACTGAAATAACTAAGTGAAAATGGTAGCAAAGATTAAAATCTTTGTTTTTATTTTGTAAGTTTGTGAAACAGTATTCGCTACTTTTACTCTCTGTTATTCTTATTTACTTTTTAAATGTGATGTAAACCATCTAGCGTGGCGCAGTCTACAGAAAAGAATAATATGCCTATGAAGAGTGAAATTTTGACTTTATTTTCGTGACTAATAAACATTTAAGTTTTTTGTAAGAATTAAATATACTTACTAATCGAGCCTAGAAGAACTAACACCTTTTTGCGCAACTATTAAAAGAGATGCTATTTTGTTTTCTACACTCGGCATCAAATAAATCGCACCTCCCGCAACAAGCACTTCTCAAACGTATGCATCCCACTTCCCACCAATATTGGCACCATTTAAAAGCCTAATTCTAAACTTCATTTTATTAAAGGAAAGGTTTTTACCCCAAAAATGTGTCTTTAGAAGGATCCAAAGTCACTTCTTAAAAAAATAGGTGGTTACGCTTGAGCCAACTTTTATGTCTATGAAACTGTTAAGTTGGGATTAATCGCTATCCATCTGTTAAAGAGGACACGTGAGATCATTATTTGGTTTTGTAACCATAAAAATTGGTCTAATTGTCCCAGAGGTGAGCCCAAAGTGAGGTCTTTTTTCAAGTCACATTTATGGTATATGTTAATCATTTATTAAAAAATTAAATGTGTTTTTCTTTATGGATATTTATTGGGCTTTCAAATAACACCAATATTGGTGGGGCACCATGATTGTGTCAGAAGAAAATCTTTAAAGTTCGCGTCGCGGAAGGTGCGGTTTTTTTATGTTGAGTGTATTCTCTTGGAAGAATTATTTAATTATTTACAACACAATTTCTTCGTTTAAACATTCGTGATTTAACGTGAACGTAGCATTCAAAGGTGGCCATAAAGATGACAAATCTTTATGACCACATTGGCTACTTTGGGTGTTACGAAGTACGAAATATTTGACGCTGACTGTACTCTACCACTTTCAGGAGTATACATATCGAACCTGAGCGGGGCATGTCTGCGGTGTCTCTGCCACGTGGCGGGTTGCGACATGTCGCACGGGTGCACTGACGGATACTGCGGGCCATTCTACATCTCCCGTGTGTACTGGGTGGACGCGGGAAGGCCTACGCTGCCCGAGGACAACCCAGACCGAGTGGAGGGTAAGATTCGCAGAGCATACTCAATTAACTCATAGAGTCTAGTTCTTGCATAGTCCACATGATGTTTTGAACCGATAACAATAATTAAGTTCAAAGTTTTCTTCAACTTAATATGGTTTTATTTTAAATATAATAGACAAACATGGGTTTCAACCTTTCAACGCGACATGTATTTTATTCTTCAGCATTTGAGGACTGCGCTAAAGACTACTACTGCTCTATCAAGATTGTGGAAAACTACATGGCGAGATTTGGAAAGGTGAGCTTTAAAAAGCTTGTTATCTAGCACTTTAGCTAGGTATCGGGAATATGTTCCCGTCTAACATTTTCAGCGGTCGTTCGTTCGTTCGTTTCAGCTGAATTACGTCCACTGCTGGACAAAGGCCTCCTCAAAGGTTTTCCACAATGAACGGTCCTGCGCTGCCCGCATCCAGCATTTCAGAGGTCACATGACGCTAAATTCTGAAAAAAATTGACGAGCAGCGGCAATCTATGATTTTCATAACTACCGGTCCTGCACTACCCGCAACCTTCAACAGATCGTCGGTCCACCTAGTGGGGGCTTGCCCAGTCTTCAGTCCCGTGGTCGCCACTCGACTTTTCTTTTTTCTTCTAGTCTCTGTAAATTCTTCTCTGTGAAAATCTTGTGAAAAGTCACGTGCCGAACGGTGAAGGGGTGGGACTGGGCCGACTCGCGATCCATCCCCGGCAATTAACAGTCACCACAATTATGATGAACCCACTCGTTAGCATATTTAGCTTACCACCAGGGGTTTAAAACTTTTTCACTATTATTTAAAAACAATCTAATAATATTTGAATTTCCAGGACTGCAACAAGGACGGCGTGACGGACTGTTTCGACTACATGATGATCAACTACCACGGAGGGCGTGCGTGCACCGGCCCTCTCTTCCTCACCATGCATGGACTCCGATGGCTCAATAAATACAAGCAGTGCAAACTTTAATACCTTACAATAGACCCAATAAAGACTTCAATAATAAATAGGTATATTGAGAGCGCCGACTAAGGCTTCAATAAACTGTTGGAAGCGAATTTTTAAAATCTCGCTCGATTCAATGTCAGAATACATACAATTAGGTATATTTACCTACCCAAGTTTACACAACAACTTCTCGCTTACATAAAGTAGAAATTATAAATTTACGTTCATGTTATCGGAGCTGAATAACAGCCTTTTTTATTTTATTTCTTAATTCTGTTAGTATAAAATCAAACAACAGAACAGTTAGGTATACCAGAAATATCT
The DNA here is from genome assembly GCF_004193835.3 of Ostrinia furnacalis. NCBI lineage: Eukaryota > Metazoa > Arthropoda > Insecta > Lepidoptera > Crambidae > Ostrinia > Ostrinia furnacalis. Next base: position 83,241 of record NW_021131983.1, read on the forward strand.
TCTTCAGTTACGTTTATTCAATTACTTTGTAAATCTAAAATTAACCTTAAAACCTAGAACAGATATTTATATCTTTTTATACAATAAATATTTGTTAGGTATTTCTTCTGTTGTCCTTTTTGCTAATAACTTTAAAACAGACATAACTCGTACAAATATAGCTTTTTAACTTTAAACTATTGCAATTTTGCGACCGAAAACTTATCTACTTAAAATATCTCTTTGTGACTTAACCTTTAACAGTCAAAAAAACTTCCATACATTTCTTATATTAACTAATTACAAACTTAAAATAAGCTTAGTTTAAAATAGAAACAGTCGATTTACATGAGGCTCAGGCGAAGGTGACGAGCGGAGCGGGCGACTGCCACTCCTCGCTATCCGCTTCCTCGTCTGATTCTTCGGGGAATCGCACCTGAAATGGGGAATTTAGGTTTTCAATGCTATCGTAGAATACTCCTAATACAAGACGTTCAAGAAATAAATGGCGCCACATGATTTTTTATTTCTTTGAAACAGTCGATTTTTTTTTTCATTTTGGGAAAGCCGCCCCGCGTTGCGGCATAAGGCGGGGCAAAAGAATACTATCGTAGACAGAATTACAATAATTTAAGACTGTAGTTGTCACACAGTCGCTGCCAAATTAAAACACAAAGTCAAAAAGCAATTTTGCCTGACCGTAGAACTAAAAGTTCATAATATACTAAGACTGACTCTCACAAAAATCCACACAACATCTTATAATAATTTACTTACCCAAGGTGCTAGGCGCATGGCAGATGACTGCAGTGAGCCTTCTTGGTTAGCTTGCCATGCCTGAAAAGAAAAACACATAATTACTTATTTAACGCACAAGGCTGTTACGGCGCTAAGCGCAGGAAAATCAGGGGAAGTCTTGTCCAGCAGTAAACGTCAGCTCGAAGATGATTTGTACTGGAGGGAAGTCGAACCTTAACTTCAAACTCCTGCTATGTTCTTCTGATTAATTTAGTTGTGGGTCCAATGACAGTTTAACTTTCCCCCGGGACAAACTTGATCTACACTGGTCGGGTTTTTATTGGCCGTCAAACTGTAATCCTGGCTACACAGGTGTTGCAGCGGTGGGAACGAGAGGTGGGAAATGTTTTTTTCTATTATATTCTTATTTATTATTGAATGCACGGGATGTAAAGGCTAGATACAGAAAATCAGTGAAAGGCCTTTGTCTAGATGTAGTCTACTTTGAAAGAACACCCGCCTAAATAGCATATCTGGAGTGGACTAGTCCACATAGAGCACTATCGATATGGCTATTCTTGGATTTCAATTTATTTGTACATTTTTGTTCACGAGAGAGAGAACATAATATCGATAGGTGCTCTATAGCCTAATCCAGGTCCAGGTGCTATTCGTGCAGGTGCTATTTGGGCGGGTGCTCTAAGTGGACTACATTTGTCCAGCAGTGGACGTCTCTTACCTGGTAAGCGTCATTGAACGCGTGCGCAAGCGACAGGGCCAGAGCGCGCGCCTGCTTCCGCCTTGCACAGACGAATACGTGCACCACGTGGGATTCACTGGCACCGTTGGCTGCCTTGCCCTCCACCACAGCGAATACCCTCGCATTGGCGGCGTCGGCTGAGCAGTACGATATCCTGAAAAGGAATGTCAGACATTTAACAGTCAATTTAAGTTCATGATTAGCTGAAAATCTGAAACGGTCTCTTTCAAATTAGACGTTTTGAGCCGGACGTTAGTTTTAAAATTTTATATGACAACTACGCTGGAATAAAAATATTTTTTTTAACGCTCTGCTCAAAACGTCTAATTTTAAATAGCCCTTAGGTTCCACAAACTTGCATTATTCTGATACAAAATAATTTTAAACTTGAAAAAGACATCGAATCGAATTACTCGTAGAAAGAAAGGAGAAGAAAGGTCATAATTGAGCTCATGACTTTTCTCTTGCGAACGATTTTCTGACTAGGTGAGCTACATACATACACATTATGCATTTTTTTTAAAACTTCACTGAATCAAAGTTAACCAAGTAAAGAGGTATTGGAGTATTTTCTCATAATCAGTTAAGTTTTGAAAAAAAATGCATGTGACGTTATTGCACCGTAGGTGCGATATGTACTCGTTATAGGTATGTATGATGAATTTGTAATTAAAATTACAACTTGAAATAAAGTAACTACATAGGTTTGGCAAAACTAATACGTCTCTACAATAAACAACAAAAACGTGTTCGTTTTATAAATAGGAAGTCCGACAGTCCACTTGACGTTATCAAAACATAAATATTGATATCAAATTATCAAAGCTAAAAGAAGCCTGTACCAGCTGGTGCCAGCACTGAAAACAATATTTCTTAAGAGATAACGGCGGCCGTGTACGACTCAGTTCGACATTGATTTATTGGTTCAATAACATATTTTTATAGAAATTATTATTTAATTTTCTGAAGTAAACTGTCGTATAATAATATCATTTACAAGACCTGTCGATCAATTACGTCTCGTTAAGTAATTATGGACTCCGAGATTCAACTTTGCGTTCTTTGATAGACAGTCTTTACTTTTAAATTACTGTCATCATCATCATTTCAGCCATAGGACGTCCACTGCTGAACATAGGCCTCCCCCAATTATTTCCACAATGGCCGGTTAGTGGCGGCCTGCATCCAGCGCCTTCCCGCTACCTTTATGGGGTCGTCGGTCTACTTTGTGGGTGGACGTCCTACGCTGCGCTTTCCGGTACGTGGCCTCCACTCCAGAACCTTGCTGCCCCATCGGCCGTCAGTTCTGCGTACTATATACCCTGCCCTTTTAAATTATATACTTAGTTTATTTCTAATATTTGTTGTAATGGCTTTAACTTACCTATAAATTGAGATACTCAGGACACTCTCCTGCGACTCCGCGTCACTCACGACGATGCCTTTGGAGCTGATGTCCAGGTTCACCCTTTGCAGCTTTTTGTTGAAGGCTGAAAAGCACATTTATCTGCTTTACAATCATTCGATGTCAAATTGTTTCATACCAATCGTATCGTCGTAAGCATCAATCCTAAAGGACATCATCTATTTTGGTCCAAAATCAAAAGTGCCAGCCGAAAAAAGTGCTGTATTCTGATAGATCACGTCCGCTTTAGCATTTTGTTAAATCAAAATCAAAAATATTTATTCGGTTTAGACCACAAGTGGCACTTATGACGTCAAAATGTAATAAATAATAAAAAAAGAAAAGGTAGCCCTCATGGGGCACTTTACATGTCTCCTTATCTTATGGGCCCTACCAGCGCGCAGCGCTTCGAGACAAACATAATATGGCAATTGCTGAGAAGAAACGCCGGAACAAACATCATGCCACTCGGTAGGTTACATCATGCCACTCTAATCTTTTATAGCCAAAAAGTATACTTATATATTCGCAATAGGTAGAGAGATCTTTCGCTGTAACGTGCATCCTTAGCGTGCATCGAAGTTGAGTAGTTCTATATTGGCTTCGCAGAGACGAATTTTTGCTTAGGGCCTTTTAAAATTACCAAAGATATTACTCCTACCTTTAGCGGAGTGTAAGGCAGAGCGCACAGCAAGAGCGGTAGCGGGAGCCGACGATGCCCGCTCCACCGGTGCTACACCCGCATATCTAACGTCCATGTGACCACTGCTTGACTCGCGCGCCTCTCTCCACCAGCCCTCTCCCTCGCACTCAGCTAAGGCCCACTCTTCACACAGTTCTGAAAGAGAATATAAAAACTGCATGAGATGGAGCCTGATGCAATGGGGGCACAATCATGCTACATATTTTCATCATCATCATCATCATTTCAGCCACAGGACGTCCACTGCAGAACATAGGCCTCCCCTAATGACTTCCACATCGCACGGTTGGTAGCGGCCTGCATCCAGCGCCTTCCTGCTACCTTTATCAGGTCGTCGGTTTGCTACATATTTTGACTGGGTTAAAAGCTTGACTCTACATGATATCGACGTAGAGTTAGGGCGGGCATATAGCGTTAAAAGCTTGGCTTTACATAAGCTCAATGTAGAGTTAGGGCTGTAGTGTTAAAAGCTTTGCTCTATGTGAGATCTGAAAACTTTTTCACAGTAGTGTGTACCATAAGCACGGTTAGTCTTGTCAAAATTTACATGAAAATGTTTTTGGTGGGATTGAAACCTCGCGGCCTCGTAGTAGAAGAGTAGAAGGTCCTTTAGATTGACTTATTCATCATCTAAAATTTTCCGCTTACACGAAAATGGTGGGCTTTGCTTAAACAGTTAAGAGTACATACATGAAATTATTGTTGCATGTTGTTAAATATTCAAATTTTTAAAAAAGCCCTTTCAATTCTGATTATCTATACATTAACGGACGTTGTCGCCACTGGTTATTAGCGACATAATTTCTCCACAGCTAGACTCGGCAATTTTCTTCATGGCCAGTCACATTAACTTATTACAGATTACAGGTTGTAGCTAGTTTCGCAAACGGCGTCTACGCAGCGGCCGTTGATCATGCAAATCACTCCAAATCTCGGTTTAATTAAGATCGATATAGCGGAAAGAAAATTTAGTCTAATCTCGTAGAACTACGTTAATCAAACCTAGAATCGGACTCAACAGGAATAAATTACTGTATACACTTGTAACATTTCAATAAATACTTATAATGCCCCTTTTCGTTTGGTAAGTTGATTGAATATGCATCAACATAAGTTTGTGTAAAATAAAAATGCTTAAAATGGTTTATTGTTACTCAAATCAAATTAGGTAAAAAATTAGTAGGAATATTGAAACAAAACAAGATTTTATCAAATACTTTTATTCATGTGTTTTATTTATGTAATTTAATATCATCGATGTTTTATCTTTTCCGAGAAAAAAGTATTGACTTCTAACTTGTGATTTTTGGTTACCCTATTTCTACACCGCCTAATATGCTAAGAAGCTTTTAAAATGTGGCTTAGATAAATTTGTAATTATAGGATAGACATCGATTTCATAAGTCTGCGCTTTCATAGGCTTTTCTAAGCAAAATTAAAAAACCAAATGGTGTACTTTCTACGAAATGTATTAGGATCATAGAAATAGGTAGAGCAATAAACTTAGACCGTATCCATCATCATATCATGGTTAAATTTTAGAGTTAAGTTTAACTAACTATGTGGGTTTACACCACAACCTTTAACTCTTGCGAAGGAAATTATTTTGGCAGAAACACTGAAAATACGGTATTAAATATAGGTAGGAGTGGAGTGACATAATAAACAGAATTTATGAAATCTTTTGCATTTTGGAAATGATTGTTGTGTTCCGACAGTTAGAGGTAAGATAGCCAGTTCCTCCGTGGTTGAAGATTCCGGGTGAAGCTCGCTTCCACCTTCAGCCTGATCATCACTTACCATCAGGTGAGATACAGGCCAAGAGCTTTCTCGTTGTGGATAAAAAAAGCTTTCATGTTTACTTTTACCAAGTAGGTAGGGGCAGTATCTATAGGTCTCTACATACTTTATTATGGGTCTAAGATTATCCTCAATGCATCTAATGCGAGGCATCAATCAACCGATGTTTACATACGTCAGTGAAGGTCTCGGGTCCAATATTCGCGAGATATCTCGGCGGCCGCTTTACTATTTCAGATACGTTATCTAGGCCAGACTGCGCGCGCGCAACTGGGTCATAGGTCAGTATTAGGCGCAATAGCCAGGGCCGGATTTAGAGGTCTGGAGGGGCAACAAAGAATTGGAGAGGAGCCTCCAATTCTTTGGCCCTAAATTATTTTCCAAATAAAATGGTAAATTGTTATTAAAATTTTTTAGCGAATAGAGTCGCTTCTCAAACTAAATTTTAAATAAACAACTTGAAAAAATCGACTCTAGGGTTCGAGTCCCTCCTTAGGCCTTCCAAGTTATTTATTTTAAAAAAATGTATTTTTTTTTCAGTCGAGTATTCAATAAATAATTTCAAAAAAAAGCGAAAAATATATCAAACGAAAAGTAAAACCTTTTAGTCTAGTATTTACTAGTCTGAGTTTGTTTTTTTACCGAAGTCTATAATATTGTGGAGGCCCAGTACTGTTGCCCCGGTCGCCCTCCCCTAAATCCGGCGCTGGCAATAGCGTCGAAGAACTGATTGCGATCACGCTATCACGCAGCGGACGCGACGCGTCTGCACCGTTGCAACCGCGTAGGTGGTATTACGCATTTGATTCTGCAGTTGGTATAGCAAATTCTGCGATAAGCCCACGCGTTAACTTAATGTTTGCAGAAAAATTAACCGTCAAACTGGGTTTCAGTGGAAATTCAGAGGAAACTTCATAACTTGCAAAGCTCGTGAAGCACTCATTCTTTACTCGGAGTAAGTAGGTGAGAAAAGAGATCGCTTCCTAGTGGTATTTAAGCACCTAAATTATTATTTTTCCTTATTTATTTACTTATTATTACATAAATTTAGCCGTTTCATCTCCGGACACTATACCGTTACTTTTATATTTCAGCTTCTTTGGAGTGGACTCTGTCAGCTTTGTCGATTTGGAGAAATTAAATTGTCTACCTGAATAATTATACAAACTAGGTAGATTCAACAAGGACAAAGTTATTTATATCCCACCTGGGAATCGAACCCTGAGCCTCCGAGTCAATAGACTCTAACTACGAAGACTAATAAATACCTAATTTAATGTACTTATTACATTATCTAAAATACACAAGGATATTGACCTGAGGTTATTTGCAGACTAGAGCGCGCTCTCATTTTGTCAAACTTTGAAATATGAATTTGATAAAAGCGACCGTCTACCGCACAGTTCAAGGCTGCACGAATACACAATAAAATTAGAACTATAACATAAACAAATAGACTAAAGTTACATTTTTTATGTGTGTAATAACAAATGTTTTTATATGGTAATTAGTAAATTAAATATAATTTAATACGTATCGTATCCCAAGGGCAATATTAATATTGCTCTTTCCGTATAGTTTCTTTTGAAAATTTTATTGACATCCCTAAGATTACTTAACTCAAATAAAAGGTTTTTTTAACTTTGTAATTCTCTACTCGCAAGTTCAAACCCATACCAAATGTAAATAAAAAGCTCCCTAAAAATGGTCACGCACGCGTCATTATTTTCTGCAGCACAACAAAGGACGTATCCAAATGATATGCTTACTTTCAACTTTTTCTTCCTGAGTCTATCAGATAAAAATGTTGTCATACTATGTTTATAGTTTATATTTAACTAATCTTTCGCAAGTTATCCAGCTACCCTGCCCTACCTGTCCTAATACCCCTAGAATCTGTAGATAACTACAGATCCGTATCGAGCTTAATTTTACAAGAATGCTGTCGCGGCAGCGAGCCCGTGCTCTCTATATGATCACTGCCTTTCATCCAATTAATAATTCATATTCATAGGAAATGATCGAGCGATCAATGGAGCTAAAAAACTAGATCGACTTCAAGTCTAAGCTGCAGCTTTCTCAAAACTGGAGCTGTGAAAAACTAAGCTCTTCAAGTATGTAGAAGCTTTTACACGAAAAAGTTAAAATATAAAATATCTACCTACGTGTAGGTACTTTAAAGAAATATATTTATTCTACCTAAGCTGAAATAATGACTGTCTCCAATTTTGAACTGTATTAGCAATATAAACTTATTTCTAAAAATTGTAGAGTCAAAATTGTAAGTTACTTAAGTTCATCAATATCATTAGCCATGCCATCAACGCGCGCGTGCAACATTTTACAAAAATGGCATCATCAACACACGCAAGGAAAGTCCGTTTCTGTGAACAACGCTCCCTTTGAGTAGGCCACGCTGCTCTTCCTGCACATACCAGCGATGTATAAACATCGATAGACAGACAGCCAAGAAACTTACAGGACAAGTTTTTCCAGCCGTTTAAGGTTAGTCGCGAGAGCTCCTAATTCCGATATAATTAGAGAAACCAGCGGTGTTTGAGCGCCTTATGGGCAGATCGAGGTCCGAACTTGGTAGATATAATGAACACATAAAAAGCTGCGACTTGGAGAGAAGTAAGCTGTTGCGGTTGTGCCTTTAATATCGGATGTGTAGGAGAAAATTATTATTAGGAATCTGTACTAGTAGGTATCATAGCTCTAACTGTAACATGTTAATTATTCGTGATCTTTCTTTTTGAAAAGTAACTTAGGTAGAGGTATTATTACTGAGGTACATAAAGGTAATGATTGATTCTTTATGTTTATTGGTTAATATTATATTGGAGCGCATAATATAATGGAATAGTTTTTCATTATTATTCGTATTATCACAACTTTACTCGTTAAACATAATGAAGTGGCTATTTACTTACATACAATTTTATAATGATGTATTATCGTAAAATGTCATCAAAAAGTTAATTTGTTATATTAACTGCATATTACCACCACCACTTATAGGGTTATTCGCTTTTTAATAATATTTATTCTTGAGCAAATAGAGTAATACCAATAATATATTACTCGTTCTGTTTGCTTTACTGGTTAGTGCATAATTATTGATAAATAAATTAACATAATTATTGTCAACAAAATGAAATGACGGCAATACAAGAAACAAAACAATAATAAAGTGGAACTCACTTGATTTGATTAAAAGTTGATAATTTCTCTTACATAGAACTTCGTGTTTTCTTTTTTATTTAGTCAACTGCGTTATATTTATATTTAAATAAATTAAAACAAAATACAAAAAATTAAAACTTACTTCTGTGCTTCGAGTGGTTTTTCCATATTTTCCTCAGCAGAGTAGTCATCTTGAGATTTCAATTTTAAATTACTTGTCTTCGGGTAATTTTAGTGACTTGTTTGAATAAATTCAAAACAAGTCGTTGCGAAGTTGTATCGGTTTCTTCCCGCGCGAGTTCCCGTTCCTATGCGCACGCGCGTCCACAATAACCACCCTCGTCGATATGAGTGCGGACTGACGACGCGCTATCACTCAACTTAAGTATAACTTGACAACTTTTATTATGTTTATGTCCTCCAGAAATAACAAAGGCGAAATCCAAGAGTTAAGTACGCCAATTTGGTAGTCACCGTGAATTTGCCGATTGTTTCAGTAAAAACGTTCTAGGAACGACTTAGGATTCTATATTTGGCGTGTAGTATTAAATTGACTTTTAACACTGCCTGACTACAAGACAGAGCTGTATTTGAAATAAAATGTTGCCTATAATTAACATCCGTTACATAACAATCATGGTTATAGGTATGTTAAAAAATCTTCAACAAAAAAATAATAATGGAAATTAAATAGGTATTGAATTGCCTTTTAGAAATAAACTTACAAATCTATACTTCTATACTAATATTATAAATGCGAAAGGAACTCTGTCTGTATGTCTGTCTGTCTTGCTTTCACGCCTAAACCACTGAACCGATTTTGTTGAAATTTGACCTACCTAGAGATAGTTTGAGTCCCGGGAAAGGACATAGGATAGTTTTTATCCCAAAACAGACAAAAGCAGACAAAGGACAAAAGAAGCCGCGGGCGGAAAGCTAGTATTTTTAGAAATAAAGACGTTTATTTTGTATTGCCTTAACGAATTACTATCAACAAAAGACATCAACGCACTGGTGAATGACCTATCTATGCCTAGACAAAAATTTCAATTTGATAGAGTCGCAGATTGTTTTGTAGGTACGTAATTTAAGTATCTCAACTAGAAGTCGAATATGGGTCATTCCACAAAAATATGTCAACTCTTAGTCCGCGCCACATTTCACATGAAATATTGTTAATATTTTATTCCAAAATTGTTAAATAACAGCTCGCAATGTGCTTTATTCATCACCCATTTATATTTTTTGAAACTATTTTTAAAACATCTTAAATTCCTTTTGAATGACCCAAAACGTCATTCCCTAGGCATGTCCGTACTCCAAAAGTTTGTGTTTTGGGACCCACATTTATAAAAACATCAACTTTATCCTTTGTTTTAATTAACGAATAATCTATTTAAATGTATATTACACCAAATTCTATTAATATTTTGCGGTTTCAATAAACAATAATTTGACTTTCTTTAGTTGAAAAAGAGTCTACAGTTTTTAGCGTCATTCCCTCGCCACGCACTGATTTTATAATTTTGCGCTTTAATATGTATTTAGAGTGAATGGCATTTAGTTGAGTTTAAAGTACGATACGAAGTTATCCTCAGACCATACTGGCTTTGCGGTAGCCGTTTTTTTAATTAGTGCAAAGGTGCCAGATGTTACCGAAACATGTGTTAATCCAGTCACTTCGTCAGTCCCTAGTTGAGTAGCTTTATTGATTATAATAGAAAATTGTATATAATTTAATAGTATTTACGTGTAGTTTTTTGGCTATTTTCGGCACATCGTATTAAGCATCTTATAATATAAAGTTAATCTGCATTTGTGTTAAGTTTTACTCCAAATCGTCAGTCCCTAGAGCGTCAGGCCCTAGCTTTAAACGGCACTTGGGACTAAATTACTAGTTAGGGAATGATGTTTTTTATATAGTGATAATAACAAAACAACTACATTATGTGTATTAACTTATCTATAAATGTTAAGGTTAAAAGTTTTATACTTTATTAGAAGTCATATAGGAGTAATGTAGTATGAAAAAATTGAAAATTATAATTTCTCCTAAAATAAAGCATAAAGTGACTGGCCCTTTTAGACATAACCTAATTAATTAATAAACAATAATTTACACTAATAAAGTATTCAAAAGCATCTTAAAAAAGTTACGGACAAAATGACGTCGAAAATATACAGATTTTTATGGAATGACCCATATCACATTATCTGCAAGAACTTTGTTTAATTTTGTTGTAATTTTGGACTTCTGAGGATGTAATGTGCGTACATGTGCAAGACGCGTGTCTCGGTAGCTGAATATGAAGATACACACTTATAAAAAGAGATTTGTGCCATTTTTAGGGAGAAGAGATATAATTTTTATTATCCACATTTTAAGTTCTTAGCTTATAAGATTTTTATTACTATACACCCTTACCTAAACGTTGGCGGTAAAAATGAAAATTTCAATAATTCTGATCAAAGTCAAAGTTTTTAACATAAAATTATTTACTTATCAAAATACATCCGTATGGTATAAAGTGCAAAAAAATGCAGCATCAAAGAGTGCTGATTTACACAAACAATGTTTATCACGAAGAAAAATGAGTTCAATGCAACAAAACGATTCAATAAATCCATTTACATTGATAAGACCATTGCAGTAATATAGCGTTTATTACATGATTGTAAAGGAAATTAGTATTATTACCTAATAAGTACCTACCTACTTATTAAATAATAATTGCTGATTACTTAATAAGATTATAAGTTACTATCAAACCCAGATGTTAATCAGACACGAAAAGCTTAAGGTTAAGTCTACTTATCTACTCGTAGGTACAACGGATTTTGATGCAGTTTTCACCATCATTTAGAAATCATTTCATGCCCGCATGAAATTCAGATTGTAACAAATCGATGTTAGTCTATCGTATAAATAATTATGTACATAATAACTTGTAGATTTACCAAAATCCGTTCCTTAGTTTCCTGAAAGAGTAACAAACACCTTACTTCCATACAAACTTTATCGTTATAAGTTGATAGGTAAGTAGGATAATGGAAATATGGTATTGCAGTAGGTAAGTAACCATTAGGTACCTAACCACTTAAAACAGCTATTTTTCCAGTGAAGAAAAACAAAAAAGCATACGGAGCTTTTAAACCATAGGTTCTCAGTAAAATGTGCCCGCCTGCCGCCTGATGCAAGCTCGGGTATTCAGTGGTCATGATCTGATGCAATATCGGTCAATTCGCTCTCAGATCAGGTTTTAAATTTGCCCTTAGTTAGTTTTTTGCCGTGCCACCGACCGACCAAAGCGTGTACCTAATTTCGTATCGAAACATATCCCGCTCGCTTAGTGCAAACGTGTGTTTTCTTGATGCGAGTAATTTAAAGTAGTTCAATCTTTTTGAACCATGATCTTCGGAATCACAAATTGGGCTGGTCCCAGTTTTACTATGCTATGAAAATGAAACTCTTTTCTTATTAGTTACCCCAATGTAGAACATAGGTCGATTTGTAATTGCCTTAGGTAAGAACTTCGGACTTTTGTTAGACCTATGTACAGCGACTTAGGTTTCGTGATTAATTTTTGCTACTACTTTACGGGTGGAAATGTTATCCCAGCAGTCTGGCTAACTAAAACTTTACATACATATACACTTTTTAACTTTCGTAGAGATGTCAAGAACTCAAGACGAGTAATAGTACTACATGAGTCACAACAACTAAGTAGGTACCTACTCAAACACTAAAATCTCTTATATTTTTCGCCTTTTTCAACTGCACAGGTTCCTACTGTAAATCGTTGACCAACATTTTTATAGTTCCTTTTTCTAGAAAAAATATTTTGTACAGTACAATGTGACGTAGCTAGGTCACTTTGTACTGTACAAAATAATTTGAAGAGACATAATGGGAGAGCATCACATTTAAAATAAAATGACAAAGGACTACATTAAAACACGTAGTAATATAATTCAAAATTTATTTAACATATTAAAATGGCATTATTTAACAAAATTATGATTCAAATTAATTAACTACTATTCTTATTTTAAATGCCTTATAAAAACAGCGAAATAGCATAAAATGAAAAAGAATAATTATAATCTATGATAAGAATCACAATATCATGATGTTCTAAAATTGTGCATAATATGGTGAGAAAAGTGAAAAGGTGAAAATAAAAATTGGTAGACATAATAAAGACTACATTGGAAATACTACATAGTAAGTTATGTAAGAATACACACAAAAATAGTTGACTAAATTGTGATTTTAAAACGTATGAACTATTTTATTACTACTGAACGACACACAAAAACACACACTAACAATGTAGGTATGTAGGTATAAAGTTAAAATCATGTCTTAAGTATCATTTCATAGAGGTAGTAGACTCTAAACAATTAAGTTCTCGAGATACCCACATATTAAATACCGGCCAATAATCAAAAGTCACGTGTATCTCTCTAACTACTTGACATTGGCAGAATCACTGCGTGGCGCCCTGGGCGCTTCAGCGGGACAGTCCATCCCAAAAAAAAAAAAAAAAAATAGAGGTAGTATTGGAAGAGAAGGACAATATCGCATAACGGAGATCTCAGGTAACATTTCATGGTTTTACTGATTCCTGAATAACACATTGGTAATTTGAAAATAAAATGCTCTAATTAAACTCATTCTTATGTTCACATTTAGCCTAGCCGCATACCTACTACAAACTTTTTGTTGGCCGATAGTTGGGTCGCGCTGTTAATCAGTAATTCAGTATGGAATGGACATGTATGAAAGTGCGCACACTGGTATCGGCCGATTCTTCATAAAAATTAGAATTGGGCCCAACTATCGGCCGACTATAAGTCTGCAGTCTGCGGGAAGGCTTACGATTCTCAACCTGCCTGTGACTCTGGCCTGAGCGTAAGTGCAGTGCAAGGCAGATCAACAGCGACTGAGAAAATAAGTACTATATGCCGGGGACCATAAGGCACACATTTCAAGAACCGAATGAACTAATTTTTACATTATAACTTTGGTCTGAAATATACACCCAATACCAACAACATACGATACAAAATTAAGCATCTGAGTTTACGCTTTGCCTAATGATAATACGCAAGTAAATACTGTTTCTTCCGCGTCCATAATGCTAAAACCAGCGGTAGTTTACTATTATTGGTGAGATACAATTCTGTGATCTGAGGATACAATACTATTGCACACAATATACATGCTACCTATATCGGGAATTTGTGATAGATGAAGGTTGGTTGGAAGGTGGTACACGACAACTACAGGCAACACATTATTTTATTATATTACATAATAATTATATTCGACTTTAGTGACTGTCAGATAGAGCTCCTTCTCAAACACGCGGTTTTTCAGCGCAGACTGATGTTACTCGTTTGCGCAGGCGCCATCTACAACTCGCGCCTTAGGAAATAACAGAGCCTTATTTTTAAGAGCAATGAACATTGTAGTCATTAAATCATCGAACAATCAGTAAAGTTACTTGAGTTATGCTGTTTTAGATGCGACTCATACTATCAATAAAAAAAAACAATATTTAATTAATAGCCTAAGTTACAACAAATCACATCAAACGCAATAAAATATATATTTTCAGGCTTAAATTAAGTATTGCTTGCTTGATAAACTTACATTAAAACCTTACCTATAATAGTCATATTATGAATGCTACCGAATTTTTAATCAAATTGTTATTACATAGTTTTTATATATTATTTTTTTAACTTTATATTTATCAAATTAATTCAAGATTTTACCTAAAAGTCCCAGTCACAGCATTCATTCAAAATCTCTTGGGAAATTGACATACTGAAACATTTAGAGTTAACATCACTAAAGGATAATTTATGATGAATGACTAAAATGCTTCTTATATGAGCTAAGAACTTCACTGAAACTTGAAGTTCATTCCAGTATTTGGTCATAACTTATTTTAATACTTGTCCACAAAAAGGTTTCATTCCGGGATGGTTCCCTATCTCTGTCAGATGGGTTCTTTGTAGTAATAAAAATCCACAAATTTCCTATGAATATAGGAATAGGATAAGATGAATGTAAAGAGACTAAAGTCAGTCACTTTAGATAGTTCACATCACAGAATCATACCCATAAATTGACAAATTGCAGTCTGAATTAATTATTTATTAATGTCAAAGAAAGTACATAATTTAGTATTGTCTATAATCTAAAATAATAAACATATTAGGCAGATGTAAAGTTTGTTATGTGGTATATCATTCACAAATCACATGTTTGACTATGCCCAAACAGAACAATAAATCCTATTTAATATACAGATATTTATAATATTTTAATCGTTTGTTTCAGCCAAATCTGGACAAAGGATATTTCTCATACAAGTTAAAATACAGTCATTCATAAAATGAAATTCTTATTTGTAAAGCAGTTCATAGTATTAACTAGCAATATATATTATTATATCTAGACTTTAACCTCTTAATTTCTATAGGAAGTAAAAATCTGGAGTTTTAATTTATTAACTATAAAATATATTAAACAATATAAATATGCTACTCTTAACTTTATCTGACAAAGCATATAAATGTAGTATTTATATTTCATATTAAGCCACAACAAGATGTTAAATAAGTTTGATTTATGATCCTTCAGATGCTTTGCCAACAAACAGTCATTCTGACTTCCTGGCTATATCTAGCTTTTAAATATTGAACTATTCTGTAACTATATGTAACAATGAATGAAGACATTTCTTAGTTGGAACTGGCACTACATCTTTACAACAAAACGGTACCAAACGTTGCAAACAATAGGTACCAACACTATGTAAAGTACTGAGGCACATAATTTGGGATACAAAGTATACATAAATTATTATTTTAATATCAATATCATCACATTTGTCAAATTAATGTACACATGCTACATTTAAAACAAGGTAATTCAAATGTAATGTCTCCATCAGCATGAAGAATCTCTCCATGACAGTTTGCTTAAATTTTATGTAGGAAAAATACAAATGAGTCAATGTAGAATGTACAAATGTACTGTATTAATTGTGATGACATATCAACACAGTAATCCGTACCTAATTTTGGTATTTATTGTTTATAAATATAATTTAGGAATTCATTTCACTTCTTTCTTCACAGTCAAAGTCTTATCTGCTGGCTTAGCAGGCGGTTTCACTGTGGATCATTTCTTCTTTCTATCTTGAGTGCACTTAGGGCAATACCATTTACCTTTGGGTTTGATCTTGAGATCTACACAAGCAAAGTGGAACCACTCTATGGGACAATCTGGGTTGTCACAACCAATCATTTCACCATAAGATACTTGGTGGCAAAGGCAATATGTGGGCTCGTTGGGGTCTACAGGCATATCCAACACATCACTAGGATGAGCCATGCCCGCAACTGAGTCTAAATCTGCATTCTCATCTTGTTCTTTGACAGCGTTAGCTATGGCTGCAGCACCCTTACGGGGAGTCTTCTTCTTGGCTGCGGGCCTACCCGACGCAGCTGCATCATCTTCACTGGACGCACCAGCGCGTTTCTTTTTGCCAGTGGTCGCAGTCTTTTCATTGCCCTTATGCTTCTTCCTACCTTTCTTCACCGTTGTGGTATTCGGCTCCTGGTCGGCGGCGGCCTGCTGGGCTGCACGAGCGGTCATCACTTTCTCTTGGATCTCGGACTCGAAGCGCGCGAGGTCTGAATCCAGGCGCCGTATGTGCTTGTCTACCAGCTCATATGTTTGAATTGCCAGTTGGACTTTGTCATCACCGTATTCCTTGGCCTTATTAAATAGCCCTTGAATAGTGTTCACCTTCTCCTTCTTCGTTTCCTCGTCCATTTTAGGGATATTCGGCAACAACTCATCGGCCATGAGATCGATTGTCCTCATTAGTCCGTGAGCTCGATCATCCAAATCTCGCATTAACTTGAAGTTCCTTTGCAACTCGATCGGCAGATGCTGGAGACTGTCTAGATAATGCTCTAAATACAGCGCTGAAGTCATTTTGATAAAAGTATTTCGTAACGACACGAAAATGAAAGTAAGCGCGAAACTTTATAATATCTTAAAAAAGGCACATTCACTGAAGCACGAATTGTTCACGGTGGTTATTTTTATAGCTGATGAAATAAAACTTCTCTCAATTCAGCAGCAAAAGTATTAAACAAATTGAAAACGTAAAGATGCGTCTTGCATTTTTCAAGCCATTTGTATAAACGTTTCGTTTCTCCGTCGTTTTGTCACAATGTCACAAAACTTAATTTTACGGATAAACTTAAATTCAAACATTCCCAGATATTATCGTACGGTATTTTTTTGATTTTATATTTAAGTTTACAATTTCAATATCCTGAAAGTTCTCTGTTAAATTATAATGAATGATTTTAAATGGAAGTCACAGATATGGAAGTCATAACGAACGAAACGCAAAGAAAAGAAATGGAGGGCATCGAACTACGTTTTCGTTTCACGCAGAAGCTGTTGGTTGTCTGTAGATATGACAGATTTTAATGAACATCGAGATTTGGTAATGGTGATGTTTCATGTTAGGTTGTTAAAATAATATGAATGCATTACCGCAGCAAAATTTTTATAAATGTTGTGCTTTAGAGAGTCGAGAGTATAGCAGATAATTAGTCCATCGTGAGCAGAAATTTGTCCACTAATAGCAAAATTCGTTCAAATTATAGTTTTAAAGTTATTAGGAAAAAACAGATTTTGCTGGGGTAACGTTTCAAATATTAACCTGGCAATTTTTTTTTTAAAGTCGTTCTATCCCGGAGATGGATAGAAAGCTTTTGTTGCGTAGTAATTCAAATCAATGACTAATTTTTGAACTAATTTGGTCATATCAAGGATTCAAGGTCTATCATTGGTAGTTTTTCAAACTTCTGCGTTGAGCCATTTACGAGATCTGGGACATCACAAAACATTACCCCAGCAAAATTCTGAATAACTTGAAAACCGGAACACGAACAAATTTTGCTATTCGTGGACAAATTACTACGCAACAAAAGCTATTCCATATATTTGGTTCCGGGATAGAACTTTAAAAAAAAATTGCCAGGGTAATTATTACTTTTCTCTTTGGGGTAATGTTTGAAACGTTACCCCAGCAAAATCTGTTTTTTCCTAATAACTTTGAAACTATAATTTGAACGAATTTTGCTATTAGTGGACAAATTTCTGCTCACGATGGACTAATTATCTGCTATACTCTCGACTCTCTAAAGCACAACATTTATAAAAATTTTGCTGCGGTAATGCACTCAAATAATATTTTAATTTAGAATAAATAATTTACCAAAAGCCAAAAGGTCCCCCACTGACCCACTCCCACAGTCGAAGAAGTGAGATACTTAATAATATTTGCAAAAAAAAAATATTTTAAGAATTTGTAATCCCATTTTTTGGCTTACTTGGCTGGCCTCAAAATAATTTATTCAAAAATGGTTAATTCGTTATTATTTCATGAAAAAAATACATTCTTTGCGATTGTTATTTGCGACCTATGTCGATGTGGAATACAGTATAAGATCAAAGAAAATATAATATAGGCATAATAATTATTCAAGCATAAACATTATGATGTTACAAGTTTGTACGGAACCTTCGCTCAGCGAGTCTGACTTGTACTCGGCCGGGTTTTATTTAATTTATTGCTGGTCTTAATATTAAATTGAGGGCAAAATAGTAAAATACTGAAGAAATAAAACGCCAAACATAATTTAACTTAAATTGTATTAGCAAATAAACAATTTATAAAATATTCTCTTATTACACATGACATTATTTTATAGTCCAGTATGTGAAGCATTCTTATTTAATCTCCCATTAATTGAAATGTGATTTATAAGAAAATCGGCCATGAAACTTTCACAGACTATTGAACGGTGGAAAAACACTACAAATCTTGCATGTCTTGGATAGAAAAATCACATAACAACTAATGGTTCACAATATTTTCAGGACTATAGCGAATACAACAACTTGATTTGATTTTAAAATCATAAACATTTAAGAAAAATGCAAATAAATAATCAGCGTTTGCCATAATACGGCAAAATAAAGAGGCTTTTCACGTAATCTACATAATATAAAACATGCTTCATTTATTTTCTTACGGCTATAATTTACATTTCTTTACTAAATACTATCCATGTTCATATATACGTACATTACACTACTATACTACATTGTTGATCATTCCAATAGTAAATAAGTATAGAAAAAGTTCCGCAACATTTTAAAACGCGTTTCTAATTTATAAAATTATTGATGGTTTAGAATTTCTTATATAAATCTGCGGATTGTGATGTTATGTGATAGATATTACGTAATTTTGGGATATGTCAGAAATCCGTATTCACAACTTCTAAAGAAACTTTGAAACGCGACTTTAGTGACATTACGCTTAAAAAATAACGGAATTATTTTGAATTGTTTATTTAGAAAATAATTAGCTTCTTATTTGTATTATCTATCCGGAAAATACACAAATTAATAATTTGTGCACATTGTTTACACTAGACATTTTTCACAGTAATGTTTCCAATACTATTAAAAAAATATCGTAAAAGGTTTGTGTTACATTTTATAATAACTGTTAAATAAGCGATTTAAACAATTATGTACACAAGAGAAATTGGCGGGGTTAAGTTTTACTCATAAGTTAAAATACTTCCTAAAATTTTCGATAGTTTTTAAAGTACAGAAATTACACTTTAGGTTTTGTTTAGTATGCAATGAGTACATGAAATACCTACCTTCCGAAATTATTACAGGACACTTAAATGGATTTAATACTTACTCCTAGCTAGGTACAACACTACATATTATTTTAGATAATTTGGTACACATTCGTTGCTCATTTACAATTAAAAAATATTAACAAATGTCGCGTGGGGTCAGCGAGCAACTAAATATTTTGGAATGCATATAAATAACAAGTATAGGAAATGCAGACAATTATTATTACATAGAAAAGTTTAATATTTAGTCATAGAACGGAGAGAAAACCGTGAGATTCTCTTCGCTTAAAGTATTCATGTAATTTTAATGATATAATTCTTCCACTATGTATTAGATGAGTATAAAATTTTATTACAAAATGGAAGCTATGGATTTTCGTTCATGAAACTATACAATCGATACAATTGGCACTACAAATGCAGGTCACATTAATATGAAATTACAAAATCTTATTTTATTATTTTATTAAAGTCGTGTCTGCACACTTTCAACTCATAAGTAAAATTATTTCATAGTTTCGTAAAATAATAGAGAGTTTCATAAGGATCCCGTGAGTGACACATCCGATCGCTCGATCATCTTCATAAAACCACTTAAAGCATTTAAATTCTTCATAAACAGAATATAATACAATCTCAAAAAGTAATTTCACAACCACTAATCAAAACAGGTTCTATAGTTTTGTGAAATATTTGTTACATTCAACAAGCAAAGCACCATTCAGACAGGTCGTGCTCAGGTGGGCAGACAGCGCATGGCCGGTACACCTCGCAATATCATCTCGTACAGCAACACACCCGGGAATAGACTATCATGTATCAAACGTCATCCTAATCAATAAAAAGGTGAAGAGTAGATATTTTTACCGCTACATCTAACCATTTCTCATCACTATAGGGTATAAAGGTATATATTTTTGGTTTAATAGATAAATATTACCATCGTTTTCCCTTCGCACAGACTAGCTATCGCGATAATCTCATCATTGACTGATATATAATTACATTCATTACAAATTCATTAAATCACACCGATTAATTCAAACATTAATTACAGATCCGAGTTCCGTGCACCTGGTTCATTCAAAATACCTAGCTACCTTACCTAGCGCCGCCGCGTCGCGGGGCGACCTACGAAGCGATCACAATTTGCCGTGCACGAAACACGAAGACGGAGGGGACTCTAATATATTTAAGTAGATGACGCAAACGCAACACTAGCGACGCTGCGTGCGTGCAGTGCACCGAACTCAAGTTCAGTTTACTCTGACAATGGCGGGCACTTTCACACGTTCGACATAACGACTGACAAGAAGCATATCATAATGAGCATATTCATCGAAGGCAGTGTAACTAAAATGACAATGCCAGATTTTGTATGGAAGGTGGCGTCTTTTTTTTTCGCGTGGCCATCGTCCAAACTTTATTTTTTGATTACAAAATACTGTAATAAACCAAACTTATTATTGCAAGTAATTACGGTATACTGTATACCTCTAAACTCAGTCTGAACTGAGTTACGAGCATTAGAAGTTTGATGATTTTCATACTAGATTTGATTTTTGCGCGCAAGTTTTGTAAGAAATTGCAACAAAATTGCGCTGAATTCTGCTGCATACTGATGTCTGGAGCCTTCAATGGATGGTATTGTTTGTTTACACATACAATGTCACTATTTTGTTGCAATTTCTTACAAAACTTGCGCGCAAAAAGCAAATCTAGTATGAAAATCATCAAACTTCTAATGCTCGTAACTCTTACAGACTGAGTTTAGAGGTATACATGTCATAGTAAGTTTGGTTTATTACACTGTTTTGTAATCAAAAAACAAGGTTTGGTCGATGGCCGCGCGAAAAAAAAAGACGCCAATTTCCGGCATTGTCTTTTGATCAAGACAGTGAACGTATGCGCAAAGCTACGTCGTCCTCGTCATCAGGATCGGGACGGTCGAGCTACCCGCCAAAGAGTGGCGAATCACCGCCACCCAGAGCCGCCTGCGTCATCTACTTAAATATTCGGTTGGACTACACGAGCGTCTCGTACTTGTCGAGCACGTGCGCCTGCGCGTGGTCGTCGCCGTGCGAGCGCGAGCGCGGGCGCGCGTCGGCGGGCGGCTTGGCGCGCGTCTTCTTGTCGTGGCCGCACGTGCACGCCACCGACGCCTGCCGCTTGAGCGTGTGCGCGCGCGCGCCCGCCCACTGCGGGTCCAGCGACTCGCTGCGGGCGTACGCGGACCGGCGCGCGCGGCCCATCGTCGCGTGCGCGAACCCGCCGTCCGACGCCGGCCGCGCCGTCACGCCGCCGCCGGCGCGCCGGAACGAGTCCAGCACGCGCTCCTCGATCTCCTCGATGTCCTTCTTCTTCACCAGCCAGATCTCCTCGGAGCCGCGCGTGAAGTAGCTCGAGCCCTTGCTGACGGAGTGCTTCTCCTTGTTTTTTAACTTGCAAGGTTTGTCGTCGGCGGGCTTCGGGCGCGCCGGGTCCGGCGACGCGACGTTGCGGAAGGCGGTGCCGTGCGACGGGAACCGGTCGGGCGCCTTGGCGCCGAGGCTCGGCGAGCGAATCGTCACCTCGACCGGCGACGCGATCGGCTTGAACTCCGGCTTGATGATGCGCTGCGGCTCCGGCTTGACCTTCTCGCCCTCGACGGAGCCGCTGTCGCTGCGCTGCCACTTGGCGACTAAATTCGCGTTGCTGTTTCTCGTCAGGCTCTGCTGGCGCTCGACCACGGTGGGGGTCTTCTCGACGGGGCTCGGGTTGTCGAGGTCGAAGGTGGCGTCCTTGAAGGGCGTGGCGGGCGGCGGCAGGTCGTCGGAGCCGAGGCGCTCGGCGCGGCGGCCGCGCACGGAGCCGGGCCGGGACATGCGGCCGGCGCTGGCGCTGGCGTCCTCGGCGGCCTTCTCGAACTTCTTGATCTTGTCGCCGACGCCGTTCGACTCCTCGTTGCTCGCGAGCGGCGGCGGCTTTTCCTCCGTCCTCCTCTCGGGTTCGATCCTGGTCGCTTCCGCGCAGTTCTCGCGCGTCGTTTTCTCCGTCGGCTCGGCGGCGACGGGCAACTTTTCAACTTTCGGCGGCTCCTTTTCCACCGACGGTTCCTTCGCGGCGGGCTTCGGGTCGTCGGGCTTCGAGTCCGCCCGGGCCAGGCGGAAGGTCGACACGGGGGGCGAGGTCACGTCGACGGAGTCGGTCCTCGGCGGGAGGACGATCTCCACGCGCTGCGGCTTCGGGGGGGANGGGGGGGCGAGTCGGTAGCGGACGGGGCGGGCGCAAGCTTGTGGGCGGGGTCAGACGCGAGTTTGTGGGCGGGGTCAGACGCGAGTTTGTGGGCGGGGTCAGACGCGAGTTTGTGGGCGGGGTCAGACGCGAGTTTGTGGGCGGGGTCCGGTTTGTGGGCGGGGTCGGGCGCGGCGGGCGGCGGCCGGGCGCGGGCGGGCCGGCGTCACGCGCGGCTCTCGGTCCACTGGTCGGAGTCGTCGGAGTCGGAGTCGGCGCCCGAGGAGGTGTCGGACAGCTCGACGGCGACGCGACGCGCCAGGATGGAGGCGACGTCGTGGAAGGCGGGCGCGCCGCGCAGCGTGTCGTAGCGGCCGGTGTTCTCGTCGCAGCGCTTCTCCACTTTGCGCAGTTTTATGCCTGGGGACAAGACGATAGAATGAAAAATCTATCAAAAGATTAAGGGTGTCATATCGGCTCGATGGTCGACTATGTGAAATGATATTGGAATTTGGAGTGTGATTCAAAATGTGCAACACATTTAGTTTCAAAGAAGTTATTTAGTGCTCCTGAAAAATTACATTGTTTACTCACACGGTGTATAGGAGACTTATCACGTTGCGCTACTGCATACTGCAGGGTTACTCCAAAAAACGTTATCCGAAGTTTCGAATGCTACCATCCTTTGCACCCAAAGCGAAATGCCAGCATGAGCAGTACGGTGACAAAGACCTACGGAAACAGCGTCTCGAAATAGCCCTGCTGACACGTAGACCGCAAGCAAGGGATGACGTTTAATCTCACGCGTCGCTCTTATCGCGTCGCGTCACGCTCGTAGCTCTTATAGCGTCGCGTCGCACTCGTCGCTCGTGACTTAGGAGATCTCGTAAAAGGCAGCTCGACATTTTGTCGCTGATTGAGGACACCGAGCGGGATCACAACTGATAAGACTAGTGATGTACTCACCGTCCCGGATAGCCTTGAGCAGGTCGGAGCGCGGGTCGGGCTGCGGCTCGGCGGGCGGGCGCGGCGGCTTGAGGCTGGAGGCGCCGCGGGCCAGCGCGCCGGGCGACGGCGGCCGCGGCCTGTCCTCGGCCGGCGGCGACGGCTCCTAGAGGCTTAGGACTGATGCGACTGACACAAGAGACTTCTCGTCGCCAAATGGGCATGCTATTTGAGTCATAGTGCTGACGAAGCATTGACGATGTGAAATGGTATTCGAGTGGGAATCTGCGGCTTCGATTGACCCAAATATAAAAATGCAACACCATTTAGTTTCAAAGTTATTTAGCGTTCCTGAAAAAAAAAAAATTTTTACTTACACGGTGTATAGGAGACCGTCACGTCGCGCTATACAGCAGGGTTACTCCGAGAAACATTCGAAGATTCGAATGTTGCCATCCTTCGCACGCAAAGCGAAATGCCAGCATGAGCCCTGCTGACACGTAGACCGCAAGCAAGGGATGACTTTTGATTTCACTCGTTGCTCTTATCGCGTCGCGCTCGTCGCTTTTGTCGCGTTGCGTCGCGCACGTCGCTGAATTAGGAGATCTCGTAGAAGGCAGCTCGACATTTGGCGCTGATTTAGGACACCGAGCGGGATCACAGCTACTGATATTACTACCGAACGGGATCACGGCGACGGCTCCTAGCGGCCGGAGACTAGTGATGCACTCACCGTCGCGTATAGCCTTGAGCAGGTCGGAGCGCGGGTCGGGCTGCGGCTCGGCGGGCGGGCGCGGCGGCTTGAGGCTGGAGGCGCCGCGGGCCAGCGCGCCGGGCGACGGCGGCCGCGGCCTGTCCTCGGCCGGCGGCGACGGCTCCTAGAGGCTTAGGACTGATGCGACTGACACAAGAGACTTCTCGTCGCCAAATGGGCATGCTATTTGAGTCATAGTGCTGACGAAGCATTGACGATGTGAAATGGTATTCGAGTGGGAATCTGCGGCTTCGATTGACCCAAATATAAAAATGCAACACCATTTAGTTTCAAAGTTATTTAGCGTNCGTTGCGCTACTGCATACTGCAGGGTTACTCCAAAAAACGTTATCCGAAGTTTCGAATGCTACCATCCTTTGCACCCAAAGCGAAATGCCAGCATGAGCAGTACGGTGACAAAGACCTACGGAAACAGCGTCTCGAAATAGCCCTGCTGACACGTAGACCGCAAGCAAGGGATGACGTTTAATCTCACGCGTCGCTCTTATCGCGTCGCGTCACGCTCGTAGCTCTTATAGCGTCGCGTCGCACTCGTCGCTCGTGACTTAGGAGATCTCGTAAAAGGCAGCTCGACATTTTGTCGCTGATTGAGGACACCGAGCGGGATCACAACTGATAAGACTAGTGATGTACTCACCGTCCCGGATAGCCTTGAGCAGGTCGGAGCGCGGGTCGGGCTGCGGCTCGGCGGGCGGGCGCGGCGGCTTGAGGCTGGAGGCGCCGCGGGCCAGCGCGCCGGGCGACGGCGGCCGCGGCCTGTCCTCGGCCGGCGGCGACGGCTCCTAGAGGCTTAGGACTGATGCGACTGACACAAGAGACTTCTCGTCGCCAAATGGGCATGCTATTTGAGTCATAGTGCTGACGAAGCATTGACGATGTGAAATGGTATTCGAGTGGGAATCTGCGGCTTCGATTGACCCAAATATAAAAATGCAACACCATTTAGTTTCAAAGTTATTTAGCGTTCCTGAAAAAAAAAAAATTTTTACTTACACGGTGTATAGGAGACCGTCACGTCGCGCTATACAGCAGGGTTACTCCGAGAAACATTCGAAGATTCGAATGTTGCCATCCTTCGCACGCAAAGCGAAATGCCAGCATGAGCCCTGCTGACACGTAGACCGCAAGCAAGGGATGACTTTTGATTTCACTCGTTGCTCTTATCGCGTCGCGCTCGTCGCTTTTGTCGCGTTGCGTCGCGCACGTCGCTGAATTAGGAGATCTCGTAGAAGGCAGCTCGACATTTGGCGCTGATTTAGGACACCGAGCGGGATCACAGCTACTGATATTACTACCGAACGGGATCACGGCGACGGCTCCTAGCGGCCGGAGACTAGTGATGCACTCACCGTCGCGTATAGCCTTGAGCAGGTCGGAGCGCGGGTCGGGCTGCGGCTCGGCGGGCGGGCGCGGCGGCTTGAGGCTGGAGGCGCCGCGGGCCAGCGCGCCGGGCGACGGCGGCCGCGGCCTGTCCTCGGCCGGCGGCGACGGTTCCTAGCGGCTTAGGACTGATGCGACTGACACAAGAGACTTCTCGTCGCCAAATGGGCATGCTATTTGTGTCATAGTGCTGACGAAGCATTGACAATGTGAAATGGTATTCGAGTGGGAATCTGCGGCTTCGATTGACCCAAATATAAAAATGCAACACCATTTAGTTTCAAAGAAGTTATTTAGCGCTCCTGAAAAAAAAATTTTTTTACTTACACGGTGTATAGGAGACCGTCACGTCGCGCTATACAGCAGGGTTACTCCGAGAAACATTCTAAGATTCGAATGTTGCCATCCTTCGCACGCAAAGCGAAATGCCATCATGAGCCCTGCTGACACGTAGACCGCAAGCAAGGGATGACTTTTGATTTCACTCGTTGCTCTTATCGCGTCGCGCTCGTCGCTTTTGTCGCGTTGCGTCGCACTCGTCGCTGACTTAGGAGATCTCGTAAAAGGCAGCTCGACATTTTGTCGCCGATTTAGGACACCNCGGCCTGTCCTCGGCCGGCGGCGGCGACGGCGGCGCCGGCGGCGCGGGCGGCGGCGGCGGCGGCGAGCACGACCCTACTACGTCTTCTGACGACATCATTCCTGCGGAATCAGCGGTAGTGATTTAGTTTTCACTGAAATAGCATGAACTCTCTAAGGAGAACGGACATGATTCATACATTTTTAGACCAAATATAAAGTAGCCAGCCAAAAACAAGTTATTACATTATTATGATAGTACATGACTACCTGAACATTTTTTAATATGAAGTCATTTATCTAAAAAACCTGGTCCGTGAGCACGTAGAATTTTGTCCAATGACCCCAAGCTACCGCACTCGCACACTCACTGCGGGCGCCCGTCGCAATATAATAACGCGCGAGCGATAAGGGTAGGTAGCTTGGGGTCATTGGACAAAATTCTACGTGCTCACGAACCAGGCTTTAGATCTAATATCTGAGTCACTACACAAGTTTAATCCTTAAGTAACATACTTATTTTTGGTTACACATTGAACACCCTGGGGTAAAAAATTACCCCAAACGGAAATTGGAAAGTTTTGTAAATATTTAAAATCAATACAATTTCTGATTTAATTGTATTAGCGGGCTCACTATATTATACCGTTGTTTTAAAGAAAACGTATATCTAGCGTAAAAAAACATTTCAAATAAATCATAACAAAAAACAAAGAATTTTTCATTTGCAACTAATAGTCTCCACAATTGTCTTCTAGAAAAATGTTGGAAAGTTATTATGGCAACCAAAAACTTACACTAATCGGATATCGAATAAATGCTTTGTACACATTTTAAACTCAAAGTTAAATAAAACGAAAATTTCTGGATTTATAAAAAAGCAAAATAAAAAAACTTGTTTTTATAAAATTATGAAAAAAAAAATTTTTATTTTATTTTATTCTTAATGATTATTTTCAAAACACATGAAACACACTGAAATATTACATAATTATCACTTTCGAGCTCTATTTCTATGGCAAATTTATGAATGCTCTGTTCTGAGGGGATGTCTTCAAAGTTCGAAAAGTATCATGTAAATGAAGCTCTATTTATCTTTCTGCATTCTCGAGACAACGTGCTACTTGATCGTCATATAAATATTTATTAATTTTGTTTAAATATTATAAAAACCTGATGATAACATGTCAGGTGATGATAAATTAAAGCATGCGTAGCTAACACCCTGGGGTAAATTTCTACCCCACCTACCTGTAAAAGCCAAACGGATGATTTTTTTTCGTATCCTGCGTTTACGAGCTTAAAGCACACGCTCACATATACAAAACAACTATGTATTTATTATACATTATTTTCCAAACATGTAATTGTTTTAGAAGCAGGTAGCATGAAGACCGCAAGAACGCATCCTCAACCTGTTATTAATGCCACGAGGTACTGAACTACTGAGGGCCCCGGGAAAGTGCTAAACGTTATAACGCGGCAAACAAGTCCGCTTGAAAACAAATTGTAAGGAAATAAAATCACTCACCGATGACAGCATGCATATGATCCAAATGCGCATCTAGCGCGGTGCGGTGTGGGGGCGAAGCTCCATTCATAAGTGGCGGGGGCGAAGCGCCTTCGGGCGGCGGGGGCGGAGGCGGGAGCGTTGATCTGAAACAGAAAAATCAACAATAAGCATAATCTTAAATATTTATTCGCGTAAAATGTGGGCACAATGTTGTAGGACTCGGCCGATACTCCCCAGATTGACCAGACAGTAATAGGCCGGCAATACACGGACAGCTCGAGCAGTCAGGCCCGCCATACACGGACAGCTCGAGCAGTTAGTGATCAACATACACGGACCACTCTTGTAGTCAAGAGTCAACAGCTTGAAGCTGCCAGCGATAACTGCTCGAGCAGTTGGCATTAACTGCTCAACAAACAACAAAAAACAGCGCGCGCCGTGGAATGAAGGTAACTGCGCGAGAGCTGTCGACAGCTCGAGCAGTCAATGTATGGCTGGCGACTGCTTGACCGCACGATGAAAATTCACCGTGCTGTCGACCGCCCGAATCAGTTGCAACTGCTCGAGCGGTTCGTGTATGTGCGTCCATAGAACTCTGCAGTTCGCTGTGCAGTCGCAGCTTTAAGCTGTCGCACAGTAGTTTGATATTAAAAAAAGGTGGACATACGATCGAAAGTCATAATTTCACCGAAACAAAAATTGTTTTGGATAGCATTTTGAATGCTGATCAACATTTGTCATTATGCATTTTTCGATAAAACGAGCCTTTCATGCTTAAAAAAAATATGACAAGAAAATTTGTATGGAGAAAAATCTTTTTTATTTTTTTTCTGGCTACTGTTGCAAACTGTAGCGGTCAAACCTTATGTAGTCGTAAGTACCTATGGTGCCTAACATTACTACATAAATACTTTTTGCGGGCACGCGCGGCCAAGCGAGTAATGGACATGCAAAATTTTAAATATTTTTATTTATTCATTATTGATTTTAATGCACTTAAAGTAATTATTAATAGATAAATATACTAAGTCTAACTTACTACAGCCCCCTATTACCTCATTTCACGCTAAAACCTTTCAAACTAAAACATAAGTTTGTAGGTACCAGGTAGTCTAAGTTGTTTTTATTGTCATTATAATATTCACTACTGGTCTACTGGTTATCGTGTAAGATAGATTAGGTAGATATCTACCCTTTACCTAGGTATATACCTACTTCTTGGCACTTATAATACCGACATACATGATTAAAAAAAGTCTTCAAGCAAGAACCCTTGACTTCAATGGTTATGAAAGATTTTTTAACTTTCTAGAGTAGTCCTGAATAGATCCTTAAATCATTTTGACTGTCATAATCGATTACAGTAGGTAGTGGGTTCAGTAAGGGTTTCAACCCATATAGTAAAAAATAATTTTTTATGGCTCTCCATTCAGTTAGTCAAATAATTCCACCACAAATGGAAATATCCGTAACCCTCTTCTACACATTATTCATCATCCATCATCATTTCAACCATAGAACGTCCACTGCTGAACATAGGCCTCCCCCAATGATTTCCACAATGGCCGCTTGGTGGTGCCCTGCATCCAACACCTTCCTGCTACCTTTATGAGGTCGTCGGTCCACCTTGTGGGTGGACGTCCTACGCTGCGCTTTCCGGTACGTGGCGTCCACTCCAGAACCTTGCTGCCCCATCGGCCATTAGTTCTGCATACTATGTGCCCTGCCCATTGTCACTTTAGCTTGCTAATCCGTTGGGCTATGTCAACGACTTTGGTTCGTTTACGGATCTCCTCCTCATTTCTGATTCGATCTTGTAAAGAAACACCGAGCATAGCCCTCTCCATAGCACGTTGTGCAATTTTGAGCTTATTTAGAAGGCCTATATTGAGAGGCCACGTTTCCGAGCCGTATTGCCACACATTATTGCAGATCCATTATGTACACCTCTACCTATAGTTTTATATGCCAGCTAACGTACACAAAAACTGCTGATACATGGTGCAGATAATGTGATAACATTTTGGTGTACTGCAAATCTGCCTATTGGATTCTTTCGGAAAAAGTAAGTATGTGAGTGACTTTGATTATTTTGAACACTCTGATCAAGATAAGTGAATAGGCTAAAACATCTTTCTTTGATTGTTTTTCGAACGAAGATAATAATTGAAGACATGAATGGAAGAAGGTGATAAATATCGGATTTCAGATTTTTCTCAGTTCGATGATTGGGTAAAAGCTTTATATTTGAGGCTACTTATAAAGGTGTTATTACAAGCTTTTGTACGTTGTCTTTTTAGATGAAGGGAAAGAAACTTACACCTCTTTAAAGGAGCCAAAAAAAAAAAAAATTTTTTTGCAAAAGTGTAAGACTATTCAACAGAAGAACTGGAAATTACAGTTCTATCAAAATTGAAACTATCCCGCTACCTACTGTAATCGATTATGACAGTCAAAATGATTTAAGGATCTATTCAGGACTACTCTAGAAAGTTAAAAAATCGTTCATAACCATTGAAGTCAAGGGTTCTTGCTTGAAGACTTTTTTTAATCATGTATGTCGGTATTATAAGTGCCAAGAAGTAGGTATATACCTAGGTAAAGGGTAGATATCTACCTAATCTATCTTACACGATAACCAGTAGACCAGTAGTGAATATTATAATGACAATAAAAACAACTTAGACTACCTGGTACCTACAAACTTATGTTCTAGTTTGAAAGGTTTTAGCGTGAAATGAGGTAATAGGGGGCTGTAGTAAGTTAGACTAAGTATATTTATCTATTAATAATTACTTTAAGTGCATTAAAATCAATAATGAATAAATAAAAATATTTAAAATTTTGCATGTCCATTACTCGCTTGGCCGCGCGTGCCCGCAAAAAGTATTTATGTAGTAATGTTAGGCACCATAGGTACTTACGACTACATAAGGTTTGACCGCTACAGTTTGCAACAGTAGCCAGAAAAAAAATAAAAAAGATTTTTCTCCATACAAATTTTCTTGTCATATTTTTTTTAAGCATGAAAGGCTCGTTTTATCGAAAAATGCATAATGACAAATGTTGATCAGCATTCAAAATGCTATCCAAAACAATTTTTGTTTCGGTGAAATTATGACTTTCGATCGTATGTCCACCTTTTTTTAATATCAAACTACTGTGTGTCGACCCTGACTGCTTTAAGCGGTCCGTGTATTGCCGGCCTTAGCCGCTTCTGACCAGTGCGGTGAAAGATACTTAGGAATTTAAGCGTTGTTGCGTGGGACATAAAATTCACATTTGCTATGTACGCGACAGCGCAGTTCATCTCCACGAGTAGGCATCGAAAACAAAACACGCGCGGCGGTCACATCGGCATGGCTAATCTGCAAGGAATTCACGAGCGAACAGTGACAGATCACTGAATAGATATAGTGCATTTTGAATCGTTTTTTCGAGTAATAAGAGTGAAATTCGCTTGGAATGGA
The DNA here is from genome assembly GCF_004193835.3 of Ostrinia furnacalis. Lineage (NCBI taxonomy): Eukaryota > Metazoa > Arthropoda > Insecta > Lepidoptera > Crambidae > Ostrinia > Ostrinia furnacalis. Next base: position 114,457 of record NW_021131983.1, read on the forward strand.
TTTCTCTAAAGCCCGGTCTTGACCACGTATAATTTTGTCCAATGATCCCAAGCTACCCATCCTTATCGCTCGCGCGTAATTATATTACTCAATCAAAATCAAAATCAAAAATATTTATTCAGTTTAGACCACAAGTGGCACTTATGAACGTCAATAGAAAATAATAAAAAAAGAAAAGGTAGCCCTTATGGGGCACTTTACATGTCTCCTTATCTTTTGTTCATACTGTCGCGACTGTGCAACGGGTGCCCGCAGTGAGTGTGCGAGCGAGACAGCAACATAATTACGCGCGAGCGATAAGGATGGGTGGTAGCTTGGGGTCATTGGACAAAATTCTACGTGCTCGTAGACCAGACTATAGTTTGTCAGGGTTCGAAAATATCCGATATTTATTATAAATATCAAAATATCGGATATTTATGATATATATCGGATATATATCAACTTTGATATATATCAATTTTGTATGAAAGCCATACTATTATTTTATTGTATTATTCATGAATACTATTGCATAAGTGTTACATAAACATGTTTTTAATGTTTTTAAAACTTAAGAGAAATAAAGCAAAAACATAAAATTTATTTGAAATACGGCAAATTGAACTAAACAAATAAAAATCTTATGTCAAAAAGTACAAATACAGTAACAAATTTTAAAAGTTGATCCCACTAAAAACATTCTGTAAAAAAACTAGCCAAGTCTCGATGGAGCTGCTTGTTTATCTCTAAAAAGTAATGAAATCTAGACAAAGTCGTGCCAAGTCTATGGTTCCTTACTGCGATTTCTTTATTATTATAGTTAATGTTGTGTGACTTGGCCGTTGAAGGGTACAAAACCAGGTGCTCCATGATACCATTGCATCAATCTGTCGCCAGAACCGCTACCCGGAAAATTGCCACTTGGAAAACGTTGATTCAACAATAACCATATGTATGATTATCTTAATAAAGATTGTTCAACGGCCAAGTCACACAACATTAACTATAATAATAAAGAAATCGCAGTAAGGAACCATAGACTTGGCACGACTTTGTCTAGATTTCATTACTTTTTAGAGATAAACAAGCAGCTCCATCGAGACTTGGCTAGTTTTTTACAGAATGTTTTTGGTGGGATTTCACTTCTTTTTGTAGAAAGTGGCAAAATTATTTAACGTCGTCGTTTTATCGACATTTTTTTACGATATTAAACACAAATAAACTCAACGACCTTTAAAATGGACAACGAATCAGAATTGTTTTAATAACATAACCTTAGCGAACCTTACAATATAATAAACGAAATCAACGAAATGCAAATTACACAACATTCAACTTAATCGACGACTTTCTCTAGAAAGGAAAAAAATCTGGACACCGCTTGCTAGTGCTAGCGCCATCTAGCGGTGAGCGATACAGGCGAACACCACGGTGCCGGAGTAGTATTGATTATGAATGTGGGGTTACTCCAGATCTTCGATTTTCCTAGTTTTTATAGTTTTCCCTTTATGTGGCCATTAAACCCTAACTCTGTACCAAATTTCAGCTCTCTGAGTTAATGGGAAGTACTAGTTCTATTTTGATGATCATCAGTGAGTGAGTGAGTGTCGTAAATGCGAAACTTTGCTTTCGCATAACTTCGGAACTAAATGACCTACAGACTTGAAATTTTGGATTTTAAGTATGTGATTATAGCTTACTAGATGACGAAAATTTCTGCGTTCTGGTCTTATCCAGAGGTTCTCAAATAGGGGCCTGAAAATGCGGCGAAATGGTTCCAGTAAAGGATGGTACGGCAGTGTTTGCTTCGCGCTCGACTTGGCGGGGGCACTGCCGTGCCCCCAGATATATATCATTAAAACCGGCTTGATATATATCGGATATATATCCAATATATATCAAGATATATATCCCTTGATATATATCCTCGAACCCTGTAGTTTGTAAACGAAACGGTGCTCAACTATGAGGCAAGCTAAATTGCACCTTATTGTTGGCGATATCTGAGTAAATACAAATGAGTAGGTCATCTTCATAGAAACGCATCGAGCGCGGTTTGCGTGGATAAGCGGTGAGGTGCGCTGAATTTTGTCAGTGTGTGCGTGCGCGCCGCATACGTGTTGGCGCGCTCACATACAAACCGCGCTCGGGTGTTTCTACGAAGATGACCTACTCATTTGTATTTACTCTGACGACATTGAGTTGAGTAGAGATAATCAGAAATGAGGAGATCCGTAGGAGAACCAGAGTGACTGACATAGCCCGCAGAATCGCTAAAATCAAGTGGCAGTGGGCGGGGCACATAGCTCGAAGAGCTGACGGCCGCTGGGGCAGGAAAGTTCTTGAGTGGCGACCACGAGCTGGAAGACGTAGCGTGGGCAGGCCTCCCACTAGGTGGACCGACGATCTGGTGAAGGTCGCGGGAAGTACCTGGATGCAAGCGGCGCAGGACCGGTCTTTGTGGAAATCCTTGGGGGAGGCCTTTGTCCAGCAGTGGACGTCTTTCCGCTGAAACGACGACGAGAGATGAACAAGCCTGATCCTAGGAGGGGCGCGGGCGGGCGGGGTGACGTCACACACTGCATGCTACCTGGTGGGCGTGGGCGCGGGCGGCTGGTCGGGCGCGGGGAGGGGCGCGGGCGGGCGGGGTGACGTCACACACTGCATGCTACCTGGTGGGCGTGGGCGCGGGCGGCTGGTCGGGCGCGGGGAGGGGCGCGGGCGGGCGGGGTGACGTCACACACTGCATGCTACCTGGTGGGCGTGGGCGCGGGCGGCTGGTCGGGCGCGGGGAGGGGCGCGGGCGGCGCGGGCGGCGGCACGGAGGGGCGCGGGCGGCGCGGGGTGCCGCAGGCGCTGCCGCCGTATATCGGCTCGTTGACCGAACCGTACGGGCTCTCTTCTTGCACTGGAAGTAGTGGTACGTTTGAGCAACATCTTAACTTACATCAGGTGCGATTGCGGTCAACAAATACATGCATTGTCTTGTTATGCATAAAAAAAATCAGAATGATATTGCCTGACTGGCAAAACACAACCGCAACAAGAGCCATTTTATCAAAATGGTAAAATCTTTTACATAAATAAAATTCCATTGCCTCGTGTATCGGCTTAACCGATGTGGCTGATACTTTTTTCAACACAAAATTTTAATACACACATTTTCAAACAATGCATCGAAAATTTAGATGGTATTAGCATGAAAAAAATATTGGGTCAGGAACACAGAAAACTATGGATCGTCAAAGTGATACCCAAAGCCCGAATACTTGAATTTTTATATCACAGCCTCTTGATATTATATTTATCCCTTCCAGTATCAGCAAATTGAGACAGAAAAAGAAATCAATTATACTGCGGTCTCATGCGACCCCTTAAGGTTCCACAGATTTTTAGCATTCTGATGCCCGTTTTCACCGTCAATCCCTAATTTTTAAATGACCCTTATGAAAATAAAATTCATAAAATATAATGTGTTACCATAGGGGTCACTTAAAAATTAAGGTTTGATGGTGAAAACGGGCATTAGTCAGACAGAATACGAAGTACAGATTTGTTCAAGCTAAAATACTACTCAAACACTCACCGTGCCCATTCCCAGTGAGCCTCGGTTGCCTGTTCTGCTGCTTCTCGATTTCGATGGAGTTGGGCCGCGCGGGCTGCGCAGACGGCGGCCGGTTTTGAGGCGTCTTGTAGTTGCCGTCCGGGACGCTTGTGTCTGGGGAATAAAGTTCATTTTGGAGTAAAAAGGATGTTCTGTTTTTATGCGCTAATTAGTATTGTTCCCAGTTTAGTGAGAGTAGATCTTTCGCATCTACATCGGTAAAAGGTCTCCTCCAAGGCTTAGCCTTTGAACCATCGCTCGTATAGAGCTAACGTCAGACCCTTAAAGCGGCTTATTATCTAACAGTTAGGTACTCGTAGCTGTGTGGTTCTGAATAAAATAGGGCCACCCTCATCCTTTCCATAGATGTCTTAAGAGGCAACCAAGGGAGATATATGCGAACATCAGGCCTACCCGTCCCCAAGCCGTCTGGCAAGCGTGGGGACTGTCGGCCCATATCCTCGATTTGGCTCTGATAAATTAGACAGGGTTATTCTCCAGAAATGGAGACTAAATCATCTGATGATAGTGTCAACTGCTTAAATAATTCAAGACCTTCGAGCTATCGCTCTAACTCGAGACTCGCGGCCTAGAGCGGCTAACTGAAGTTGTGGATATGTTAGCTGTGTGGTTCAGAGTAGAATAGGACCCGCTCTCACGTGGGTCCTCCATTTGTCTCTGTAAAAATTACAGAGTTCTCTCTCGTCGTCTCGTCCTTTTGCAGTGGTCATACTAAGAGTCTAAGACCTGATGATGGTGATGATGATGATGATGATGATGATATACGTACAGATATACACAGGGTCCGGCTTGGCGTGGTCGGGCTCGAGCTGCTTGAGTTGCGCAGGCGCCATGATGTGCTCGCCGCGCGTCACCGCCGCCGCCTTCTGCCGCTCGCGGGTCGAATGCGGGGCCCGCACGCGTCTCGTGCCGCGGGAATCCGCGCCGCCGCCGCTGCGTGGCGCGCGCACCTACGAATAATAATACATGATTAAGGGTGGATTCGACCAAAAGATAAATATTAATCTCGGAATAAATCGTCAGTTTTGACATCTTTCCCATACTGAAACTGTCAATGTGCCAGTTATAGAGTTATTCTCGGATAAAAGTTTGGTCGAATCGGGCCTAAAGTCACAGAACAATAATATTATGTACTACATACAGAAAGTTATCTTCGCGAAGGTATTTAAAATAATGTCTACTCAATGACGCCATCTAGCGCAAAACACGCGAATTTTTTCTTCATTCCATAGCGAATATTTTTTTTACAATGGGTGGAGAATACGCCCGCGTACGTCACTCACTACTTGCTCGTGAATGCCCTGTGGACTTTAACTTTCGTTAAAGCCGCGTATCCACTAGAGGCAGGCTTGGGACAAGCGGTTGACCTGAGCGACAAAATGTGGATAGGTCCGCGCGGCGACGAAATATGCCTCTATGCCTCGCAACGTCGCAACGAGTGGTGCCTCAGGTGGAGGCAGCGTCGCCATTTGAGCAGTCGCGGGTCAAGGCGGCCGGTCGACCCGAGGCTGCGAAGATCCGGCTTAACAGGAACTTAAGAGAACTTGCGCAGATGACGCAACTCAGGTGAGAACACTCGCGCGTTTCGAATCGTGATATACCCGTTCACCCGTTTCACCGTCACGTATTCACTCACGTGAATTTTGGCTGGCCCATTCTGCGAGTCCAAGTACCTGGACCGGTGGTCTATGGACACTAGTGCTGCGTCCGGCACGCACGCGAAAGTTGCCATGAATGGACGTAGTGACAAAGGAAAAGAAACGGGATAATATCGATTCCAAACTTTTTGCACGAACGTAACTCGACACGCGACATCTGTACGAAATAGAAAAATGAAACGCGTGTCTACCTGCGCATAAGTAGCGTCATCTGAATATAACTTATGAACAAGTTCTTGTGCTACATTCAGATGGAAAATTGTTAACATGCGTTTTCAAATCGAACAACGAATATTCTAGAATTAACCTAACAACCACTACAGAAACTGCGCTACACTATGTAACCGGCAGGGCGGAGGCGGCTCTTGAGAGTAGGGAGGTTACTGTTGGGACATTTGTCGACATAGAGGGGGCATTTGACCGCACTACCTTCGTCTCTATAGGAGCTGCTGCTTCTGACCACGGGGTACCACTACCTCTATGCCGGTGGATAGACTGTATGCTTAAAGGCAGGATTATTCAATCAGAACTGCAAGGAGAGTGCATGAGTGTAAGGACTGTCAAGGGCTGCCCGCAAGGGGGGGTACTCTCACCCTTGTTATGGAGCCTGGTCGTGGACTCACTACTTGTGAAACTTAACAAAGGACCACTCTACACGGTTGGATATGCAGATGATTTGGTAATTATGGTAAGGGGCAAGTTCCCAACTATTGTGACAGACATCATGCAAAGAGCCCTCAACACACTGGAAGAGTGGTGTGACAAAAACCACCTCTCGGTGAATCCGGGAAAAACGAATGCTATTGCATTTACAAAAATGAGAAATACAACAGGGCTAGGACATCTCTACCTTTATGGTAAACAGATAACCTGGACCAATGAAGTGAAATATCTAGGGGTAATCCTAGATAAGGAACTTACATGGCGTAAACACCAAGATACGGTCATAGCTAAGGCTATGAGAGTGCTGGGAATGTGTCGTGGTGCATACGGGAAGACATGGGGACTTAGTCCCAGAGTGATGAGGTGGATCTATATAACTATGGTGAGACCAATAATACTTTATGGCAGCATTGTCTGGTGGCCTAGAATTAGGTTACAGACGTGCAGAACGGCACTGGGCAAATTGCAAAGAACTGCATGCCTAGCAATAACGAGTGCGTTTAGAACTACGCCAACTGCAGCATTGGAGATTATTCTGGGATTGCCCCCACTGCACTTGGCGCTAGAAGTAGATGCAAGGAAGGCGCTGCACAGACTGAAGGGGGCGGGACTTTGGAGTACATCCAAACCTTGCACCAAGCACACAAGGATGGGGAGCGATCCTCAATTAGATGCAATAATGGACATGGGTTGTGATACAATGCAGCCTAGGTACATGTTTAGCAAGGATTTCAAAGTGTCTATACCAACAAGGGAAGACTGGAAAAGAGGACTAAAACGTCAACAAGACAGCCTGATCTGGTATACTGATAGAAGTAGATGCAAGGAAGGCGCTGCACAGACTGAAGGGGGCGGGACTTTGGAGTACATCCAAACCTTGCACCAAGCACACAAGGATGGGGAGCGATCCTCAATTAGATGCAATAATGGACATGGGTTGTGATACAATGCAGCCTAGGTACATGTTTAGCAAGGATTTCAAAGTGTCTATACCAACAAGGGAAGACTGGAAAAGAGGACTAAAACGTCAACAAGACAGCCTGATCTGGTATACTGACGGCTCCAAGATGAACTCAGGAACAGGAGCGGGCGTCTACTCCAAACAATCTGAGCACAGTGAAAGCTTAGGGAGGTTTGCAACAGTGTTTCAAGCTGAAACCTATGCTATAATCATGTGCGCAGTAAGGAATATAGAACAGGCGCATAAAAAGCGTGACATTTACATATTAAGTGACAGTCAGGCAGCACTCAAAGCCATTGCCTCAGTGAGGGTTGGATCCAGACTCGTTCTGGAGGCAATCTTGGCACTGAATAAACTTGGAAGGCACAACAGGGTGACCCTCATGTGGGTACCTGGACATACTGGAATCGAAGGCAATGAGAGAGCCGACAGTCTAGCGAGACAAGGGTCAGAGGCGGCACCTATTGGGCCAGAGCCGATAGTGCCCTTATCTATGAGCACTTTACACATGGCCATGAGGCAATATATATCCAGGAAGCACAGAGCTGAATGGGAAAGCTCCAACGGTATGAGCCACTCCAAACTATTCCTAGTTGGAAACACAAGATCATGGGAAAAGCTCATACTCAATGGAAACAGAAGGCAAACCCGAGTGATCACGGGTGCGCTGACAGGACACTACACTACAAACCACATGCTCCACAAAATGGGCCTAACTACGGATGACAGCTGTCGAGCATGTGGAGAACATGCGGAGTCCATGAAACACCTACTGTGCGAATGTGACGCGCTAGCTAGAACTAGAATGGGTCTCCTGGGGTCGGCTTATCCGACACCAGAAGAATATAGGTCCTTCTCACCCAAGCTCCTGATCCACTATATGGATAGGATCTTTGCGGATGAGGGGGGATAAAGGTATAGGGAAGCACAAAAGATCCCAATGGGTCGACGTGCACTGCGCTCATGCGCGGCCCTAAATAAGATAAGATAAGATAACAACCACTACAACATACCTTCTTCCCCCTATCGTGCTGGATCCTCTCAGTGTCTTGCAGCATCTCCCTACGCCACAGCTCGAAGAAGTAGTCGGGATCCGTGTAAAACTTCCTCGCGTCCCGTCCGTCGTCCCGGAATTCGTTTAGCCTCTCCAACGGAGGCGGACGATCGCATCGCGCATATGTCGCCAACATGGCCGACGGCATAGAGTTGCGCGAGAATAGTTGCTGCTGGAACGCCCGCGAGGAACGGAACGCCTTGCGCATTTGAATGTCTTGGAGGGACACTGAAAAAAAAAGTTAATTATTAACACAGTCTTTTGTTTTTGGTTGATTTTTATAAACATTTTCAGCACTGTCTTTTGTTAGTCCTGTGCTTTACAAAGTCAGGTCTTTAGGTGTTCAGGTGATAGGTAGAATACCTAATCATCTCTAACTACACATAGGATGTAATGAATGAGTGTGAAAGTAAATTAAATTAACCTTTGATAAACTTTAGGTTGAAATAATAATTATGTTTAGTCAAACTTAACAAAGGTATTGGGTGTGAAGAGGAAATGAAATAAGGAAATAACACAATCGTACTGATTCAGCCAAATCAAATCATAACAACAAATATTCCCACTTCCTGCCGCGTTTAACGCGCTCAAATCTGGGAGCAAAATATGAATCCCAAGTTTTGGTTAAAAATAGTAGTAGAACCAAGCCACTAAATTCTTTTGAAATATACACAACGGAATTTTATTTGTCATCTACTGTTTCCCACCACAGATCACACCCAAACTAAAACGTATTTGAGATGACCGTTTTCGAAAAAATCCCACCAGGAATGGAAACAAATTGAGACCCACATAGTTCATAGACCAAAGTTCATCTACTGACTATAAAATAAATAATAAGTACCTTCTTCGACCCCAGAGTCCAACTGCGTGACCTTGATAGCGAGCCGGTCTATCCTGGCCTGCAGCACGTTCGTCCTTTCAGCCAGGTTCGTAGCCTCTCGCGTCAGCTCGCCGAACATATCCTCTGCATGCTTGGACAGGGAAGACAGTTGCCTGGAATCAGAGAGTCAATGTCATTCAAGGTCATATATTTATATCTGATTTCTTGTACCCATAATACAAGCTTTGCATAGTTTGAGATCATTATTCATTCATCATCATCATTTCAACCATAGGATGTCCACTGCTGAACATAGGCCTCCCTCAATGATTTCTAGATTGCCTGAATAGTAGCGGCATGCAGCGCCTTCCTGCTACCTTATAAGGTCGCCTGTCCATCTTGTGGTCAACCCATAAGCCAGTTTTAAACACATGATGGTAAACATTTAAACCAATGTGTGTTACCAGTGATGACTTATGGTTCGGAAACGTGGCCTCTCACTATAGGCCTTATACAGAAGCTCAAAGTTGCACAGCGTGCTATGGAGAGGGCTATGCTCGGTGTTTCGTTACGAGATCGAATCAGAAATGAGGAGATCCGTAAACGAACTAAAGTCGCTGACATAGCCCGGCGGATTAGCAAGTTGATGGCAATGGGCAGGGCACATAGTACGCAGAACTGACGGCTGATGGGGCAGCAAGGTACTGGAGTGGAGGCCGCGTACCGGAAAACGCAGCGTGGGACGTCCACCCACAAGGTGGACCGACGACATCATAAAGGTAGCAGGAAAGCGCTGGACGCAGGCCGCTACCAACCGGGTAACATGGAAAGCATTGGGGGAGGCCTATGTTCAGCAGTGGACGTCCTATGGCTGAGATGATGATGATGATGATGATGATGAAACGTTTAAAGCATCATTCAATTTCTACAAGAGAGTTGAGTGTAACAGTGACATAAAACAAGTAAAAACGTTTGTATCTGCAGTCTGATTTGAGAATGAGGATCAGTACTGTTGTAGAAAATTCTATAAAACTAGTATCTACGTTAATCTTTAAGACATAAGAAAGATATATCTTTTTGAATTATCCAAATCGGACCATTACTTACGAAGATATTAAGTAATAAACATAGGCCGTTTTTGCCGCTAAAAGTCAACGTACGCAGGGCCGCGTGACGTCACTATATCCGAATCGAGCGCAGCCGGCGTACTATTGGGATGGAAAATATTTTTTTCCAGCTAAACTATCAGTTTTAGAAAAAAACTTTTAATAACATTTATTCATCAAAATAAAGTAACCTATCGACCAGTAATTTTTAAAAATAAAAATTGTGAAAAATAAGTATCGCTATGTCCAAAAACCACATTTTCATAGGATTCGATGCAATGCGGAGACGCGGTTGGGGTGAGTGTAACTTAATGATTGTTTGTATTGAACATAATAATACATAATATGATGCTAATACCCAGTTTCTGGCCTGGGGGGGGGGTCAAGTCATACCCAGTTTCTGGCCTGGGGGGGCGGGGGGGTATGTAATACCCAGCTTCTGGCCGAGGGGGAGTCATACCCAGCTTATGCTTATGGGCTGGGGGGAGGGGCTAGCCTTACCCAGCTTCTGGCCTGGGGGGAGGGAGGGGTCAAGTCATACCCAGTTTCTGGCATTTCTGGCATGGGGGGGTGTCATACCCAGCTTCTGGCCGAAGGGGAGTCATATCCAGCTTATGCTTATGGTCTGGGGGAGGGGCAAGCCTTACCCAGATTCTGGCCTGGGGGGGGGAGGGGTCAAGTCATACCCAGTTTCGGGCCAGGGGGAGGGGGTGGTAAATCATACCCAACTTCTGGCCGAGGGGGAAGTCATGCCCAGCTTATGACCTGGGGAGAGGAGGGGGGCGGGGGAGTCATACCCAGCTTCTAGGCTAAGATTAAATAGATTTCCAGGAGGGAGCAGCTGTCCTTTCCTGCAGCAGCTGGCCCGCCCATGGGAACGGCGAATAGATAGGTAGGTACGTAGGTTTAACTCAGAAAAACTAAATAACAGGTAGGTATTGCGTGTACATCGAAATGATCTTCATAGCAATGTCTTGTAGCCTAGGCAGAGTGTATCTGCCTCAGCTATACCTTATTGTTAGAAGTAAATAAATTAATACTTATACATTTTTATATTTTACTTGGAAGAAGATATGACTCTAACAACACTTATGAACACTTTAATTGAGTAAATCGCCAAATATACCACACCGCGGAGACCCCAATCGCGTCTCTGCGTTCCATTGAATCGTATGAGCGTATGGGTTTTTTGCGTTATTTTTCACAATTTCTATTTTAAAAATTACCTATCGATAGCTTACTTTATTCTGATGAATAAATGTCATTACAAGTTTTTCTCTAAAACTGATAGTTTGACTAGAAAAAAATATTTTCTATCCACGCAGTACGCCGGCAGCGTTCGGATCGGATATAGTGACGTCATCGTCCCCTCGCCGGGCGGTCAGTGAACTTTTTTAGTAACTTGGCCATAACTTCGTCAATTTTTGTCGTAGAACAAAAATTTTTGAACTGTGTATTAAGGATTTCTTAGCCCTATAAATCTGCATTCACAGCTAAAAATCGAAATGATCCTCATTGAGTGTGGGCCCCACACTGTGGGGGAACACTGAGCAATGTTAGAGCCAGTTATAATTGTGTTTTGATCCATCTAAGACATCAAGGTGAGATTGAGGTTAAACACAGACTGTAAGACCTAGTACATTCAAAATTGATTCTAACTTAAGACTTGTTTTGATGGACTTGTCAATTAAAAACTACTGTTTTTGGAAAAAAGACTGGAAACTTGTACAGCAGCTAGATTATATTGTGCAATAAAATAATCAAAAAACTCCATAAGTGCACAATTAGGTACTAATTGTGCACTTATGGAATCATTGTATGCTTCAATGCATAAATCATTATTATAATTAAATCCTTCATTAATAAATCCAAAAACTTTCTAGTAATAATTTTATCTTTTTAAATGATTTTAATGGTTGCGATTCAATAATGATTTTCATTAAGTTTTATTTGTTTTTTTTTCTATTTCTGATAATAATTACATGTCCAGCTAAACTTCCGTAAGTTACGTGAAGGTGTAAACATGTACCTACTAATGATTTATTAATAATGGATTTAATTTATAATAAATTTTCTGTTATACAATATTTCATATAAGACTGCCACATAAACAAAATGATATTATTACCTACCTACTTTAATTTGCTGTGAAAATGTAAATCTGTGTTCGTAACTAGTTGATTTTAATGAAGTATAATGAACAACATGAATATCATTAGCACATTTATGTATACTTAAGTAGGTACATAAGTTTTGTAACCTCATTTCCCAAAGTTTTCTAAAAACCCCAGTGAGTTGTGGAACAAAATAAAAACTGATTGGCTGCTTGTTTGTGCCAAAGAATTGTTGAATTGTTTATGTAAAGGAATCAGGACAATAATATTATGGATACAATTATTAATGAATAAATCCGCTGTCTCATAACTCACGAGATTATCAGGGCATTTACTGGGTCACCTCGAAGCTGGGGAAGCGATAAAATTGGTACACTTATCTCGGCATCGCGATGCTTGAGCGAACCGCACGCGGCTATACACTATTGTTTTTGCTCAGTGCCACTAGCTCGCTCTATATGCGCCGAACATAGAAGATGTTCTTTAATGCCTTCTCGTATGATTGTGTTGATGACAGATAAGATTTCCTTGTTTAGTCTGATATCCGCTGGAATGAGCCACAACGTTCATTTTGACAATTAACCTGACATTGCTGTTCGGGGATGTCCCCACACTATTTTAGCTGCTGCCCTTATCGCCCCATTCAGTAATTTAGCCTTCACTGCAGGAGGACGACTCAGATTTACCGACAGCAAATGGAGGATTTATTCAACACTCCCCACGCTGGCCAGACGGCCTGATGTTCGCATATTGATCCCTTAGCCCGCCTTACGACATCCAAGAGTCGGAGTGGTCCTATTCTACTAGTCTGCTGGAGTGTTAACGAGGGTTCTATAGTGACGAGCTCGAGCTCACAAAGTACTGGTTTATGATTGCTCCAGGCGAAATGGATGGACCTCAATCACTGGTACAACAGCTGCTACTTCTAGATGACAAGTACCTGACAGTGTTAGCGAGTGTCCCATTAGTGACGGCCTCGAGCTCGGACGGGACGGGCAGCCTTTCGGGGACTTTGCCCAGGGACACGTGGATGATCTCCACATTACTCTCCTATTATGTTTAATGCAGCAATGGCAAGTACCTGACAGTGTTAGCGAGTGTCCCATTAGTGACGGCCTCGAGCTCGGACGGGACGGGCAGCCTTTCGGGGACGTTGCCCCGGGACACGTGGACGGGCTCCACGCAGCGCTTGGGCAGCGGCATGGCTGCGCGCGCGCTGACACCGCGGCTACCTCTCTCGCATTACTGCAATAGAAAAGCGACATTAACTTTTACTTGCGCGACTGAAACTCGATCAACCAAACAGCGAGTTCGAACACCTTCGTTACCCAATTAGAAATATTATTTCCAATTTGAACTAAAACTGTCTGCTCATGACATCTAAATTACTTTTATTATCAAGCAGCAGTCAGTAACATAAATAAACATAACGGTATGATGATTTATTGACAGTACAATGAAAACAAACAATAGTTTACTCGTGATAGTAAACATTTTCATGCGGTTCAATACAGTGCCAATACAGAATGTGTGTGTTTTAATTCCGTTAACTGAAACATTTGCGAGCTATAATAACATATCATCACTAATATAGACTTGCTCAGTTCGAAGCAGCAACTTGCAAGGAAACTTTTACTTTCTTCACCTGTTTTAAAGGCTCATGGGTAAACCAATACGCATGATTGCAATCCCTACACCCGGGCGATTCTTTCCGCGTTTTCGCCGCGTTCCGTCACTCGTTCCTAGTACGTAATTACAATTAACAGCGAATTAGCCTGCCCGTTCGCCGTGACGACGCCATGCGTGAATACACTGGAAGTAAGAATTGGGTTTTCGTTCCGTTATCTGCCATTCCGTTGATAACGATTATAATTTTAGCGCACCCAAACTGTTGTGTTGATTATACGCCCGCAACGACTTAGTACATGTTAACTCTGTTATGTTTGAGTCACAGAATATAATGTACTCATTACTTTGGATTGATACACTAATATTTTCGAACTTTTCTTGTCATCTTACATGACCAATATGACCATGTCTAATTATTTTATTCTAATTTCGATTGTAATGAAGCAAATTATGAGGTTTTTGATTATATCACACACAAAAAATATTTTTGTGGTATTCTCAACAATTTTAAATAACAATTTAACTTTGTACAAGGAAAAACAATTGTTTTGTACGCGGCGTAATTAATGACTCAATACTGTCAATCAATGGCAATGTTAAAATACTTTAAAATTCTTTGTTATTTTCACAAAAGTTAGAAATCGGCGTTAATTATTTTTTAAAGTCCGACAAAAACAGGCACACACTAATAATTAGAATGCGATTCCAATTGATTTGCTAGCACATGGTTATTATTAGTGTGTCACATTTTAGAATAGAATAGCCCAAATAGCTCGTATCGCTTTCAAGCTTCACTACTCATTGTCCACCTCATAAAATGATGATCAGTCAATTAATTCCATCTTGGCATGCGCAAGGCCTATTGGCGACTAAAGTCACACAGTGCCTATTCCTATTAAAGTAAGGTTTAATTTTCAAACGCATTAAAGAGCTGGTTATAAATGCCTTATGCCCATTGTTTTAAAGATGAATAGTGATGTAAGAACAATATGGCACAGGCGGAATGACATTAACCCACTTGTTACTAGCGTTTGATATACGGATCAACATAAAAATTAAATTATTATAAACAATGAGGGTGGATTCTGATAACATTGTTTATGTTAAACGATTGCTGTGGGGTCCCTTTGTCCATCAGAAGTGTTCTGTTCTCCATTGGGTGCCACATTTCACTTGTAAGCGTTTTGTTGTTTTCGTAAATTTTTCGATGACTTTTTCAAGGTGAATACAAACATGATAAGTATTTATTCTAAAGTATTTATTGCCGAAATATGAAAGTTTGTAGCCCACTTTTTGTAAATCGATAACACAATTATAAACATTTTTATAGTAACTGTTACTAATTCAACGTTAAACTTAGTGATCCGTATAAGGAACGCTAGTAATATGAACTGCGGTACATTGTTGTTTTAGCGCCTGCCTTCGAGGCCCTTTCCTTGAAATGAAATCATTGAAGAACTGGAGAAAAATGAAGATGAGTGTATCCATAACTCAATCACAATTTTCCCGCCGGAAAATCCGGAAAATTGTAATGGTGACTTAACCAAAGAGAACTCTGGTGATAAAAATAAAGTGTCAATAGATTTGCCTGGATTACAAATGAGAGCCCAGTAGAAATCACTAGAGAATTCTTCATCCAGTGATGATGAAGAAGACTGCTTCCCGTTAGCTTAGATAGCCAATTATGCCCTAGACAGGGTCAGTCATGTTTAAAGATATGAAGAAATTATTGCTGGTAAATGAGATGATTTAGTGTGGTTACAGTTGCTTTAAATGCATTGAAAATTGCGCCAACTGTCAAAACCAAGAGATTTTCTCCGCCACATAAACAGAGTAGAAATATTTTAACATCTCAAATTCAGTGACAACACACAGTTTTTATGAAACTCACGCTTTGCTACAAATGCAATGTTTTTTGCAAGAAATAATATAATTATTACCCTTTATCCCAAAAAATGTTTAGGGCATAATATACAGTTCACACTACTGGAATTAAATTTGAAAAATAATAAATTTAACTCTAATTTGTTTTTTATTAATGAATATTCCATATTTTATGCAAATACTTTAATAACTTACGCAAGTCGCAAAGAGTATGTATTATCTCTAAGTTCATACAAGTGGCCGTACATATTACTAGCGTTCCGTATATCAAACACCATTTTCCAGCGTTTCCGTAAGACCAATATTTTTTTTGTATTTTTCCTGTTGCCTTGATGCATTAAACAGCCGATATATGCAAAATCACAGGAATCGTAAGAAAAAAGGGATATCCGTAACAACTGGGTTAAGCGAATGGCACAGGTTATAATGTCAGTGGCGCGCCATTCTATCGGCCGTGACAAATCAAAACACGGTAATTGAACAGATCTGTTGGGCAATAACTTAGGCTGAGTGGCACCACCTTATTTTAACCGTAACAATAACAATAACCTGTGCTTTTTGTATGGAGTTTGACAGAAATCTGACGTTTGTCAAAGTTAAAGTAAGACGGTGCAACCCAGCCTTAGGCTGCAGCTAACTGTACGTAACAGCTGGGTGTAGCAAATCAAACGACTTTATTCTAGACTTGCATGCGCTTTTGATTTGTAAGAATTCGCGAACAGTTAAGTATTGTTTCTCAGTACGGATTGGTAGAGTTAAATCGCAAAGTGATTGTTACTTCTCACGTCATCCTTTCAAGGATATTATTTTCAAAGTACAGCTCTTAGTATTGTCACAGTATTACTACGTAGTACTTATTATTAGTCTGTGGTATTACATAAAGGAGTACAAAATTATTAGTAGAAGTTTAATATTTATCAACGCGTCTCCGAATAAGAAAGCGACTTCCTCACATACTCGACTGAAAGGCTGCATTTGCATGCGAAAGGCGTTCCCCATAGTATACAACTAAACAATAATTGACATCACCGGCATACGTAAGCGCACTTACGTCATTTATCTAGTTGTTTGAACTTCACGACCTTTAACAAATTCCATCGGGAGTTATGTACCTACTTACTTAATTAACGATTAACACCGCGAGACAATTAAAATATTAAAATTAGTCAATGTTAGGAAATGTACAATTTGACAATATATCTATCGTCTGGCTGTTCTAGTGTAACGGACATGCGATCTAATTAGGTTTAATTAATTAGATCAACACTAGATGAGACAAACTATCACGGACTTAATTTTCAATTGTGTCTGAACATTCCTAATATTAATATAATTTATAATATTAATCTAACATCTTCTAGTTTCCTAGGCAATGAAACCATCTAGGTACATTGAGCAGAGCTATTTTCAGAGCATGACGTCCAAACCAGCGCGTCCTGCTTCTGATAAGATTATCCTGACAATATGCTAAACGTTGCGATTTGATAGCTCGCGAGGAAACTCATTTTAAATTAAAAACAGAAATAGTCTATCATTAGGCACATAATAAGCATTATCCTTGTTACACAAGTTTGTAGTAGTTGGTATACTTGGTAATTTAGTGTTTTTATGAAAAACTTGCAAAAGAAGAGTCTAGCGTAGGTAGAGTGTGAAGAAAAAGGTAGAAATTCTCAAATTGATTGTATTTTTAAGAATAAGTTTGGCACATTGACAGTTTCAGTATGGTAAATCTGTCAAAATGACATTCTTCAGATAAAAGATAACTGACGCTTGAAAAATCAGCCCTTAGCCCTTTTTAAATGGGACTACGGGAGCCAAAGAAAGCAGACAGTGTGGCGTCAACGAGACACGTCGTCATGTGTGGGTGGCAACAAATTGACACTTCCGTCGAGTTAATGCAATCGAACGGTCGTGCACGCGGAAACCCCTGTACGTACGTGTACCTACTGACTGGCGTATTAATATCATAACAAAATAATAACAATGCCGAAAATGTTTACACCTGCAGAAAAAGAGCCAATAAGAACGACAAGCGTACTTCGGAATTTGACACCACCAATCAATTGACGTACTTTTATGAACAGTCAAAACGAAACTCCCCCATACATTTTACAAGCCAAAGACGTCACTATTTGACTAACTTTTTCAACTACTACAAAGCAACCAAAAATACTTATTTACAGTAGATTTTAAGACCAGAATGAAGTGAGATTTTAAAAAGTTGTGCTTTAGAATTATCGGTGAATGGTGTCAGATACCCAATTAGCATTCTTACCAAATAAACAGGAAATGAAAAGTCAGATACTTTTATACGTCATTATTTATCGTATTCAGTTTTTTATAAACACGAAATAGAAATGTTTCATGAATAAAAATAATGATACAATGACACGATGAAATGATTTCACATTATTAAGGCCGGCAAGTCTAGTAGCAGTTTTTCCGGATTACAGCACGTCAAGCTAAGCTCTATAACTACATAAGAGGAATCTTATGTAGTTGTAATAAAACTTTTCAGCAATAAAATAATGTTTGTTGACTGTATATTTCTGAAACAACATGCACAACTATTTGCTTTTCAAAATATTAATTACTCTTGATTCGAGTACTCGAGTGTTGTTAATTAGAGTCGCCTGCTGAAGCTGAAGGTATCTAATAGATAAAGAAGACCTTTTAATAGCCCGGCACATTGAATTTAAATTCACAACGGCTCTACATAGCGCCAGCTTAGGTAGACGATCCATCCATCAGTAGTGGTCTAAAGAGGCTGATGATGATGATCATTGCAATCTGAATTGGGATCAATATCCAACCTTTATCAACATCAACAACGCTGCTAGTCCAAAAAACACTGCAAGCAAGATTTAAGATAATCACGTGAACGTTGTACATTCACAAAAACTTGAATTAGCGTAATTGAAAGCCGTTGTAACATGTAGTGGGCAGTGATTAACAGTTTAACGCGCCGAAGAGCGGCAGCACACGCGAGAGATATCTGCTGCAAGCATGCGATGCGACTACGCATTGTCACTGCAATGGCGCAGTTACACTACGCGGGAAATTGCGGGAAAATCGAACAGAAGCGCCGAAGACGCACACCTAAGTATGGGCAACGCACGGCGACACTAACTGAAATATGTGTTTACACTACATGTCTTGAGCAATTTTCAGCATAGTGTATAGATGACCCATGCTGAACTGTCCCACCAAACTCAATGACAGGGGGGCGCTACCATAGTTCAACTATAATAATGGTTTCCAACGTGGCAAAAATCGGAACCAGCGATCCGATATTGACGGTGGCGCCCCACTGTCAATATCATGGATAGGACAGTTCAGTATTTTGGAACTATAACTGCGCCATAATGGCAATGCTGCGAGTCATTGCCGATTAATTTGTACATTAATCTAATTCGTACTATCGTACTGCACTTATAATGATTACGATAGTTTGACGTTCTTCAAAAAAGATAAAGAAAGCAGGAAGGCTTGGCATTCGACCCAGATAAGAGGTTTATGAATATAAAGGAGCAGGTGTCAGGATGCAAATGGGTTGCATGTAAAATCATAAATGCAAAAGTAACTCTGTCTCTTTTCCCACTTAAACCACTGAACCGATTTAGATGATGACAAGGCACTACGTCACCTGTCATCCGCTTTGCAATGGCGGGAAGTCGAACCTTAACTTCGGACTCCTCCTATGTTCTTCTGATTAATTTCGTTGCGGGTCCAATGACAGTTTAACATTCCCCGGGACAAACTTGACCTTTACTGGTTGGGTTTTTACATAGATCCTGGCTATACAGGATTTGCACCGGTGGGAATAGTCCCGTAAGGCACTACGTCACCGAAACTCGGCAGTCGACAACAAGACATCAATCTGCCAAAATACTAATATTTTCCTAATGGATATCTTTATTTCTGTGTAATAAAGTTCCACATCAATGAAAGTCATCAATCATCAACAGCCCTATACAGTCCACTGCTGGACTAAGAGCCTCCTCCACTATAGTGGAGGGTTTTGCCATAATCTCCACGCTTGGCAGGCGGGTTGGAGATCGCAGTTTAAAAGATTGATGTTTTTCAGAGAGCGCTGCTGCCCATTCTCTGTTTGATGTGTAGTCCCTAAGTCGCCTCTTACGACACCCGCGGGAAGAGTAGGGTTTGGTGACAAATGTATTCTACTCTGCCGTCACCACACGGCTAATTTCATCGTCATTTGCCAATTACTCGTACAATTAACGACATTTCTAATCAAAGTACCAGTTGCGATATGATCGACTGACGATAATGAGTTTTGATGTCATTGCAGTAATATAAATCCCGAAAGAAGAGTTTTGAAACATAACATTTCAACCGAAAATGTTTGAGCGATACCTACTTATTTTGAGCTAAGTGGCAAAGTGGACACTATCGCAAAACCACGATTCTATTGTAAAATCGTTTTTACGCCGTCTAAAATGGTGTATGGCAATTTAACAGCTTCTCACTTGATAAGATAATGTCTAGACAACTTTTTAAGAACCTAAGTAGGTGTGTGATATTGTTTCAGTGTATCGCGAGAACTGTACCATGTCAGAGCTCAAAAAAATTGAAGGAAAAACATTTTTGATAACCGGTGGCGCTTCGGGGCTTGGCGCTGGATATGCTCAAGCATTCCTAGAAAATGGAGCCAAGGCAAGTTTAATCCTAACACTACTTTTAATTATTTTAATCATAGTGACAGACCAAAGAGTATTGATTGACCATTCGACCATTTTCGACAGAGCGTGGCTATTTTGGACATATCTGAAGATGCCGGTAAAGCAACAGCGAAGAGATTAAATAAAATCTTCCCAAATAAAGTGTTGTTCTTCAAATGTGACGTCGGCAATGAAGAGAGTTTGACACAGGCATTTAATGAAGTAGTCGATAAATTCAAAACGGTGGATGTAATTATTAACAACGCTGGCGTTATGAACGACTCGCCCAACATGTTTAGGAAGTGTTGTGACATCAATTACGTAAGTGTTGTATCTACTCCATCTATCTAATCTTGTTAGTAGAATAAGAATTCTAGATTCTGTTTGAATTTCAGAAAGGTTTAGTGTCGCTAACATTCAAAGGTCTGGAGCATATGCACAAAGAAGATGGAGGCGTTGGGGGCACCATAGTGAACATATCGTCAACAGCAGCCTTCGGCAGGTTTCCTTATGTGCCCGCCTACTCAGGTAGTAAGGCAGGGGTGTTACACTTCAGCTCCTGTCTCGCGGTAAGCGACTTTATAATACCAGTACGAAGTTCAGACGGTAGTCGAATGTACGAATAGTTTCGCGAACGCGGCTTTAATTTATTACAATCTATGTTACTAGACAATAATAATATATTTGTCAGCCACCGTGGATAATTAAGACATAATTACATTACTTATAATGCGTTCAAATTCCACAGGTGGATCCTTTTCACGAAGTTACTGGTGTAAGAATTATAAGTATGTGTATTGGACCCACCAAAACACCAATATTTAACAACATGGACCAATTATCTTATGACGAAAGGAGCGGAAAAGCAATGGCCCAACTTCTGTCTTCCCTCAATTATCAAAGGTAGAGTACCCTAATATTCTATCTAATGTCTGAAGAAATGCAACTTATTATAAATTGCGAAACCTCTAAAGGAGAGATTGAAGCACAGGACTGAGATCTGTATTACAGAACGTAGTTCAAAACTCGGTTCAAACTCAATGTCAAAATATTCAGAGCAATGACAGGAGATAATCTACATTATAGCTGAGATGGAAGCGAATTTCATCGTGTCTTTATAATACAGACCTGAGTGAATTGATGATTTGACGAAATAGTGAACAGCCCCCTAGACAAAATGCACTTTTTGATCGAATCGAAAATCGAATCTGTCAAAACTCTATAACACTTACACTTTGTCTAGACCCACAGATAGAGTTGGCGGTCAGTAGCGGCGTAAGGGGGGGGCGGTGGGGGCGGTCCGCCCCGGGTGCCAAGCATCAGGGGGTGACACAAGTCGCGCAGATTAGTACTCACTGGCGCATCCGTGCTCACTATTACGTGCTCTGTGGGCGCATCTGCATGGCAGGTCTTGTCTATGTCATGATACGGGGGGGTGCCTTTAAGGACTCATGACGGGGGGGGGGGGGGGATCGCCCCGGGTGCCAACCCATGCTACGCCGCCACTGTTGGCGGTGAAACTCAGGGGACTACACTCGGCCCAGCTAAGTCGGGAGTCACGTTCATTAATGAGTTAAATAGCAATGACGATGTTTCATAAAACAAAAAACCTCCAATTTTAAATTTCATTATTCTCAATAAACATATTTATTTTTTGTACGTGTTGTTTACGTATTAATTAATAAGAACGAATGTGCGAGTGCAGAAAGCTAAATTGATTTCTTTTTCATAGACCCGAATCAGCTGTCAGTGGCGTCGTGGAAGCATTCAAGCAAGGAACCAATGGCAGCAATTGGTTTTCAGTCAATGACAAGCCAGTAAAAGACATCACCCTAGCCTACAACCAAGCACAAGATTTTCTAACAAAAGCTTTAAACTCTGATTTATAAAGTATTTCTATTCATTTATTTATTTTGATCATGTAAATTAAATAAATTTTAATTGAACTATTTTTATTTTATTCCATGAGTTATTTTTATTTTATTTAACCTGTTAGCTGCCAGCCCCTATTAAAATGTAAGTTTAGGGCTGTAAATCGTAAAAAACACAAAATGGACTAGATGACAGAGCGAAAAATGTACACTATCATCATTATCTCGTTTTTTGATAAGTTGGCCCCACATAGAGGTTGCAATCGAATATTCGAATATTCGAATTTAGATTCCAAATTTAATATTCGAATAGTAAATTAACACGTATTCGAATATTCGAATATTACAAAAATTAACAGAAAAGATAGAACGAAGACAACTTAGTGCTTGCAAATGTGGTTGGAGGCATCAAATACATATCACCAACTAAAATAAGTTGTCTTGCGAAACCAAGGTTCCAAATTACCTGAAAGAGACAACTTTATTGAGCACAGTCAGCTAACGATGCTGAAGACGGCGGACGGTAATGTCAACAAAAGCCTAGGTTCTGGGTGAGATCGAAAAGATTTATGGACAGCCACATACCTCCAAACCTGTTAATAACTCAGAAACAGATGCAAGTGCTAGGTTAACGCGACACTATACCAAAGACATCCCGTATATCAGCCTATACGAGATTAGGGAGGCTCTCAAACAGCTAAAGAACAACAAGGCACCGGGTGATGACGGAATAACCTGGGAGCTTCTGAACGCGGGTGGAACACCGAAACTCGTCCCGTCTTACTCTAAAGAACAACGCCAGAGGTATGGGATAGAAGCGTGGTGATGCTTTTCTTGGACTATGAGAAGGCCTTTGATTCGATCGATACTTATGCAGTGCTGCAGTCTCTTCAGCGGTGCCGTATTGACTATCGGTATATCGAGATGCTGAAATGCCTGTACAAAAACGCTACCATGTCGAGCCGAGTACAGGAGCAGAGCACGAGAGCGATTCCTCTGCAGCGAGGCGTGAGGCAGAGAGATGTTATATCTCCGAAACCGTTGACCGCTGCATTGGAAGACGCTTTCAAGCTCCTTGAATGGAAAGGATTAGGCATAATTACCTTTCAATAGCGAATACATCACTCAGCTTCGGTTTGCTGACGATATTGTGATCATGGCAGAATCGCTTGAAGACCTCGGCACAATGCTCGAAGACCTTAATCGAGTCTCTCAACAGGCAGGCCTTCGGATGTACGTGGACAAAACGAAGCTTAGGTCCAACGTCCATGTTTCGGTTAGAGCTCGATTCTCGAGGTCTTCCTCTGACAAACGATTCGGCTAGGTAGATTAAATTTCGAGAAAAGGGTACATCGTCGAATCCAACTCGGCTGGGCAGCGTTCGGGAAACTATACAACATCTTTTCGTCCAAAATACCTCAGTGCCTAAAGACGAAATTCTTCAATCAGTGTGTGTTACCTCTACCAGTGATGGTAGGATGGTACACGGCTCGGAAACGTGGCCTCTTACAATAGGTCTTATAAATAAATTCAAAATTGCACAGCGTGCTATGGGGAGGGCTATGCTCAGGGTTTCTTTACGAGACAGAATCAGAAATGAGGAGATCCGTAAACGAACTAAAGTCGCTGACATAGCCCGACGGATTAGCAAGTTGAAATGGCAATGGGCAGATCACATAGTACGCTGAAATGATGGCCGATGGGGCAGCAAGGTTTTGGAGTGGAGGCCACGTACCAAAAAGCGCAGCGTGAGACGTCCACCCACAAAGGTGGACCGAATACCTCATATAGGTAGCGGGAAGGCGCTTGATACAGGCCGCTGCCAAGCAGTCATTGTGGAAGTCATTGGGAGAGGCCTATGTTCAGCAGTGGACGTTCTATGGCTGAAATTATGATGATGATGAGAATTTTATAACTGCTTTAAAAACTATATTGTTAAATAGTTAAAATATAGTTTCTAAAGCAATAAAACCAGCAATAAAAACATTGATAATTTAAGTACTTTTTATTTTTTTTTGAAATTATTCGAATATTCGAATAATATTCGAATATTCGAAATAGAAATCTATCGAATATTTGCAATCCCTAGCCCCACATGACTGAAAAATATTAAATAATGAAGACTGCCAAATCTTATTATGTAGTTCTTGAGGCTTTGATATTTTTTTTAAATAAAGATCAAAATCAAAAATGTTTATTAAATAGACCACAACTGGCACTTATGAACGTCAAAGATTATTGATTATTACATAATTAATTTGTATTGCACAAATTACGAAACGAACAGTAGCGTTAGCCCCTCGAGGTAAGCTGAATAATATGCTTGTGTAACGAGTGGGCTCACCACAATAGTCGAGTGGCGGTGGGATTCGAACCCGCGTTCCTCTGATCTCGAGTCGGCCAGTCCGACCCCTTCACCGCTCGCTCGGCTATCGTGGCTTATATGCATGTCATAATGATAAATAAATAGATTAGATAGATAAAAAGTATATAAATTTGAAGACGGCAGATATTTTATGTAATAGCTGTGAAAATTCCAACATGACTGAGTTCGGTGTAGTCGAGGGGAAGACCTTTTTAATCACCGGTGGTGCTTCAGGGCTAGGCGCCGGTTACGTGGAATTGTTCCTTCAAGATGGCGCCAAGGCAAGTACCACTTACCAGCACTTACACATAGGCCCTGTATGAAAGTTAGCAAACAGGACATCCAAAAGCACCAACCCTTTACATAATGAGTGATTCCGTCCCTGGCGGCCCCGGTATACTTTATATTCACACCAAATACAAAGTTTTTCTTTTCTTCAACAGAGTGTGGCCATTTTGGATATATCTGAGCAAACTGGGAAACTATTTACGGACAAATTAAACAAGGCATATCCTGGCAAAGTGATATTTTTGAAATGTGATGTCAGCAATGAAGAATCTTTGACAGAGGCGTTTAACGTAGTGGTCGACAAGTTTGGAACTGTGGATGTAGTCATCAACAATGCTGGGGTCATGAATGATTCTCCGAACATATGGAGGAAAGCGAGTGATGTGAACTATGTGAGTTTCGCCTTCAAATGTTTTTAATTGAAATAATATCATTATCTACACAAATCGTTTTTAGATAACATCTACCTAAATCACTATGATGCAATAGTTATATTTTGATAAGAAGATATAATTATTTATCTTGATTTTCAGCAAGGAATGGTTTCCCTCACATTGAAGGCTCTGAAACACATGAGTAAAGAGGAAGGAGGCAAAGGAGGCACCATTATAAATGTGTCTTCTGCACTAGGTTTTACCAGATACCCATTTCTACCCATATACTCTGGATGTAAAGCTGGTATCTTACACTTCAGCTACAGTATTGCGGTAAAAACTTTTCAGAAATTTCAAGTAGTGTACTTGTATTGTAACTTGTATTTTTTTATTCGACTGTGCCAGAAGGAGGATTATGTTTGTTAAAAGCACATGACTGTCTTTATAATACTCTGACTAATATTTTGAATGTTCCATAGATGGACCCCTTCCATGACCAAACCGGTGTAAGGATAATAATTATGTGCTATGGAGGTACTGACACACCATTACTTCACAATATGGACAAGCTGTCATACAATGAAAAGCGTGGAGAGGAGATGAACAGCTCGATTGACCCTGAAACCATTCAAAGGTAACGATTCTTGCACTCTTGCATAGTGCTTCACCCATATTGACAAACAATACTTGCTTAAGTGAAGAAGAAAATCGAACGCACAGCTTTGAATCGAGTTTGGTGATGGGTTCGTTTGTCACCCTGTGCGTCCACGCGCACTGTGAGATCTCATAGTAATGTTTGTGAATATGGGTGTTTGTTTATGTATTTCGATTGTTACATTAACCCATTTTTTATTTTATTTTTCTAGACCTGAATCAGCAATAAAAGGACTTGTAGAAGCATTCAAGCGAGGATCTAATGGGACCATATGGTTTTCAGCAGCCAACAGACCAGTTGAGGATATTACCCCAGTAATTAGTAAAGCATATGAGATGATAGAAAATGCTTGCCCTTGGAAATAATATGTATAAAAATAAATTTCTAAAGTGTATACCAACTATCTTTTTTACCTGCCTACAATCTAAAAATGTGAAAGCTATAGATTGTTTCATCCACAAAGACGCACCCTACCATTTTTCCGCTAATGTTTGACTTTTGAGTGTTATCGGTACACGCTAAATCATCCATGAGTGCACACGCACACTACAATAATGACGTTCGGATTGCTCGAATCAAACTAACCGCACCCCGCGCTTCGTTCGAACAAAATTGGTGGGGCGCGTCTTCGTGGATGAAACGATCTTCTGTGAATGATTGTGTATGCTTTTTTGTACTAAATACAAAACATTAGTTTTGTAGGTCTAAGGATTTCAACTATGGGTTCCAACTAAATTTTCTAATCCGAGAGTCTAGTTACAAATAAAGGGGCGCTTATTACATTGCCACATTCTGGCGTTTCCGTCCGCGGATGATGATTCCCGGTGGATATCGCGAGCGCGTCTCGCGCATGTTGTAAATATTACTCAGATTTTCATGCCAGCCAATTTAACAGAAGTTTTTGTTTCTGTGAGCAAACTTAACCACATTATCATGTAATACACATTTAGCCCTGTTGTATTATAAATAACTAGCTGACCCGGCGAACTTTGTTCCGCCTTAATGGCAATAAATAACGGGATAAAAAGTATCCTATGTCCTTCTCCTGGCTCTAAACTACCTCCCTGACAATTTTCAGCTAAATCGGTTCAGCCGTTCTTGAGTTATAAGCGAAGTAACTAACACGACTTTCTTTTATATTATATAGATTAATAAATATAGAAAATGAAACAATGATCACTCTCAGTGACTACTTTGCTATGGCATAAAAATTCCTAGTCAATAATATGTCAGCCCACATACCTTACACATCTTTTTGCTAAATGCCATAATAAATACTTTTAAGTTTTAGATAAGCCTATCTAGAAAACAAACAAGACGACAGATAAGCAACGCTGGGGATTAAAATTTTTCATACAATGCATTAGATATTAATAATTAGATGTTATTGCCGATACCTACACCAATTTGGACTAAGGGTATTTTCTGCATCATGTACAAAAAAAACAGTTTAATAAAAAAATAAGGAAATATTATGTTACTGGTTTGGTGAATTGTCTCGCATTTTATTTTCCACTGAATTATTTGATAAGCATGAAAATAGCATGTTGCCATGAAGATAGAAATTAGTTAAGAAATATTTATTTAAACAGAAGCCACATGGTAAGGCAAGTGAGAAAATTATTTATTTAAATCCTTCTAATAGTTAAATTATATGCTGGATAATTTTGTTGTAGACATTTCTCTTACTTTCCAACAATACAACTATCAATAATGTTTAGCCAATGGCATCAACATTTTAACAAAACAGTTGTGCGAATCTTACAAAGCAAGGATACAGTAAATCTAACAAGTATTAACAGATTTGATGCTATAATTTCAACAAAGTTAAAATAATATAAATGTATCAAGATTTCAATCTCTTACCTTGTAATATTTTCACGTCATAATGAAAATAGATCTTTCTGGCTGGTGTCTCACACATTTTTAAACTTTCTAACTTGTCAGAAAAACAGATATAAATCAGTTATTTTAAGTCTAATAAGAATTTAATAAGTTACAATCTGGAGATGATTGCTATGGATTGAATAATTAAATATATTTTTAGATACTTATCATTATGGGTAGTTCTTGTCCAAATTGTTACTGTAAGTCTAGAGATATATAATTTTAATGTTGTTTACAGTTGAGTAACAACCTAAATGATAGTACCTCTGTTAATTTTTATACCAAAACAAGAAAATTATGATGTGAAACCATGCTTCACAACATGATACTCTATTCTTCAGTACTTAGGTGCAGTATAAGAATACCAGATTTGGAATGCGAATTTGAGGCCTCATGCAGATAATGAACTATCACCCAAAGTTCACACGAAAAGATCATTGTGATAAGTATCTCAATGTTCTCATTTTTATTCATAATTTTTCGGCTTCAATTACCTAAGCTAGTAAAATTCAACAAGCAAAGTTCTAGTGATCGTGATGACAAATTCTAGTTCCTGATTAACGTGGATAACGTTGGGCACGGTGAGTCGGTGACTGTTGCGAATGATAGGTAAAACCTTCGCT
The DNA here is from genome assembly GCF_004193835.3 of Ostrinia furnacalis. NCBI lineage: Eukaryota > Metazoa > Arthropoda > Insecta > Lepidoptera > Crambidae > Ostrinia > Ostrinia furnacalis. The sequence goes on from NW_021131983.1 coordinate 142,701, forward strand.
TCACAACGCCCATTTTATTGGTTCAGTTAGCTAGTGTAGTAGCCGTTGATATGCATCGAGGTAATTAATTATATTTCATACATCAATACCTATTGGAAACGTATACCTGAATGAGAATTTAGTGTATTTATTTCTTGAATTATTAGCCAAATAAGTACTCACCCTCTCCGCCCAAGAAGTCAACAGATTAGGTGACGTAATAAACACAGTGTATATTATCCCATTCGAATCACAAATGCAATCTAACACAGTCAGATTAACCACAGCAACCAAATTTAGCAGTAGTAGCCAGTTATTTTATCGAATTCATACACAGACCACCACTGTACCGTGCCACAAAACGAAAATGGCAGCGATAAACTGAAATGTGTAGTGTAGTTCGGCAGAATAAAAAATAGGTCATCCGGTTATATATGAGATTCGACTCTCGCATTTATTACTAAAACAATAAAACGTAATTTCTATTCACAGATAAGACAGAACAATCGGAATCGATACTTCTTAATCTGGCCGCGTTATATGCAATTTCAAAAAGCTGCCGCTTGAGAAAATTTACGTTTGGTTTCCTAGAAATTTTAACGTTAATGAAATACTGATAAAAATGTAATCACTTCATACACAATAACAGCAAATAGTAAATTTACGCACAATAAATTTTACTCAATAGATCAAAAGAAAATTATTAATATCAAACACACGTTATACGTATTACATGTATATGAACAAAAATAACTAAACGCAATTTTTACATTTTTGTTCTTAGTCACGTAGTGCTGACAATAATATCATGTGATATTTTTTGTTTTTCATTAACACTGACACGGTCACACAAGTCAGTGATCATTATTTAAAATGAATCCGGGATAAGTTCACCGTAAAGCCGGATCTCCAGCGCGTGTTTTGCCTTGCCTTACGCAATCAACAAAAATAATATTACCTATGTCAATTTTCAACAAAATTGCCTACAAAAAATTTTGAATGTTAACATGTTTTTGTTGATTGTGTAGGGCAAAACACTCGCTGGAGTTCCAGCTTTAGCCATTAATCAATTTTCATCTTGAGCCGCAGTCCATCCAAGAGCTTCTTCTTTTGAATATAAAAAAATATTTTGAAAATTATAAATAACTTGAAAAAATCGAACTGCCTAAGGCGGGAATTGAACCCACGACCTTTCGCTTACCGGGCGACTGCTCTTCCAACTGAGCTACTTATGACACTGGATGAACCCGTCGAAATTTTCAAGTGTAATACGCTGTTACGGCCAGCGTTTACGTTACGAATGGTCGAGGCAGTTCGATTTTTTCAAGTTATAATTAGTTTGAGATGCAACTCTTTACGCTAAAAATTAAATAACCACTTAATATTTGTTAATTAAAATATTTCATTTAATTTAAATACCCACACAGTCCACACACACCTCCCTAGCCTATTCGCTCACGGGCTAAACGAGTTCACAGCGGGCGATCTATTTCGAATTCATACCACAAATTACTTGTAAACTACTACTACCAAAGTGTCAACAATTTTTTGGCCAGTAGCGACTAGCGAGTAGTTTAGTTATCAAAGGCGAGTTAAATACTCGACTAATGCGAACGAGACTTAGTGCTGCTTTCGGGAATAGTGGGTAATATTTCCTTAGAGATTATTTAGCAACTAGCGGCCGCCCGCGACTTCGTAGGTACGCGTGGATCCCGTTTTACCCCCTTCATTTATCTTACGCGGCTTAGATTTTTTCATACAAATGTTTTTCCCGCTAACTCCCGTTCCCGTGGAAATTTTGCAATATCCTATTGTAATTAAGCTTTAAGTTTACTAAGGTACCTGCATGCCAAATTTCAAGCGTCTAACTTAAGCGGTTTAGATTTTTCATACAAAAGGATTTTCCCGGTAATTCCCGATCGCGTGGGAATTTCGGGAATTCCTTTCTTAGTGCACCTCTACGGTACCTAAGCTACGTTTCTTTCAAATTTCAAGTGCCTACGTTTAGCCGTTTAGGCTGTGCGTTGATATGTCAGTCAGTCGGTCAGTTTCTCCTTTTATACAGGGTGACTGGAACGGAACCCGCCATAGCTAATACGCGTATAGAGGAGGTCATTTGCTTATTATTGAACCTTACTTTCTATACCTAAAGTTTCATAGTTTAGGAGATATGTCAATTTTTATACTTTTTTCAGATTTTTCCGAAATTTGTCCTAAAAACTGCTTCAATTTTTTTTCTCGCGTGATTTCAGCAGTTCTTTTTATTTGATATTAATATCGAATATGTCTTTATTCAAATAAAATAAAATTTTGTTCCAAATAATGATTGAATAGCTAGTTACGAGCCGCCAAAGTCTAACAAAAGTACAAACCACTATAAAAAATTCTACTTCGAATTCGATTGAAACAAAAATTAATGGTGATAATGGATTGCCAATGATCGTAAAAATATCTCTAGCTTCTCTTCTTTCCAATGATATATCACACGTTGTAATTAGATATTGAAATTTGTCAAAAAATCAAAGTTTATGGAAGAAAATGGAGTAATAATACAAAAATTATCCATACAAAGTTTACTTTGAATTTTTTTAAACTCTTTTCATCATAATTTGATTATTGTTTTTAAATTCATTTTTCAAAAAACACACAAAAATAGTTATGAAAAGGAGTATAGCAGAAAATATGAGATGTTTGAAGAAACTTTGCATGGATAATTTTCGCATTATTACTCCATTTTCTTCCATAAACTTTGAATTTTTAATCAATTTTTATATCTAATTACTACGTGTGATATATCATTGGAAAGAAGAGAAAGTAGAGATATTTTTAAGATCATTGGCAATCCATTATCACCATAAGTTTTTGTTGAAATCGAATTCGCACTTGAAAATTTTATCGTGGATTGTACTTTTGTTGAACTTTGACGGCTCGTAACTAGTTATTGAATCATTATCTAGATCTGAAATTTATTGTATTTGACTACAGGTTTATTCGATATTAGTATCAAATAAAAAAATCGGTTAAAATCATGCGAGAAAAAAAATTTAAGCAGTTTATAGGTCAAATTTCGGAAAAATCTGAAAAAAGTATAAAAATTGGCATATCTCCGAAACTATAAAACTTTAGCCATAGAAAGTAGGGTTAAATAATTAGCAAATTACCTCCTCTATACGCGTATTAGCTATGGCGGGTTCAGTTCCAGTCACCCTGTATATTTAGAAGATTACATTGATCGATTATAGACATTCATCGAAAATAAAGTAACGCGAAAGAAATAAGGAGAAATATTATTTCTCCTTAAGCTACTCTCATTAATTTCACATTCACATGAAACGAGGCTATTATTAGGCAATACCTAGTATATCATTAACGTTCCGAGCTGTGTTGCATACCTATTAATTTTCTCTCTCTCTCTCCAGTGGTGGTGACGTTTTCCTTGGCAAAAAATTTTGAAACTTCGCTCGCTACACTTTTTTGATTGAGGAGCAAAGTGTTGTTTTCGCTACAAAGCAAGTGATAACTATTTAAATTCATTGAATCCAGAAAATGAGCGGAATTATTACAGTGGTGGCACCGGTCAACATAGCTGTCATAAAATACTGGGGCAAACGCGATGAAGAATTAATAATCCCGTTGAACGATTCCGTTAGTGCTACTTTGGACACGAATGTGATGTGTGCAAAAACTTCCGTATGCGTGAGTCCCGATTTCACAAATAATGAAATTTGGTTAAATGGAAAGAAAGAGTCTTTTACTAGCCCACGTTTGCAAAACTGCCTAAGAGAAATTAAGTTGAGAGCCGTTGCCGAGCGCAGTGTTGATGATGTTTTCTTGTCGTGGAAAATTCATGTCTGTTCTGAAAATAACTTTCCAACTGCCGCAGGATTAGCATCATCTGCCGCTGGATATGCCTGTTTAGTTACAGCTCTGGCAAAACTTTATAAAATTAAATCTGACGTCAGTTCTATTGCAAGACTTGGTTCCGGCAGTGCTTGTCGGAGCGTTTATGGAGGCTTCGTGCACTGGCACGCTGGTGTGAAAGCTGATGGCTCAGATTCTGTTGCTACTCAGATAGTGGGCAGTTCCCACTGGCCACAGATGAGAGCTTTGATCCTTGTTGTGGGTGATGACAGAAAAAAAGTGAGCTCTACAAAAGGAATGAAAATATCCAAAGAAACTTCTGAACTACTTCAGTATCGCATTGAAAAGTGTGTTCCCCGAAGGACAGAAGAAATCTGTGAAGCAATAAAAAATAAGGACTTCTCTAAATTTGCTGAAATCACTATGAAGGACAGTAATCAATTTCATGCAATTTGTCTGGATTCTTATCCACCTTTTGCTTACATGACAGCAACTTCACTGAAGATAATAGATTTTGTTCACAAATATAATGAGATTTGTGGGGAACCTAGAGTTGCTTATACTTTTGACGCAGGACCTAATGCATGTTTGTATCTTCTAGAGGAAGAAGTTTCCAAAGTTCTGGGTTTGATTCAGTATCTTTTCCCCACAACAATAAGTGACAGTTTTATCAAGGGCTTGGATACTAAAGCAACACCAGCAAGTGAAGAAGTGTTGCAAAACTTGTCATTGCAGCCTGAGGCTAAGGATTCAGTAAAGTATGTAATCTATACTAAGGTTGGTGATGGACCTACAGAAGTAACTGATGGAAGCTCTCTACTAAATGATGCTGGGTGGCCAGTGAATCCTGTTATTGAATAATTTTCCATCTCAGTATTATGTAGTCATTACTTTGGTATTTGTGTTAGATTTTAAGATTGTGGTGGTCTGTTGTATAGCTTTATATTTATTTATATTTTTATGATAATGATGTTGGAAGACTAAGATAAGCATAATAAGAGAATTCCAAATACAAGAACTTAAATTTTATTTACATTACAATAATAGCTTGTACATTAACATACACTTTGTATCAATAACCTTAACATCATGAAAAGTGATGAATTAATCATTAGGAGATCAAAATGAAAATAGATAACTTCTATACAATTCCATTTATTTTTATCCTCAAGTTAGCAGTCATATCCAGAACAAAAATAAATGAAACTTCATCTCTTCGACACCTTATCGGGCAGAGACTGAAACCTGCCAGACTCTGATGATGTTGTCGGAGTAACCAGCGAAGAGGGTCTGACCGTCAGTGGACCACGCCAGCGAGAGGCACTGAGGCGGGTCAGCCTTGGAGTTTTGTGTCTGGTTGATGATTTCTGGCCTGAGTTCTTCAACCATTTCCTTGCTTTCAAGGTCCTGTTGACAACGAAAATGATTTTTTATAACATAGTACAAATTTTAGTACAATAATAGCATGTAAATCAAGTACATAATATAGTTTATGTACTGTAGGTTTTAAGTGAAACTTACCCAGATCTTGATGGAGGGTCCAAATGCAGCACACAGCCAGTATCTGTTAGGTGAGAAGCACAGGGCTGTGATGATGTCATTGTGGTCCAGGGTATGGAGGTGCTTGCCGTCGTTCAAGTCCCAGAGCATAGCCTTCATGTCCTTGCCTCCGGACGCGCACAGGGAGCCATCAGGAGAGACTGTGACTGTGTTCAAGTAGCCAGAGTGACCAAGGTGGTTGATCTTAAGCTTGCAGTTGGTCAAGTGCCAGACCTGAGGAAAAAAACATTCATCAGTTAAGATAATGCAAACTGTTAAAAATAATGACAATATTTTTGGTTCTTATTTTACAAAAAAAAATATTTACCTTGACTGTGCGGTCCCATCCAGCAGAGACAATGATGGGGTTGGCATGATTTGGCGAGAAACGCACGCACGAGACCCAGTCACTGTGGCCATCGTCCTGGATAGTGTACTTGCACTCAGCGAGGGTGTTCCACAGCTTGATGGTCTTGTCGCGGGATCCGGAGACAATTTGACGGTTGTCCACAGAGAAAGCCACTGAGAGGACATCCTGTTATCATACATATAAAGATTAGAACATTGAAAGTGAAAAAAGGTTATGTTGGGTGCATGTGTTGAAAAAAAATGCTTGTTAGTTCTGTGCAAATATATGGAGAATAATAGCACGAGTGAACAGTGAAGCATTCATTACTTACACTTTAGAATACATAGGAGATATCCACCCTTATCTTCTGCCTCGCATAGGCACATACACACTAATCTTCTGCCTCGCATAGGCACAGTTTTCACTGTTTAGATTTGAGCCCTAATAGAGTAAAAGTTCTATCACACCTTAGTATGATCTTCAAAACGCCTGGTGGTCTTTCCAGCTGCGAGATCCCACAGACGCAGAGTCTTGTCCCAGGATCCGGACAGAGCGTAGTTTCCGTCGCTGGACAGAACAACGTCGGAGATGAAGTGGGAGTGTCCGTACAGACGCTTCTGGGGAACGCCGTAGTTGGTCTCGTCACGGGTCAACTTCCACACGATGAGGGTCTTGTCTGAAACAGAACACGACAAATGTATAGACACTGTCAAGTAAAATTTACACCGGCTTTTTGTTCTGGGTAAAATCAGCCCCATATCCGCTTGCCGCTCAGGTATCGCGTGGCAAAGTTTGATTCATCATTTTCAATAAAAATACACCTAGCACGTGCATTGTTCAATAAAAGACTATACATTAATAAAAGAAGATGTTACTGATCGATTGAATATAGTCGGATTACCAAAGATTTAACATCGTCTCAAGACATGTCGTATGTTAGCGTGGAGATTAAAATAGCAATATTTACCTCGGGAAGATGATAAAATCATGTCAGGGTATTTTGGGTTAGTAGCAATTTGCGTAACCCAGCCATTGTGACCGCACAAAGTGCCTCGAAGCTTCAGAGTTTCACTCATTTTTAGGAAATGCCTGCCAGCAACCTATCTCCGACACAACCGAAAACGAAAAGAGAGAATCGGCGAATTGAAAGCTGTCAAGTGTCAACGTCAAACTGAAACCGGAAATCAAAAACTTTTTAAAAAGTATTTTACGGTGTTGCCACTCTAATAATAAAGGTTTAACCGTTATTAATAACGGTATTGAAAAAATTTCTTCGAGTGGATAGCATTTAAGGGAGAAGATATTGGTAAAGTTCGTTCCCTGAACCTTGCACCAGTTTAAAAGTTCATTGTTCTTATTTCTTTCTATAAATTAAATTAATTTGAAATACAAAGATCTTCTTTCTAATAGTCTTCATTTCATTACTATGACCTCTATGACCCAGACCCAGAAGACGCTTGAAGTAAAAAAAGAATGGTGTCTGTCACCTAGCAAAATTTCAAAAGAAAATTCAGCAGTTCAATTTTTCTTTGACGTTCAAGAAAAGTTTTCAGTATTTTATGCAAGTTTATAATAAAATACAAATTAATCTACTGTTTTATAGTAATTCCAGATAATATCGGTAATACCAATAAAAATTGTCTCGCATAATCAGCTAAATGGACCTTAACGTTGAAGCTTTGCAGACCATGGCTAAAGCAAAAATTGTACCTTCAGGTTCATTAAAAGTAAGTTTCTGCTAATTCTTAATAAATAATCAGTCGTTATTTTTGTGACACAATTAATTTAAAATAACTGAATGCATCTATTAGAAGCATCATACAGCAGTTCCAAAAATCACCAGTAGGTGGATTTTGTCGCAAAATTGACGTCACGCAAGTGGTACCTACGCCATTTTGTAAGTGTCCGCCGTAGTCAGTTTTCTGGGCAAAGTGTAAAATAGTTAATTCGCATGGTTTTGTGTACATTTGAGAGATAAAGACATTTCATATCCAAGTTAACGTCTCGTGCGTTAAATCTACAGACACAAAGCATGGAGGACAAGGCGTCGTTAAAAGAACTGGATCAATGGATAGAGCAGCTAAACGAATGCAAGCAATTGACAGAAAATCAAGTAAAAACGTTATGCGACAAGGTAACGTAACATTTTATCTATTGTGTAGATTGAAAAATAGATTTACGAAGTTATACATACATTACTGTTCGTAGTTTGTCAAAACCTATACACTGCTGAATGATTCATATACCTACTTCAATGGGTAGTAACAACGCGTATGTAACGTACTTTAGTCGTAGTTCTAACCATTTAGCGTGTATTTGCAAGCTAATAGTGCTCGTGCATCGTTTCCATCCACTTGGAATCGGTTCTAGCTGCTGAATGCAAGTGTTCTACCACACCCAGGCATCAATTCGTTTTCCGGATTGATGATAGCCTAATTGGTTCAATGATATTTTTAGACCCCGCGGAAATGGTCATAACTTTTATTTGTTGTTTTTTTCCAAAATACCCATCTATGTTTATATTTTTTGGCATATCTGTCATTGATCTTTTCCAAAGAGTGCATCGACGCGCGTCGCCTTTCGGCGCTCATTGATTGACTCTAGGACTGAAGGGTTTTTAGTATTTGTTTTGTTTATAGTTTAGGGTAGACTCTTCAGTATCCTAAAACCAATAGTAAGCTAGTAAATATTGGTCAATGCAATTTCCATAGTAAACTGATATAATAAACTCATAGTATATACCTTTATTGATCTATGTATGATCTGCCTGGTCATAAATTAGTTTTTAGATTACCTACAAAGTTTGCTTTATCTCTAAACACCTATGATAATGTGCATAACATTAAATTACACTTAGCCTAAATAAACTGAATTAGATTTGTAATTTGTGTTGTAATACTATGAAATACTTATTTTAACTTATCTTCATAGAGCCAAGGGTTTTTATTTATTTATTTTATAATAAACCTTCTTATATTGGTAATTTAAAATCCACTTGCAATACATGTAGTTGCCATTATTATCAGGAGGATGTTACTGGTGAATGTGCTAATTATTACTATGTGTAAATTTATCCTAAATACATACATGTAATATGTGACTGAATGTTATCTTCGTGGACAGGATTGTTATCATACAACTTGCCTAATTTATGATACTAATTTTAAAACTATCATGACAAGGATAACTGTTTCATGTTCATTGTGGTATAAATTATACCAAAAAATATTATTATGCTTTTTTGCAATTTAAAACTTATCTGCACCCCCTCCAATAGTATTTCCAATAGTAACTTTGTCAGGTATAAATGGTTCTACTTCTTCAGGAACATAATTTATTATAAAGCTGAAGGAATCAAAGTATATTATTGCATATTGTTTCATTAGTAGAATATTATTTCATATTCCATTTTCATGAAAAACAGTTTTGTTTTGTACTAAGTATTACCTATTTTAAAACAAGCATTTGATAAAGATCATCAAAGTGTATTTGGTTCAATAACTGTGTGAAGGTCATTTAGGTATTTATTTATTAAACAGTTTGTATGCAGATTAAATATTAGGATAACATTATGACAGGAAGTGTTTGGCAGGAATTTAAACAGGGCTAAATATTTTCAAGAATCATAGTAATATTTTCCAATTTTCGTTTATTTACTTTACAAAGCCAATAACATTGCAAACTGGTAGTTTATTTTAGTGCATTTTAAATACCTAACACAGATAAATATAACAAAGGCTATAAACAACGATGAATAGAGAATATAAGTGCATTATTTGGTGCTTTAGTAGATAACTAGCTAATGCACATCGGACTATACTTTTTTGTTGAAAAATAGCCTGTATTACACCTAGATAAGACCCCACTATGTTTAGCTTGACGTGCCTTCCTCTCTGGGTTAATTGGTCAATCATTTGTTTGACACAATTGACACACTCCATGTTTATTTGCTCTGATTCGATTGTAGATTTGAGACAACAAATCATTAGCATTATGAAATGAATCATTATCAAATCATCAGATATTGCAATTGTCCACTCATTGTGATGCAGAAACCTTGAGCTGCCTAGGTTTTGTGTAATTCTTTAGTTATTAATTTAACTTGAATTAGAAGTCGCATTTGGTTAAACATGCAAGTTAAACAAACCTTTATTTTCTTATTAGCATTTGATATCAATAAAATTACAATTATAGATTTTATTGCTACAATAACAAAATGCTAATTAACCTAGCCTTAGTTGATGTGTAGGTCTTACATGAATGTGTGACCTTCACGATTTACAACATGCTATAATGACTATTCAAAACACACTTTGAAATTTTTAAAGCCAGTTTTGGTTTAAAGTAAGCAAAAGCAAATTAATACATTAAAATATAAATCTGCCCTCTGCATTGTTTGTTGTTTTTTGTATTTGTAGTTGTATATTATTAATATGTTTAATTTGTAGAAGAATACACAAGTTGTAGGTAAAGAATGATAGTCTGCATTTAGGGGTCATACATCAAGATCAAGTATTTAACTGTAATACCATTTTCTAGTGACTTCCCAAAAATTAGCAAAAAGCAATGATGTTAATTATAAATTCAGAATTCCACACACAGCTTATGCTGTAGGTGTAAACAGACTCTATTTGAATTCTAATATTTCTTCTCTCTTACACCACTCTTTTTTACAATCACAATCAATAGTAATTTATTGTGAATTTAGGGAATCTGATCATCATTAATCTTAAAATCTATTATATCATGAGTACCTAATAGAGGTATTATAGATGACTGAATGAATTTGACTGATGGCAACCATTAATAAGTTGCAAAAACATGTCAAGGTCGAAAGTCAGTGAACTTATCTTTAAGCCACTGATTCTCAATCAAAAAACCATAATCGTCAGTCTCATTAATTGAATTCGGTTATGTAGTCGTATGTGTACCTACCACACCAAATAAAGCTAACTCTGTTGGATAAAGAAAACAAAACCTAGTTGCTGCTAGGCATTAACTACTACGTTAATCAGCTTATCAATGAATGACCTTCCTTTTATTAGTTTGTGATGTATGCAGCGTAAGCCTGTCGTAGGGGGCGACTACGTCACAACTTTGGGAACCACTGAAGTACATAAAGGACGCGGAGTACCCTCTATGACTAGGTAGGGTCGTTTTAGGGGGCAAAAGTACGATGTTACTTACTTACTATAAATTAATGAAGCTTAACATCCATTCAGTTAATGAGGTTGCATGTGAAACAATAATTTATGAAGTCTGTGTAGGTAGGTACAATGTGTAATTCATTTGACTTTGACGCGGTTAGATTACATTTTAGCGTTTGCCAAACCAACTATTATAAAGAAGACACTGGCAACCTTGACTGCTTTTCTTTAAACATTTCAATATTATTCGATATAATTTTTGCCGTGTGATTCCGGCAGAGTAGAATAGAAGCATCCCCAGTTGTTCCGTAGGTGTCGTAAGAAGCGACTAAGGGAGAAACGTACAAACATCAGTAGGCCTAAGATGCGCGCCGCGATAAGCGGTTATCACGCCATTTTATCGATATTGCCCATACATTTTGACGTCGATAAAAGTTATCACGGCGCGCATCTTAGGCCTACTGGCCTCACCAATGTGTCTCTAACATGGGGAGTGTTGGCCAATCTTCCATTTTCCTCTGGTTTTCCTGGTTCCTTTAGTCCTGACTGACATTAGGTCAAATACCTGCTTTGTTCTGCATTCTAAAAAATGACCTGATAAATAATGATGATTCAACACACAAATATTGCATTTTAGCGCCATTTACTAGCGTCTCGAACGCATGCCTTATATGGATGTGGTTAATTTTGCTTTTCTTACCTTTATCTTTCTTTTTGATTGCAGGCAAAGGAGATCCTGACTAAAGAGTCAAACGTGCAAGAGGTAAAATGCCCGGTGACCGTCTGCGGGGACGTGCACGGCCAGTTCCACGACCTGATGGAGCTGTTCCGCATCGGAGGCCGATCGCCCGACACCAACTACCTCTTCATGGGGGATTACGTCGACCGCGGCTACTACAGCGTCGAGACTGTCACATTGCTCGTCGCTCTTAAGGTTAGTGGATAGATCACGTTTTTCAACAGCAGGAGTTGACATAGTTAAAATGGGTTCGTGGAATTAGTGGATAAAGTTTTTGTACAACAGGAGTTTGGAGGACATGATACTCAGAAGAGGTTCGTGGTGTCGCCAGTAGGTTCGTGGTAGAGCCAGAACCGTGGTAGACTTGGACACATTTGAGACTTTCTTCTTAGCTTCATTGAGATTTCTTTGACTTCTGTGTTACCATTTTTTGATGGATTGAGGTTAACATACTAGGTTTATGTCTAATTTACGGATTTTACCGACGTAAGCAGGTACATCGCAGGATTTAAAAACAAAATAAAATTAGAAAAGGTCGACCATAAAAATAGACGCCCTTTTTGCGAACGTGTGAATTTGACTAACAAGGTTTGGTCTTACGTAAAAAATAAATTTTAAATAACTTTCCTATCAGCTACTAACTGCATGCAAGTATCGATATGACACGTAGAAATAGAACTAGCCCTGATGATGACTCGACTTGGCACAATGAGAATATTAATTAGGCACGTGTAAAGTGAAAGAATACCTATTTCAGTGTAGAAAAGTCGCACATTCGCACTACATTTTCTAATTGCATGTTCCAATAATACTTCGCGTGATACAAGGGATTAATGAAATCTGTCAGAGCATCTGTCTTGGTAAGAGTTTATAGTGTGTTGAAGTGTAGTAACTTGTGTCTTGAATGTACGCCCATTAACTGTTAAAAAAAACAACATCAGGGACTTTGGAGTCAAATCTAGTTAGATGGCGCGGACGGAACCCTTCGTTTGCGAGACCGACTCGCACTTGAACGGTTCGTATTGTATGTTGCAGACATGATATCAAAAATCATTTGGTTGACAACTTAAGCTGTAGAATCTAGGTGAATACAATTTGATATCGTGGGAATTACTGTCGCCCAAATACAAAACAGTAACTCGTCATTATGACAATAAGAAACAATATTAGTCAATGAGTCGTAACAATCACATTGTAATTTCACTGTTGATTGTTTATCCTTCGTTTAGATTTCACCCCTTTCTTCTTGCTAATATTGTTATGCAAAACTTTATAAGCTGATGACGTGTCTCGATTATATCGTCTATTTATGATGTCTGCATTTATAATTCTAAATTAATTTCAAGTTAACCTTAATTGCAATTATTGATTCTAATTGAACATGGGAATCATGCAATCAATTTATGCAATGATTGTGGGCTGCTTCAAACATTACCTTGCGAAGGAAGATAGACACTGAATACCTGCTCAATCTAATCTAATCGAATGCTAAAATGCACCACGATAATGCTTGTATTAATCATAACAAATGAAAAATAACAACAAATAGGTATGTGTGTTATGTAAACCAATTTATTTCTCAACGTTTTTTGACAGAAACGAGACAAAAGATGGTTCAGACTTAACAGAAATCGAAACGTTGAAGTTTCTAATATCACTAAAATAGGTATTGCGTGGGCGATCAGTATTGTCAAATTATAGGCCCAACTTTTTGGTAGAGTACCGAAAGTAATTACAAGTATCCGGTTGTAGAAATTACCTCTAATACCGATTTTCTTCGACCTTGAAGCTTTCTCGATCTGAGGATATTGTGGAGAGACCTGTTTCGCTGACAAGCCACTCTTTAACTTGATTTTGATAATGAAAATACGGAGCTTTATCAGTTGAAAGTTGTTTCATCTATCATTTCGCTACATCAAAGATTTGGAGAGACGGAGATAGTTCCTTGAATTAAATAAATAACGATTCCTGCAGCGGTGGAAATAGGCCAATCAAAGACTAGAAGTTAGGATATCCGTAAGTCGCGGACGAATGTCCAATTTTAGGACACTAACTCGCGGCTCCGTTTCTATAGCACCGGATGACACCATTGGGTTAGTCTCCGCCCTTCTGGCAGGGAGAAGAATCCCACATAACCCACTAGCAGTCCTCATGCTCCACTGGCCAAAGCATTTCCCGACAAGCTCAGTTACTGAAGTAATCGAGATTCTTTTATCATTGAAATAAGTTTTAAAGTACATTCATAGAAGAGCAATGACTAAGGAAATGACCCGTACACATGCCGTGATTCATATTAATAGTATAGTATAGTCAGGATCAATAAGATTATCAAAAGCGACCTCGGTTGTTTACAATAAGATTGCTCGAGCTATTTGTGTTCGCCACATTATACATGCAAGCCACATTATTGTTTTTTTCCGTGAACTTTTACTAGTTACTTAATATCATTCGATTGACCTAATTAGGGTTAAATCAATACGTGGAATAGAAAAAATGACAACAGAACATGCATTAGTAATGAAGACTTTATTACTTACTAGCTTTCCGCCCGCGGCTTCGCCCGCGTGGAATTTTGTCTGTCACAGAAAAACTTTATCGCGCGCATCCCTGTTTCAAAAACCGGGATAAAAACTATCCTATGTTCTTTCCCGGGACTCAAACTATCTCTATGCCAAATTTCATCAAAATCGGTTGCGAGGTTTAAGCGGGAAAGCGTAACAGACAGACAGACAGAGTTACTTTCGCATTTATAATATTAGTTGGGATACATTATGAATTCAAGTCCCTGTCCCCGAGTTTGTTATGGCTTATTTTAGATACACGGGTTTCTACCTTTTTTTAACCAAAAGTAAGATGGGTTTTTAGGATAGGTTATGGGTTATTTATGAACATTGTCGTCTTTAGGTAGTTAGGCCAATTAGACCACTTGGTGCACTGTGAAGGTTAATTTGTCACTATTTTGTCTGGTTGCGTTGTGTTTTCTAAACATTTCATCCAACCACTAGAATGGAAAAGATTCTCACGCTTGTTCTTCCCGCACATTATGGAATTAACTATCGGCTATGGATTTCCCTTGCACACACGATCTTCCTCAAAAGTGACATAATTAGTACTTATCTTGCGTCATTCGAAGTAAAATTAACAGCGCAGTCTGTTGTTTTTTTAATCAACTAAATATCTAAAATCAGCAGCAAAGTTTTAATGAACCTCATTTGTTTATTAATCTATGGATTGTTAGTGATGTAACATGTGCTCAATACCGGTGAAAGATTGGATCGGTCGCGTCTGGTTTGTGTGTATGCAAATTTTATTTATTCGCAACACCAACTGTGGACGCGACCAACGGATTGCGCGAAACCGTTCTTAGGCCTGTTTTAAAATACTATTGAAATAACTGTGGCTTGCTTTCTTTGTAGATCTACCAGTTGGTTTATGGTTAGAAACATAAACAGTTGAACCAATGAAAAAGGGCGTTGTCAGCAGAACCATGGTATGGAAATCCATAGGCTTGCGTTTTTCAGAAGATTTTAACTGAATCTATAACTAACACTCAGGCCTATTAAATCAACTGGCTGTTACGCGACTCGGATAACAAAAGGATATTGTGTTGCCCCTTCTTGGAAAATGATTTTCCTGGATTAAAAAGTATCCTGTAACATTCTGGGTATACTTAATTCCTATACCGGCTGGCTGGAGTTTTGAATATACATAGATGGAAAAAGGAATATGGAGCAAAAATTCTTTACATTACTAATCAGCCTCGATAATAAAGTCGTATGTTATTGTATTGAAGATACAAAACTAGTAACGCCCCATTTCTTGTGTACGTGAGTGGAGACAATTTCCTTATCTGCCGTATCTGAGACGGTTTGGTCACTGTGTATATTACTGTCTTATCAACCAGATCATATCGCGGTTTACTTTCACTGGATAGATAGGGCTTAAAAGAAATTCAGATTTAACGAGCCATCGCGGCCTGAGACAATTTTTGATATTCTTCTTTCTTAATCGACTATTTATAACAAACAAGATGTAACTAATTACTTTTTTCATGAGTTTTTCCGTACCGAATAATAAATAAAATGTAATTCCCACTCATAAATTGAAACGAATTCAAAATCAATTATCATGAAGTTTGGAGCGAAATTTGTTTTCCCAAACTATGGAAAGCTTATGCTCTATGCCAGGCTGCACGCTACATTGCGATTATTTCACAATTTTATTTGCATTGGCATTTCATTCAACAATACAAACTCGAGTTATTTGTTATTGGGCAATCACGTAGTTTTGATCGACAGACATTTTTTCAAATACTAGTACAACTTCTGAAAATGTATATCGACTTGAGTCTCTATTTCTCTCTCTGTCTCTCTCGCAGTTGACATGAACGCTGAAAGAGTAGCCTGCATTTGTTTTATTTCGAAGTTGAACAAACTACTAGGGAGGCACTGCACACACGC
Organism: Ostrinia furnacalis; assembly: GCF_004193835.3. Classification (NCBI taxonomy): domain Eukaryota; kingdom Metazoa; phylum Arthropoda; class Insecta; order Lepidoptera; family Crambidae; genus Ostrinia; species Ostrinia furnacalis. The sequence goes on from NW_021131983.1 coordinate 158,775, forward strand.
CTATACTATTGTAGTGCAGTCCTTTGCACTTAAAATGTACTCGTTTATTGACGTATACAGATTTTATTTGACACACGTGAGTCTCGTCACTACATCATTTGATGCCATTTCGATCAATTGTTCGCGATTGAAATGATCCCGTCTATTTAACTTCACATTACAAACAACATATGACATATATTTGTACGTACGCCCACATAAAAACGCGGTATAGACGTAATCATTTTAAACACGTGGTCTGTAGTTGGAAGGAAACCACCACAAAAAATGTGGTGAGATCATTTCACTTCGCCTTCAAGGAGTGTTAGTTCTGTCACTAAGTGACGGATAATGCCCGACTAAAGGGTTGTTTAACCTAACCAGGAACATAAAAACCCTCGCCATGTTGCGGAAAACTAATGGTACTAATTTCTTTTAATGGCAACAGTAACTGAAAACTTCATTGACATGTCACCTTGCATGTCAGTCTATTGCTGTCAAAGTGTAAACAAACTTTATTTTAAACTAGCTGACCCGGCGAACTTCGTACCGCCTTAGCGTAGAGATTTTCTTAATATTTTTTTCCGTAAGAACCATCCTTGGACTTCCACAAACATTTAAAAAAAAGAATTATCGAAATTGGTTCAGCCGTTCACACGTGATGCCGTGACAACGCGAAACGGGTTTCATTTTTATATATATAGATGTGCGCAATTGATTTTGTGAATTAAATTGCTAAAATCTTTTTTTAGTCGTGAAAGAAAAGTGGTTCACAATGTGTTAAAGTATTGGTCGAAGAGAAATACTAAGGATTCGGACAATATTTTCATTGAATAATGTTTCCGACAAAGGTTGTCAAATTGACTGACATGTTTATCGTATAGTACAGTCCACTATGAAAATTAGCTGTGGTTTGTTTCAACCATATAATATTTTAATTTTTTTTAGTCACTTTCTAAGTGTTGAATTTTATGGAATTGGGAAAGAAGTACCGAGTTTGAAGCGTTCATGAGCAGACATTGCAGTTGAATATTCAAGTTCTGAATTTGATTATATTATTAATGAATAATAAAATAAATCCTACTAGCTCGATTGATGGTTTCATTTAATTCATTTAAACCAGGCTACCTATAATAATATTTTTTCGTTAATTTATGAAAATATCAAATTAGCCCGTAATCCTGAATCCTGATACATAAAGTTAGCCTATTAATTTAACACAGGTACGACTGTACTCAGTGTTGCACTATCAAATGCAATTGACGCGCCTCTATGCCAGGGTTTTTATGTTCCTGGTCAGGCTATAGACACTGTTGTTGTTGCCCATAAGATACAAAAGCGACGGGTCATCTCTGACGTTTGTGGTGTTAATTTCTATATACCTTGTTTTTCTACTTTAGTCCAAAGATCTCCAAGATCAGACTTTTTCTGACTTCTTCTCTAAGCAGAGTGGTTTCATTAACTCTCGCTTGACCACAGACCGATTGTCACAGCATGTGGATCCAAATTCTTAATAATTCTTCAAGCTAGCTCAAGATTTGGTGCGTGGAATTATGATTTTTCACTTTGTTATGCCTAACTTCTTTAACTGTTTTTTGATGCATAACAAGGCAGTTATTTGACCACAATCGCACCTGATGAACTCTAGGCGTTATTGACGCTATTATGTATTTTTCTTTTATAAATTCACGTTTCGTCGTCGTCGTTTCAGCCAAATGACGTACACTGCTGGACAAAGGCCTCCCCCAAGGTTTTCCAAAATTCAGGTTTAATATGATTTAAATGCTAAACTTTTTCTCTCAATAGTATTTAAAGTACGCAGCGAATGTACATTTTAGTCTATTCAAATCAATATTCATGACCGCAGATCACAGTATTAATGTGTTCTGATGTAATAATAACATTCCTTTACATAAAATTTTCCTGTTACTTAGGAATGTATGCACAATAATAGAACAATGCTTAAAATTTTAGATAAAATACGTATCATTTAACTAAACAATAAATAAAGATCTGAAAGACAAGTGCACAAGTATTATGTACATTTATTTTTATTCTTTCTTATTATTTACAGACTTGAAGGTAAACAAACACTGAAATCTCTTGAAGTAATAAAAAGTGCTATTTTGCACGAAAATGTATGCATACTAGCACCACCCAAGACGTCATATCCGCGTTTCAGTATTTACGATTGAATTACTTTGCGAGATCTTCCATGCATATATGATGGCTGGTTGTCTGTAAAAGATGCATCTACGACATAACCTATGTTATTATGCAATCTAAATAAAGTATACTCTACTTTAATATAAGTAAAATATGCTCTAGATTTTTGGTTAGCTTATGTGCTATCAAGTAGTGTTGATAAAATTTAAATTAGTCTGCAGATTGTGAGGTCATCATGACTAAGATATCAAATATTATTACTATTAAAACTATAACGTAAAGTCTCATTGACTGTGGTTTAATTAGGTATGCAATTAATTATTATACACACCAGAAATACATGTCAGTAATTATTTTTTATATCAATACGTGATTTTGTATTTAATTGTTATCTCGTCAATCGCGACTTCTACATCTTCTTATTATAGTTACATACAATAATTAAACCTAGAATATGATGATTTCACACCTCGGGAAAAACTGACGCACTGGCTGTGATTTGTGTTTTCTAGACATACTACAGATATTTTAGCACCCAAACCACAGAATAATAATAAGTACTACGTACAGAAGTTTTACTTCGCGAAGGTATTTAAAAAAATGTATGCTCAATGTCATTAACAATATGGTGTAATTTAGCCTGTCTCAAGAGTCAAGCACTATTTTATTGACAAACGTCAGTGATCGGCACTGCGCCGAAGCTATAGGGCTGACTTCGGTAAAATGATGTGACGTGAGGTGCCAAACTGCGGAAAATGGCGGAGGAAATACATGATTTACCATGAATTATCATAAATAATATTAACTACTTATTTACCTCTCAGTGCTTTGAGGCAACTTAAAAAAGTACATTCTGTGTTATTATTATTATTATTTAGGCAGTTAAATACTGCACAGTATTTAGTACACCATTTTCTTTATTTTCTTCCATCATACACAAGGATACGCGTGCGTGAGTCAATGTTCGCTCGTATGTGAGGCCTTGTCGAATAGTATCCTGTAGGTGGGCCATCGTGCGTGTTTTGTTATCGATGTAAACTCGCGGAGATGAACATGCCTGCCCAAACTGCCAATTTTTAGTCTATGACTTTTTAGTCTATGTTGTTTGTGAATAACACGTGTACGCACCGTAAAACTTGTAAACTATTTTATACCTACGAGCAAAGGTTGATGAGTATCAATGATCTTGACCTTGTTCTAATGTCAAAATACCTACTTACTTGTTTTGACTACACAATATAGGAAACAGCTAATCAATAAGCAGTCAATTAATTATTATGTAAACATACTATATTTTTCTCTTTCTGTCGCTAAAGAATGTTTATATTATGTATACCATTTCTAAGTGTTTTAGTTATAAATTGGATGTATTAAGTAACAGACGATGTTTGTTATCTAATTGCATTATATTCAGTCTGCATGGATGCCGGTTACGAATACGTAACGTGATACATGGCGATATGTATAAGGCACTGTTTACATAGATTAATGAATTTGACGCATCTAATAGAATAAAGTAAAGGTCTTCATCCTCTCGCGAATATTGCGTGAGGGGTATTAACGCAACCACTACGTAAAAAGCGTCAGTAAACCCGTGAATCGATGAAAATATTGTGCTTACAAATTGTCTGTCATTTTTGCTTACATAAAACAACATAAATAGAACTAGGAATATGAGTTTGTGTGGTTCGTGCCTTAGTTGCGGTTCATAGTGTTGTTTAGATGCGTCGTAGGCCAAGTAGTCTAAATAGTTGAGTCAATGATATAGAGCTATTTTTAGACTAGAACTTAGTTAAACGACATCAGATTTTTAAAAACAAAACTTCCAATAGTGTCAAACATGGTAAATTGATTTGTAGCAAAACAATGGAAATATACTTTACGTAAGTTTCCCATAGTTCTACTGCTCAGTCCTATCATAGAACCACTTGGAAAATAATTTACTGTGGTCCTACAGTGGTTCTTTGGATAATATGATATTATGGATAGTTAGGCCATCTAACAATAAATTAATCGTGGCACTACCAGGTAGAACTAAGCAGGAGGATTACGGGCAATGCATGGACATACACTTGTAGATTTCTGAACATCTGTGAAATTGAAACTATAATGCCGCTAAGTTTTTAAGTTCCTATTTGTAACATGAACTGATTCTGACCTTCCTCCCTTGCAGGTCAGATACCGCGAGAGAATAACGATCCTGCGCGGCAACCACGAGTCGCGCCAGATCACGCAAGTGTACGGCTTCTACGACGAGTGTCTGCGCAAATACGGCAACGCGTCGGTCTGGAAGCACTTCACCGATTTGTTCGACTTCCTGCCGCTGACGGCGCTGGTCGACGGCCAGATCTTCTGCTTGCACGGCGGGCTCAGTCCTTCCATCGACACGCTGGACCACATCCGAGCGCTCGACCGCTTGCAAGAGGTGCCTCACGAGGGGCCCATGTGCGATCTGCTCTGGTCCGACCCTGATGACAGGTAAGCGAGATGTTAGGTAGTCACTTTCAGGAGACGGCGACACCGATGATAGACGAGCCACTCCCGTTAGTTAGCCACAGTCACAGCAGGAGATAGCGAGACGCGGTATGATAATAGGTTACGGCGATCCTGATGACAGGTCATTAAAACTTGCAGAGACTGTGGGACGCGGTTTGATAGTAACATAAGGCATCCTCGATGACAGGTGACTTGTAGGAGACGACGAGACGTGACATGATAGTAGGATACGGCGAGGCGTGACATGATAGTAGGAAACGGCAACCGGGGTGACAGATGTGCGTCCGACCGCCTGCAGGAGGTGTCCCACGAGGGGCCCATGTGCGATCTGCTCTGGTCCGACCCCGATGACAGGTGAGCCACATTGCANTACGTGGACAAAACGAAGCTTAGGTCCAACGTCCATGTTTCGGTTAGAGCTCGATTCTCGAGACTGTTGACAAGTATGTCTTCCTCTTACAAACGATTCGGCTAGGTAGATTAAATTTCGAGAAAAGGGTACATCGTCGAATCCAACTCGGCTGGGCTGCGTTCGGGAAACTATACAACATCTTTTCGTCCGAAATACCTCAGTGCCTAAAGACGAAATTCTTTAATCAGTGTGTGTTACCTCTACCAGTGATAGAACACGGCTCGGAAACGTACACTCTCGCCTCTTACAATAGGTCTTATAAATAAATTTAAAATTGCACAGCGTGCTATGGGGAGGGCTATGCTCAGGGTTTCTTTACGAGACAGAATCAGAAATGAGGAGATCCGTAAACGAACTAAAGTCGCTGACATAGCCCGACGGATTAGCAAGCTGAAATGGCAATGGGCAGATCACATAGTACGCTGAAATGATGGCCGATGGGGCAGCAAGGTTCTGGAGTGGAGGCNATGATAGACGAGCCACTCCCGTTAGTTAGCCACAGTCACAGCAGGAGATAGCGAGACGCGGTATGATAATAGGTTACGGCGATCCTGATGACAGGTCATTAAAACTTGCAGAGACTGTGGGACGCGGTTTGATAGTAACATAAGGCATCCTCGATGACAGGTGACTTGTAGGAGACGACGAGACGTGACATGATAGTAGGATACGGCGAGGCGTGACATGATAGTAGGAAACGGCAACCGGGGTGACAGATGTGCGTCCGACCGCCTGCAGGAGGTGTCCCACGAGGGGCCCATGTGCGATCTGCTCTGGTCCGACCCCGATGACAGGTGAGCCACATTGCAGCTACTTGCAGAATACGGCGACACCGATGATAGACGAGCCCCTCCCGTTAGTTAGCCACAGACATAGCAGGAGATAGCGAGACGCGGTATGATAATAGGTTACGGCGATCCTGATGACAGGTCATTAAAACTTGCAGAGACTGTGGGACGCGGTTTGATAGTAACATAAGGCATCCTCGATGACAGGTGACTTGTAGGAGACGGCGAGACGTGACATGATAGTAGGATACGGCGAGGCGTGACATGATAGTAGAATACAGCAACCGGGGTGACAGGTGCGCGTCCGACCGCTTACAAGAAGTGCCTCACGAGGGGCCCATGTGCGATCTGCTCTGGTCCGACCCCGATGATAGGTGAGCCACATTGCAGCTACTTGTAGGAGACGGCGACACTGATGATAGACGAGCCACTCCCGTTAGTTAGGCGATTATCACACTGCACCGCGGTCCGCGTGACTACATATAAAGAGTCCCGCGCGCAGACGAGTTGTCAGTGTGTTGTGCCGCGCGTGTTTTCTATACAAACTGAAGTACTTGCATACAATGATTAAATCTGTCGTCCCGCGTACCGCGGCGGAGCGCGGTGCAGTGTGGTAATCGCCTTAGCCACAGCACAGATACAGCTAGATGACTTACTTGTCTTAAGATCCTATGTCCCCTAGATGGGGCAGAGGGCGTCCACAACAGTCCACCATCGCGTTCGGCCTTGAGCTTTGCGTTTGATCTCACTCCTTGCCGATTTTCTTCGCCTCGTCTGCTACAGTACGCCGCCAAGTTTGCTTGGGGCGACCACGTTTGCGAGATAGCTAGATTCGGTATGATAAATAGGTTACGGCGATCCTGATGACAGGTAAGACTGCCAATCATTGAAATTTGAAGGAGACGGTTAGACGCGATATGATAGTAGGATACTGCGATCTTGATAACGAGTGAGACCTTTAGCTGGCCCCAACTACGCCCTTAGGTTTTTTTACTAAGGCCGAGCCTATTAAAGACCACTCAACAAAAGCCGTAGTAACAAGGTGGCTCTAAATTCATCGAGGGCAGTATGTGGTACTTATTCAATCATTGTCAAGTCAACTAATGTAATTTGTTGGCGAGATTTTCAACAGCAGTTCTTTTCTCGGCAATAATTACAGCATTTCTCCATTCATCAGTGTTAAAAAACGGTGTACAATAATTGAACATTAGTTTCTTTTAGATTGGCTAATGAACATACTTGAAGCGAGAAGACGCGATTGTGTTCGTTAGTACTGTCGAGTTATGAGTTGTTAGAAATACAAGCTATAAACGCAGCAACTGTGTATTGTGTTGTCATTTGAAAAGGGTGTCCATTGTATGACACATCAACAAAGATGTGAAATTCAGAATATTTTTGTCCTTTGAGGCTGTCATAAGATAATTCAATTTGCAGAGCAACACTGTCAGAGTAATTTGCACGTTTACCGCTTGAAACAAATAGAAGCATTACTACGTATAAAGGCCGCATTTAAGTATAGGTTTAAAGTAGGTAATTATCGCGGCGATTATGGTAAAAACTCGACACGTTTCGTCTCCAGCACGCATTATCTTTGACTGCTGAAGCTATCTTACTGTGCGGTTGATTAATATTTATTTTTGATTGTGATAGTTGTGGGCGATAAAATGATTATTTATTGATTTAGTAAGGCAATGGCATTCTCCGATTGTTGAAAAAGGTACCTATATTGGTAACAAAATGTACTGATGCATAATAATACTGATGAATTAAATTCGTAGGTTAGCGAACCACGTACGTCGTACACACTATGTTTTTTGGTTACAGTGCATGCAACGGTTACGTTTACAGCTCGCTAATGAGTACCCGGATTTAGCCAGACTACGGAATGCATACAGGATCTAAGAAAGTACTCTTGGCTTGTCATACGAGAGGCGAATGGGGTATTTTCCACTTATCCATCCTCACAATCTTTTTCTGTAACCATAGACTAATCTTTCATTTCTTTTGCCCACAGAGGCGGATGGGGCATATCTCCCCGTGGCGCGGGTTACACCTTCGGGCAGGACATCTCGGAGACGTTCAACCACAGCAACGGCCTGACGCTCGTGTCCCGCGCGCACCAGCTCGTCATGGAAGGCTACAACTGGTGCCACGACCGGAACGTCGTCACCATCTTCTCCGCGCCCAACTACTGCTATAGGTGAGTCTCGTCTCGCACTTGAGACGTCACCACAGCCACGGGCTGACGCTCGTGTCCCGCGCGCACCAGCTCGTCATGGAAGGCTACAACTGGTGCCACGACCGGAACGTCGTCACCATCTTCTCCGCGCCCAACTACTGCTATAGGTGAGTCTCGTCTCACTTGAGACGTCACCACAGCCACGGGCTGACGCTCGTGTCCCGCGCGCATTAACTCGTCATGGAGGGCTACGACTGGTGCCACGACCGGAACGTCGTCACCATCTTCTCCGCGCCCAACTACTGCTATAGGTAAAAATAGTTAACGGGACTATTCCCACCTCTCGTTCCCACCACTGCAACTCCTGTGTAGCCAGGATTTACAGCTTGACCGCCACAAAAACCCAACCAATGAAGGTCAATTTTGTCCCGGGGGAAAGTTAAACTGTCATTGGACCCGCAACGAAATTAATCAGAAGAATATAGAAGTTCGAAATAAAGGTTCAAATTCCCTTCATTGCAAAGCGGATGGTAAAAATAGTTATTCAACTAAAGGACGGCTTAAAGATAAGGTTTCCCCCAAAGATTTCCACAACGATCGGTCTTGCGCTGTATGAATCCAGGTGCTTCCCGCGACCTTCACGAGATCGTCGATCCACCGAGTTCGAGGTTAGTTGTACGTCGGCATAGTATAATAATGAGTACTGCAAGGCCTGTTCATCTCCGCGAGTATTCTTCACCCATTTGCATTGTAAAGACAATAAACTATGTATGTAAAAACGGTAGTGTAATTAATACTGTGCAGTATTTTAACTGCTTGAATAATAATAGAAACACAAAATATAATTCATGCTTAATTCATGTATTTCCTCCGCCATTTTCCGCAGTTTGGCAGCTCACGTCACACATAATTTTACCGAAGTCGGCCCTATGGCTTCGGCGCAGTACCGATCACTGACGTTTGTCAACAAAATGGTGCTCGACTCTTGAGACAAGCTAAATTACACCATATTGTTAACAACATTGAGCACACATTTTTTTAAATACCTTTGCGAAGGAAACCTTCTGTACGCAGTACTTATTCTGTGGTACTGCGTACAATATGGCCGCTCCCTGAGCCTGACCCGCTGTTAGTTACCTCAGTTGCAGACTGCCAAGCCCATTTGTTTGTAATATTCTCTGACTAATGTTGTTTTGTTTGTTTCAGATGCGGCAACCAAGCCGCTATTATGGAATTGGATGATGCGCTTAAGTACTCATTGTAAGTATTGCATATTTTACCTGTATTTTTTATACACCTTTAGCTTGTTTCAATGAATTTTCTAAACTTAAAACATCAATCTTTTAAACTGCGATCTCCAACCCGCCTGCCAAGCGTGGGGATTATGGCAAAACCCTCCACTAATAGTAGAGAATAGCATAGTCCAGCAGTGGACTGTAAAGGGCTGTTGATGATGATGATGAAGTGTATGTGTAAATTTTTAAATTCTGCAAATCTTGGGATGATTATCAGCGCAAAGTGATGACGTAGAATTGGATCAAAGCATCCATATTCTCGATCGCCAGTCGATCTGCTCTGTGGATATTGAAGTTTATGACCTGGCCATAAAGTCTACTTTAGCATAGCAGTGTTATAGACTAGTTTTAACCTGTGTGTGTGGTTGCAGCCTGCAGTTCGACCCGGCCGCCTTATGATAGATTGCATTTGTTTTTAACATTTTTAAATTCAGAATCTATTGGGATGATTAGAAGCGCAAAGTGATGACGTAGAATTGGATCAAAGCGTCCATATTCTCGATCGCCAGTCGATCTGCTCTGTGGATATTGAAGTTTATGACCTGGCCATAAAGTCTACTTTAGCATAGCAGTGTTATAGACTAGTTTTGAACGTATGTGTGGTTGCAGCCTGCAGTTCGACCCGGCCGCCTTATAGATTGCATTTGTTTTTAACATTTTTAAATTCAGAATCTATTGGAATGATTAGAAGCGCAAAGTGATGACGTAGAATTGGATCAAAAGCATCCATATTCTCGATCGCCAGTCGATCTGCTCTGTGGATATTGAAGTTTATGACCTCGCCATAAGGTCCACTATCGTATGGTAGGGTTATAGAGTAGTGGTTGATGTGTGTGTGGTTGCAGCCTGCAGTTCGACCCGGCCCCTTATTATAGATTGCATTTGTTTTTAACATTTTTAAATTCAGAATCTATTGGAATGATTAGAAGCGCAAAGTGATGACGTAGAATTGGATCAAAGCGTCCATATTCTCGATCGCCAGTCGATCTGCTCTGTGGATATTGAAGTTTATGACCTGGCCATAAAGTCTACTTTAGCATAGCAGTGTTATAGACTAGTTTTTAACCTGTGTGTGACCTCGTCATTGGCAAATGCACAAGCCGTGCGTGCCACAAAAAAAACCTGTGTGTGTGGTTGCAGCCTGCAGTTCGCCCTGCCGCCTTATTATAGATTGCAATTGTTTTTAACATTTTTAAATTCAGAATCTATTGGAATGATTAGAAGCGCAAAGTGATGACGTAGAATTGGATCAAAGCGTCCATATTCTCGATCGCCAGTCGATCTGCTCTGTGGATATTGAAGTTTATGACCTGGCCATAAGGTCCACAATCGCGTGATGGTGTTAGAGTAGTTTTTAACCTGTGTGTGACCTCGTCATTGGCAAATGCACAAGCCGTGCTTGCCACAAAAAAAAACCTGTGTGTGTGGTTGCAGCCTGCAGTTCGATCCGGCCGCCTTATTATAGATTGCATTTGTTTTTAACATTTTTAAATTCAGAATCTATTGGAATGATTAGAAGCGCAAAGTGATGACGCAGAATTGGATCAAAGCGTCCATATTCTCGATCGCCAGTCGATCTGCTCTGTGGATATTGAAGTTTATGACCTGGCCATAAAGTCTACTTTAGCATAGCAGTGTTATAGACTAGTTTTAACGCGTGTGTGTGGTTGCAGCTTGCAGTTCGACCCGGCCGCCTTATAGATTGCATTTGTTTTTAACATTTTTAAATTCAGAATCTATCGGAATGATTAGAAGCGCAAAGTGATGACGTAGAATTGGATCAAAGCGTCCATATTCTCGATCGCCAGTCGATCTGCTCTGTGGATATTGAAGTTTATGACCTGGCCATAAGGTCCACAATCGCGTGATGGTGTTAGAGTAGTTTTTAACCTGTGTGTGACCTCGTCATTGGCAAATGCACAAGCCGTGCTTGCCACAAAAAAAAACCTGTGTGTGTGGTTGCAGCCTGCAGTTCGGCCTGCCGCCTTATTATAGATTGCATTTGTTTTTAACATTTTTAAATTCAGAATCTATTGGAATGATTAGAAGCGCAAAGTGATGACGTAGAATTGGATCAAAGCATCCATATTCTCGATCGCCAGTCGATGTGCTCTGTGGATATTGAAGTTTATGACCTCACCATAAGGTCCACTATCGTATGGTAGGGTTATAGAGTAGTGGTTGATGTGTGTGTGGTTGCAGCCTGCAGTTCGACCCGGCCCCGCGGCGCGGCGAGCCGCACGTGACGCGGCGGACGCCCGATTACTTCATGTAGACTGCATGTGAGTATTGAAAAATCGAACCTATTATAACCACGTAAGGTCGTGATCGCTGTGTATCAAATACTACGTGATTTACGTTTTGACTCCGCCCACTTTTAATATATTTATTGCAATATCGAACCTATTATAACCACGTAAGGTCAAGATTGCTTTGTATCAAATACTACGTGATTTACGTGTTGACTCCGCCCACTTTTAATACATTTATTGCAATATCGAACCTATTATAACCACGTAAGGTCGTGATCGCTGTGTATCAAATACTACATGATGTTTTGACTCCACCGACTTTTAATATATTTATTGCAATATCGAACCTATTACAACCATATAAAGTCACGATCGCTGTGTATTGAAATACGTAGTATTATTTGGCATGTAAAATCTGGGGTCTATTTGTTTAATTCTATTACTACCGATTATTATTTAAATTATTGACTTCTCTTCCATCATTGGTTCATAAAGGCAGACGTCACGGTGATTTGTATTTTGTATTATCCTGAAATCGATAATTCCATTGCAATATTATTCTCAGTTCCACCATTAGCTGTGGATACAACTTGTCTAAAAACAGACTGGAATAACAACTTTTGACTTTCACTGGCCTTGCAGATTCGATTCTAAAAAATATGTTACGCGTGTGATAAAAATTGCAAGTGCAAGTAAACAAAACGAAGTATTTTGAAATCTGAGTCATAAAGCTGTAAAATTGTTGATTAGATAGATTTTATCGATTGGAATATGACGTCACCGGATATATTTTTCATACAGCTCTAGAAACACTAAATAGTATATTCATTAATTTGTCAGCGGATTGATAATTTTTCTTTTAAATGACCAGATGATACAATAAATTACGCACAATGTTTATCGTGATGTCATATTTAATCGGAACTTAAACTGCACGTGCATTATTCTACAGTCACTACTAACATATTTATTATACATACGCCCGTATTCACAAACATTACTATTACTATGAGGTCTCACAGTGCGTGTGGACGCACAGGGTCACACACGAACCAATCATAGAGCTCTATTCAACGCTGTGGGTTCGATTTGCTGCTTCACTTAGGCAAGCATCGTGCGTGAATACGGGCGATATTTTTAAATGTCCGATCAATCCTTATTTACCAAGTTTTGCTACTTGTCTAGGGAGGGCTGAAGTTCGAAAGAGGATTGGAATAAAACTCATTTATTTTTGCAAATAGGCTTTTAAAAAGCACTTTTACACGTCCCAATATTAACCCTACCACTGCTTCGGGACAATAAATGGGCCAGTGCTGAGAAGAAGCAGCGCAAGAAATAATTTTTAGGTCCTTTTTAAAGCTAGATATTAATCTGTGTTCTTGTTGCAGCGGTGGCGCATATCAAGCAGCGCACGCGCCGGGCGACGCCACGCACCTACGGAGCCGCCGCAGCTACGGAATACAATATCGACACACACTGCCGCCGGCCCTTCGGCCATTTGCTACTCGACGGTCTACCCCGCAAAACGATTACAATATCTTCACTTTACATGTCTCTCTCGCTCGTGTCTGTATTCTAGGCTGAAAGAGCAGTAGGAGAATATATCGAAGACGTTTTGCAGAGTAGTTCGTTTTGCATTGTTAGGATCTAGGCCGACGAATGTTTTTGCAAGCAACACGAAAGTTCTAAAAATTTTAATATATCATTGATAATTTACGCTACGACATTTGACCGATAAAACATTCGTCGGCGCTAGATATTTAGGCGAGAACGGAAACCTAGAGAGAGATTCCTTTACCGCCGCAATAATCGCAAAGTTGGACTTAAAAATTACTGTAGGCACTTATTGATTACTCAGGAATTAATAATATTGAGTTGTTGTATAACGGTGGTCCAGTATGTACTCGCCAATAGGTAAATGTAGTAGTGAAATCCTTTCTCTCTTGGTCGAGGCTTGGCGGTGCCAACCATGTTTGCTACTAGTGTATTATCTGCAATTCCGTGGCGTGTCCTACTTAAAATAATTGTCCCCTTTCCCGGTGAGATGTGACCATATTTGTGCGGCAGTAAGCCCATACATTCGACATCAAAGTTCGAACATACCCAAGCGGTCAGTCGATTTAAAATCTAGTAAGTCTACCTACCTTGCCAAACATTTTCGATGTACTCTGTCCGTTTCGTTCACTCGTGTCCGTGTTTCGGGTAAAGTGAGAGAGATGGACACAGAAATATCGAAATAGTTTTGTGTGTAGTCGCAGCAGTCACACAACGTCTCCCGCGAACGTCAATCGACTAGACCTTTCACCCGATAGTCTACATGACGCGTGTAAATATGTTCGATACGTGTATTACAATGACACGTTTTTTACAACAAAATTACAACCGCTCCGAGTGTCGAATCACATAGTAAAATCCGTGAGAATGTGCGAGTTTGATGCCTAGTCAATGTGTGTTCCGTATAACATTTCGTTCATGAAAACTCGGGTTTTATTGCACCGTTCTAATTGACAGTGTTGTCTCATTCTGACAATTCCATTGCTCTATGATGAACTGACAAGACGGTTGATTGAAACGGTGGTGTAAAACTGAATTTATGTGAAAAAATGTGGATAATTTCCAGTAGATTATCAAAATTGCGCGAGCTCCCTCGGTCGCGCTGCGTGTTAGGAGTCGAGCGAGGTTCGGCCGCCGTCCAGGTTATCGAGTCGTGCCTATTCGTTTATTAATCGAGTAAACTATAATCGATTCGATCTAGATCGTGCCCGAACGCTGCTCGTACGCAAAATGGGGGGCATGGTGCCCAGTATTAGCCGGTTTCATACCTGTATGATATTATCGGGCGTGTCCATCCATTATGTTCCCCTGTTTCTGGCGTGAAGACATCGTGAGACATTTTTATAGCGACTCGGGTACATTCTGGCACAATGTTAGTTTCGTCTGCATACTCAAAGGTAATATTCACAGATCCAGACGCGTTCGCGTCGAGTGTCTCGCGATGTCTTTTCGCTTCGCCATCGCTATGGTTTCCAACAGTGCATTTCAAATGGGGAGGAAAGTGAGCAGTCATCCTGCGCGAATTGTCTGTGGTACTCGACCCGCGGTTATTGGTCGAAGCCATTATATGTGAACGAATAACCGCGGGTGCCTTGGATATTGATGAAAATAGAGTTCTTGCCGCTTCCACTGTTTCCGCTGTTGCCGAATTTGTTAAGGTATCCAACTGGGTAGCAATATGGCGTCTCGAGTACCACAGACTCGCAAGGATGGGTGGTCCGGCCGCGGCGCCGCCCCGCTGTAGTTGTTTATGTTGGTATGTTCATAGCAGCCCGGGTCGCCCTCATTATTGTATGTACTATTTACGATGTATCGGATACATAGACCTCATTAAACAGCGTACATTTGCTAACAAGGTAGTTTTATTTCGCAACCGACTCACCATCGTTCACGACCGAATGGACATACCACCATACACTCGTTTTAACCCTTGGTGACCAATTCACACACTCACCACATTTAATTCCCAATGGATCTTATTTCGTTTCGTTCAGACTCGTAGGTGTTAGAAAGGAGCTACTTATAACGTTGATCTAAGTTCCAGTAAATTGATAATTGTCATTTTTTATTATTATTTTTAGTTAAAAGCTTTACATTTTAATTGGAATGAATTTTACGGTTTGATAGCTAATTTTACGCGTACCGACAATTTATAAAATATCTCACGAGAATACGTTTCAACAACGCTGTGTGAACATTTGTGGTAATAGTGAGCATTTAATTTTATGTCAGGATGGTGAAGATTTGATGAGGTAATTATCGGAGTAAAGTATTAAGATTAATATGTGACGTCCAGAGACCATTCTGCCATAAAATGACTTAACAAAGTGCATTTCGAGATTAATTTTTCAAAATTCTCCTTTTCTTGTGCCACAGTACCTGTACAACATGGAATAAAGTGTTTCACAAGAGTGGAGCTTTAATGTTTTTTTATTTACTATTTTTCATTAATTTTAGGTAATTGTGTAAATACCTAAAGATCAAGGCAGTAATAGGTTGTTATATTTTAAAATAAGTTTCGAATATGTCCCCTTTCACTCATTTCACAATTTTATTCTTAAACGGAAGGTAAGTATCAAATTATAATTTTTATGTGAGTGCATGCAGGCTGATTTTTGAGATAGGACAGTTTAAGAAGGTATTTTTTAACCATTGTTACAGAAAAAACATTCTACATCATTATACTTTTCACATGATTAATTTCATTCATAGTTTTAATTCATTTGTTACCCGCGTTTTGTTCATTTATGAAGTTTTTTGATGCCATTGATCCTGTTTCCGATAAGGATAAAAATTCTTTCTCGGGACCAACTGAGGTTTGAGTACTATAAATAGAATTATATTATTTGTCATAATCATATGACATTGTGCTTGGCAAAAAAAGGCTAAATTCAAAAACTGTACAACGAGGTACAAAGTATGTTTTACTGTAGGTACAATGCTTACAAAGTACTTACTTTCTGTTCTATCTCAGAAATCCGCCCTGTATAGTGATTCGTTGAAATTGAAAGGTGTTTTATACTGAGGGAAACATCTATTAGGTTATGAATAAATCTAAAAGTGGCAATATTATTGTTTTAAAATTTTCCTACTCATTTATTAGCCTAGATGCCTAGTTTCACTTTAAAATGAGGGTGTTTTTGATATACTGACAAAAGCAATTTTATATTCCACGTAGCAAACATATACTTATTAGAATTACGAAGTTTCTTTTGTCAGTGCCATCCCCTAAGAACGTTCTGGCTTATAGAATCGATTTATGGGTTTTATATTTTCAAATTGCACTATAATTTGTAAAAAACTAAAACGCGTGAACTAATCCATACAAAGACTTTACCCACCAATGACATCTGAAGCCACACGTTACGTTGATATAAGTATTAAGTATGTTAGTTATAGGTAAAAAAATAATTATAATACCGAAAATACAAAAAAAGAAATTATGTATGATGTGGAGCTTCGTCCGCGTGAAATAAGTGATATTGGATCTTGATGTTTTTGCATGGTTGGTTCGACTGCTTTCCTAGCGTTATTTCACCCATTCGAAGCTCGAAATAATTTAAGGCTTTCCTGGCAAACCGCATAGACTTTCAATCCAACATTCAATGAATACAATAACTTGTGAGGAGCGAGTGTTCAAAATGTAGTTAGATGGAGTGCAGACTGTTGATATTGCGCCGTTTATATTTGATAGTATTCAAACCTCTGAGACGCTACATGGCAATAATAAAATGTAAACACAAAACCGTTAAATAATTTATTCTTGCAACTGTACTATGCCCGTTGGAGGATTAGATAATAAATAAAATTAATTATAAAAAGGATCTTTTATTTCCAGGTTAAGGTTATTTTAAACCCTAGCTAGAGAGGATATCATAATTTTGAAATTTCATTTTATGTTTCGAACTTATTTTAATTGCTCGGTGAAAACTGGTAGTTAAATAAAACAAACGTAGTTCTAAAAATAAATCGATTTATTTATTTATTTCTAATAGCATAATCTCATCACCGAATTTTAGCGTATTAGCTGTATTTTAAAAGTTACATTTAATTGATAAAACATGATGTATGAATTATTTAGTAGGTAATGGTACATAACTGATTATGTATTTGTCTTTGGTATTTGAATGTTGTTCAAACCACTGTGTTGTAAGATATAAAAGGCACGTAATAAGATTTACAAATTATTTTAAAAGCGTCTAAAAATAAAATATTGCCTGAAATACTATTTCAACTAAAGAATTAAAGCATTTAGGACCCTGTCAATTAAATCATAGGAATATTGTAAATATCCAGAAATATTGGTAGAACAAATTAAAATACACAATTTCTAACCTAAAGTAGCCTGGTTTGAATGATAAAATAAATATTTATACTCCCTAAATTAATTAATACAAATGGAATGAAGAATACAACTTAGGCTGAGTTGCACCATCTAACTTTGACTGTAACTATGACCATAACCGGTCGTTTTGTATGGAGTTTGACAGATTTTTGATGTTTGTCAAAGTTAAAGTAAGATGGTGCAACTCAGCCTTACACTATCTACATATTTCTAGCAATATGTACCTACAAATCAGACAACTAGGGTAAACCACCCAATCATTGGCACTCTACCAATTTATTGGCATGCTCCAGTTTTTTAAGAAAATTAAGATTCTTTGTAGCCAAACCTTATATTTTTTAGTAGAAATTGAAGAGTAATATCATTTATTACTCAACTGGCTACACACGTTTATTATTTTTTCAAACATCGCGGCGCTTCAACCATTTGTTTGACAAACCGGGACCTGTGCGAAAAAAACAATCGAAATATTCGTTTTTTACTAAGGTAAGAGCTATCATAATCTTTAAAAAAAATGCAAATCTATTTTGTTGTTCTTATACATAATCATTTTGTCTTATTATTGAATATATTAACTGCCTTTTTAAAACATTATTTTATAATTTAACCGCCAACTTTTAATTATTTGTAGTATGCCAACATTTGGTATGCGTAAAATCTGTTTATCCATTTTATTGGCACATATGCCAATAAAAGGGTATTTAAAATAATTTGAGTTTATTAAAAATTATACCTTGTTTGTCTCAAAATTGAGTTTAAATTGCATTTAAAATATTTTCTAACGTTTTGGATACACCAATCCAAATGTTGGCCCACTGCCAATTATTATTATTGGATAAGAACTCACTTATTATTTTTATTATCAAATTAAATTAAATTTAAGACTGATTACAATACTTTAAAAAAATTAACACTTACCTGATTAACCAAAAGCACTATGGATATTGAATCGTTATTCCTCAATTCCTCATTCATCATTTAAAAGAAGATGGAAACGATTACATACAAATTTGGCCCAAAATGTAACAAGATAAAATGGTGTAAATTAATAGCTTTGTAATCAGGCTTAAATTTAATTTGAGTATAAAAATAATCAATAAGTGAGTTGTTATCCAATAATAAATAGAAGGTACATGATTCTTACATTAGTATTTTATTTTTTAACGTAGTTTTCTGAATAAAGAAAAATAAAATAAAGTAATGGGTATTATAATTTATTTAATTATAAATTTATATATTATAAGCTCCATTGACGTTAGCGGGGATTAATGAATAAAAAGTTCACTAATCCCCGTTGACGGGGATTAGTGGAATAAGCCTGTGAAAGGCTTTGAAAGTGGTGCCACGGTCTACTATAATTCAGATTGAAACATCCTGATCATCGCTCTAAGACCGGTCCGTTCACAGTTTTAACTGACGAGGAAGAACAGCTTTTTGTTGACTGGATAAAATAAAAATCAGTAGCAAAAAAGGATTTCCGAAGGGAAAAGAAGATTTGATAAAAGTGGTTATGGAAAATTTAAAACCATATTTAAATATAAGCGTTTGAATTGATATGGTATGTTCCTATACAAAAAAAATGTTACTTTTCTTTAAACAAAGGATTTTATTTTGTTTATTTCTATCATGAATCTCTTTAAAACCTCTACATAAGACCTAGCAGCAATTTTTCAGTCTTGCGAGAACAGTGCCAATAATGGGTAATTATCACTGCCAATAAAAGGTTTGGCTATGCCAACAACTGGTATTTTGAGGTATTTTTTTAAAAGGTACACTATATTGAATAAATGATTTAATTTATTAATGATAAGTACTTTATAATATTCTGCAAAGATTAAAAGACCAATATAAATGTTTTTATCTTTGATAAAACATATTTTTACATGTAAATATTACCGGTTTTGTGAAGTAGCTGCTTAAAGTGCCAATAATTGGGTGGTTTACCCTATAACACGTTCAGACGCGCTGTATAATAACAAAATTAATTACTTACAGCTACGATGAGTACATGAGACTAACCTGGTTAAAATGTACTTAATCGGTAGGTATTTAAAAATAAGTAACTTTTTCACTAATTTAGGTTTTCGTCTGACGAAACGCCTAAACTTATTTTTTAATTATATTTGTGCATTATGCGGAGGTATGAAGCAGTCTATACTAGTCCGAATTAACCAAATTGATGTCTTTCTGATAAAGGCACATTTCTTTATAATTGTCGTCATTTCAAGTTACACTTGTTATAACTTACAAATTAACATCTATTATAACTAAATCATTTATAATTTGCACATAATTAGGGGATTAAAAATAATATCAATATGGAAGCTTGTTAGGAAAATACAAACGTGTATCTCTACAGGGTGGAAAAGATTAGTGATCTTACTCGATTATTTCAAAACTATACAAGATATTTAAAAACTAGTTACTGATTGAGCTCTATCAAACGGTATCAATAATAGGTCACAGAATAAATTGAATTTTCGGACAAACGATAAGTTGTGCGCAGTTTGTTCTTTTATTTTACATATTTCAGACTCCAGTCCCCAATCCCCCAAACCGTGAAAGAAATTATCTACCTACACGTCATTTAAATTAATTAAGTAATTAAATTGTGACAATTAAGAATAAACCAAATAAATACTGCAACAGTTAGAAAAAATGCCAAAGTATTTACAAGAATTGATGCAATTCAATTAATGTCTAAATATCGTACCGGTCAGTAGTCATGGAATAATAAAAATTGATATAATAATTTCAATACCGAAGATGTATTAGAGCGGATCGGAATCGTATCGTACACGTTACTTTTATAACACCGATCCGCTGGTCGCCTAAACCTAAGTAATTTCATGCTTGAGTTAGGTTCAAGCATTGTCATTACACTTGTAAGTCATGTATAATTTCCTAAGAAGTGTATCAATATTCAATACACATAAAGTAATTAATTATTTGCAACAAAGGCAAATCTTCATGCCGGAGTCAAAGTGCACCTGCTTTTAAACGCACTGTAAGTATACAAATGTGCAAGCAGTTGCGTCCGTGCCGCTAACAGATGGCGCTGTCTGTACGTTAGCTCGCGGAGGCGCATCTTAGTTAGACCACGCTACGCGACTTTCATGCCTGTATCCAGCTGGAGTAGCTGCTTCATAAGCTCGTATGTGCTGAAGGAGGTAGCCACCATTGGGACTGCTCGGAGGTAGTTGATGCTCATGCCTCGGTACAGGCCTTTCACGACGCCGTTCTCGCGGTAGATAAGTGTTAGCGTCTGCACCATGCCCATACTGAAAACGGTGGGTAATAAAAATTATGTTAGTAATAAAACATTTTGTTATTAGATGAAAAGCTCAAAACTATGAAAATCACAACGCCCAATTACAAAATTATGGAAAATGTGATATTTTTGTAATCACACCAATTATTGTGGATAATGAGCACAAATATGTGCAGTTATTTATCGTTTTAAAATGAGATGAAAGTGTGATGTCACGTTTCACTTTATGAAATTTTAATGATTGGCCATTTTTGACCGAAAAAAATATGCAATTCTTTATCAATGATATGAATAAATTTTCAGTTTTACATTGTGTAAAGTTTCCAAATCCAATCTTAAATGAAAGTATGAACTAAACAAACAATGAGTTCACTAAACAACAATAGGGTGTAGATCACATTCACGTTTAAATACGTAAGGAAAATACAACAATGTTTTGCCCTCCACAATTATCAAAAATCTGGACATTCAACATTTTTGTAGTAAATTTTGTTGAATGTTGAGATCTTTTTGTTGATTATGTAGGGCAAAAGACGCGCTGGAGACTGGCTCAAACAATCTTTAAAATATTATGTACACCTTTTTTTCTATTGTTGTGTAATGAAAACAGCTAAAGCCTGGTCCGTGAGCACGTAGAATTTTGTCCAATGACCCCAAGCTACCCATCCTTATCGCTCGCACGTAATTATATTGCTGTCGCGGCTGTGCGACGGGCGTCCGCAGTGAGTGTGCAAATTCTACGTGCTCACGGACCAGGCTTTAATACTGCATTTTAAAATAATATTTTTAACAAACCTCCTGCCATGTTGCCAACACCAGGTGCATAACATGCAAATCAGAAATTGTTTATTAGTTAGTGCCACAGAGAAATACAACGGAAGAGTAATTTACATTTTAGGTAGGTACATATACAGAGAGCGCTGGAGAAACTTTTAAGCTGTAAGGTTATTGCACAAAGAGTTACAAGTTAATCGATATTTTTCCACTTTTAACTGGAAAAATCAGTCAAAAGTGATATTGACCAAGGCCATCAGTCAAAACCACTATTGACTGATTTTTGCAGTCAAAAGTGGTTTTGACCGATTATGAGTTTTGACTGTAACCTCTATACCGATCCCGTTAAGAGTTTTTGTCCTATAATTTATTTTTAACAAGCTTTTGCCCGCGGTTTCACCCGCGTGAAATTTAGTTTGTCACAAATTGTGTCTATCACAGTTGTTCGTCATAAATTAAATCATAAATATGTTATTCTGGGTTATAAACAATAATACTGTAAAGTTTCATCAAAATCTGTTCAGTAGTTTTTGCGTGAAAGAGTAACAAACATATATCCATCCAGACATCCAAACTTTCGCATTTATAATATTAGTAGGATAGGCTCCATCACCTGGTAAAATGTTTTAGGGAATAGTTAATATCATACAAGGTGGTTAAACACTAGTATGAAGCCCATCATCTATAGTTTATCAGCTCCTTAAAGAATTGTGTATTCGAGTGCATGCTAAAAGTGGTAGGGGGTAGTTTTAGTTTGCGGTAGAGCAGTAGTGGGGGGCATTCGGTTGTCAACCGCCGTGATGTGCGGACGTGCTCAAGTGGTGTTAGTGCCGTGCCTAGACTGTAAGTTAAAAAAATAGGTACTACGTTTTATACCTTCAACATATTTTATATTTTAACATTATCATCATCATCATCATCATCATCAAGTCATTTAGGAGAAGACCTGAGTGTGAGTGATTGAAGACAAGAGCGCAGTTATAGAATCTTGCACCGGACGAAAAAGGGCTAGTTACGACACTGGACCATTTATTGTCCTGAAGCAGAGGTAGGGTTAAAATAACTAAGTAATACTGGAACGTGTAAAAGCGCTTTTCAAAATCCTGTTCGCAGAATGACTTCTAGCGCTGGCACTCACCCGAACTTCTCAGTCCTCGGGTCCATACATGCCAGCTGCATTCGACGGCGCGTGACGTCGAGTGGGTATGACACCGATTGGGCCACCGCGCCCGCTAGCCCGCCGCATACCAGCTTACCCGGCACCGTTAGCACCAGACCCCCTGTAAGATCAAGAAAAATAATTTCAATGGACCGTCAGCACCAGACAACTTGCAAGGCAAGAGCACCAAGAAAATCTAATAATCAGTTTCACTTGCGAATAAGGGTTAGTTTACATACAATCGTTACAGATTTTTTTAAATATCTACTTAGATTTTCCACCTTTCATAAATTCCAGAAATTGAATGTCATATTTTAGTCAGTAAAAGGTACGCAAAAAGCGTATATTGATTTTTATCCGTTTTTATTTGAATAAGAAACCGGTTTTTTCCTAATTAAATAGTACATAGTTGATGAAAATATCAGAAAATCCGGTTTTTGGAATATAACATTGTAATGAGCCAGTGATTTAAATTCGTTACTGAGTCGTCAAGGTCCCGTCCTATGGGCCTCATAAGTATCCTAAATAAAATAAAATAAAATAAAAAATAAGAAGATTCAAGCAAGGCAATCTAAAGGTCGATGGAACCAGCATTGTTCAAAGATTCCCTGCGTGATACATGTTAGGCAGGTCTCGGCGTATTACCGTTGTTCCCCACTAGGGATGTTATGGATATGTAGTTTCGGTTATGGATACGGTTACGGATATCCATAACATCCCTGTTCCCCACTTTAGGACATCGGAAAAAAAAATTGTCCAACGATCCTTTTTTTTCGTACGTTCGTTGGACAAACTTTTTTCCCGGGACAACCGGAATACACGTAGGCCTCACCTGTGTTCCTATCGCACTTGCGGCACAGTGACGTAGGCAGGTACTTCATGCAGAGGAACTTGAGCGACTCGAAGCAGTAGAAGCTGAACCCGGCGTACGGCACCATGCCCATCATAGTGGGTACGAAGCCGCGGTATAGCGCACGGATACCTCCTTCCTGGAACAGGTTATACTATTTTTTACACACTACACATCAATTTAGAGGAAGATCAAATCAGTACACTTTAAAGAGGAATCAGTTTTAAATTGAATGATTGTCACCAGTGCAATATTTCGAGGCGAACGTAATGACTATGTCCGCGAATTATTTTAAGACCCACAAATTGGTGAGGGGGTGAGAAAACTTGGACCGGACAGTGGTGTAAACACAAAAATTAAGTATAGATTGGAGGGCTTTGTCGTGTCCAGCAGAGCTGCAGAGGGTAGAGATTGCGCCTAGTCGCGTTGATTCCTGCCGCACCGCAATGAATTGGTTGAGAGTTAATGCTACTGATGTAGTATCGTGAGCGAATGGTATCCAGCGAGTAGGTGAGCGTGACGTAGAGACGGCGCTCTATGACGTAGAGACGGCGCTCTATGACGTAGAAACGGCGCCCTATGACGTAGGGACGGCGCCCTATGACATAGAAACGGAGCCCCATGACGTAGAGAGAGCGCGAGAGCTCCAGGATCCACCGTGCGGAACATTGTGGAGGCAGCGTGCGCTATCCCGGAGTACTTGTGTTCCCCGGTGACCTGGAAGGCGAGGTGCGCTCGGATGGTGTCGAGCGGGTAGGTCAGCGTGACGCATGACGTAGAGACGGCACCTGCATGACGTAAAGACGGCGCGACAGCTACAGAACCCACCGTGCGGAACATTGTGGAGGCGGCGTGCGCTATTCCAGTATATTTGTGTTCCCCGGTGACCTGGAAGGCGAGGCGCGCGCGGATGGTGTCGAGCGGGTAGGTCAGCGTGACGCATGACGTAGAGACGGCACCCGCGTGACATAGAGACGGTGCCAGTGTAACTTAGACTCACCGTGCGGAACATTGTGGAGGCGGCGTGCGCTATTCCAGTATATTTGTGTTCCCCGGTGACCTGGAAGGCGAGGCGCGCTCGGATGGTGTCCAGCGGGTAGGTCAGCGTGACGGCCGTGACGCCGGCCGCTGCGCCCGCTACGAACTTGTCGCCGTGCTGGACTAGAGGTATGTGGAGGCCGCTCAAATACTGTAACAACGTTTTGATTTTGTTTTTACTTCCTTCTCATTTAAGACTTCTAGTAATTATTAGTTAATCCTTTTTCAATGCAGCGATTTCATACCTCAGAATGCAGAACAAACCAGAAGGAGTGTTCGATAACATTTCTACGCGGCAACTTGTGTCCAAAATACTTCCCCTCCCGCGCCCCTCTACCCCCTTTAGTGTTACTAGCGCCGTGTGACACCCCCATTTTTGGGGTAAAATTATGTAATTTTTTAAAGAGATGTTAAACAAGTAAAAAATAAGTAAGTGAAATAAGTACACACGGCCAGTGTTAACTATCCATTTCCGTTTTTGCTCTCGCTCTTATCAAATGGTGATTCTTTGCGATAGAACGAGACGACATGACTGGCCATAGGCATAGATAGTACCTACCTACCTATGAATTTAATTTTTACTCCGAAGTAACTAAGTGTAGATGATTATTTATTTCTATTAAATAGTGTAATATACTATATGTAGGTATAATATGTTATTTAAAAGTCAATTACAAAAGTCGAATATAAATTTTAGAATGCCAAGTAAAACAAAAAAGAAACTTAAGGTTCTTTATTATGTAAACATATCGACAACAAAACATTTGTTTACGGCGCAGTAGTGCTTTTAGTTTAACTTTTCTTGGAGTCAAAAACAGAATCCAAATCAAAAACATCACCAATACTTAAATTTGATTGCGAGGCAACTCTGGCTGTGTATCCTGAAAGAAAATCAGAGTAAGTATGTAAGCAATAATTAATTACTTAAAATTATTATTAAATATACAAATATTGCTGCTGCTGATCTGTTGATACCAATGCCTTACTTTTGAATAAATGGGAAAGTATGAAATTCACGATAGTAATTTATTATCTCCTCATTATTAGGGAGTAATATTATAAATTAATTCAATATATTGAAATCAAATCAAAATCAAAAATATTTATTCAGTTTAGACCACAAGTGGCACTTATAATTTAATTAATCAGGTTGTCATGTCATGGATGAAATTACACTAAAAACTAATTAAAACAAAAAGGATGGGGAAAATATTCCATTATTCTGTGGTAACGCTAACAAAATTAACGCGTGAATTTTTTATAGACAAATGTAATTCAATATAAAAAAGTAGGGTAAAATATTCCATTGACCTGTGGCAACACTTACAAAATACAACCGTGATTTTTTCTGAAAATTATTATTTAATTAAAATGAATTGGAAATGTGCTACTTACGGATAAAACATGATCCCATATTGGGACAAAAACATAAGTGACTTTTATTTGATTGTGCAATCCTAAACACTTTCTTCGTAATTCCAGTAGCATTCTAGTCCAGTCATTACGTACATTCAAAAAAGAAAATGAATTTGCGCTTCTAATTTTTTAATATGTTGTAGGGGATGCCTAGAAAAGCTTAACTTGAGATTGTCGACCAAACTTTCCTAGGAGCTTTCGCCGCCATGTTGAAAAAAGGGGTAAAATTTGTTTTTCGGCAATAACTCGGCTATCCGATGAGACTCGAAAATTTTTGTAGGACACTTTTTGTAGCTTTCTTTGTGCTCTACAATAACGCCCGAACCATTTTTAGCGTATCATGCATCGTTATCGAGATATCGATCGATAAAGTCAAAAATTTTGGACACAAATTATTTCGGAATAATTAAATAATTAACGTCAGATACGTACAACATAACTTCGAAGGAAAGGTTGCAATCATATTCGACGGTTATCCGACTGATATGACACTCGCTGGAACGAAAACTTCGGAAAGAGTACGACGTTCGAGAAAAAACCAATCGCCGGAGTTCACATTCGATGAGACAACTACTCCAAAAGTTAGCCAGGAGAAGTTTCTCACAAGGGATCAAAACAAGAACCAACTAATACAAATGCTTTGCCGTTACTTAAAAAAAAGTAATTAAAAAGTAATTAAAAGTAATTAAATTTTACTTTTTACTTTTTA
This sequence comes from Ostrinia furnacalis, assembly GCF_004193835.3. Taxonomy (NCBI): domain Eukaryota; kingdom Metazoa; phylum Arthropoda; class Insecta; order Lepidoptera; family Crambidae; genus Ostrinia; species Ostrinia furnacalis. The sequence continues at coordinate 185,458 of NW_021131983.1, forward strand.
ATTAATTATTTAATTATTTCGGAATTTTTCATATTTATTAAGACCCAAAGAAAAAAAAAGAAAAAAACAAAAATTGTGTCCAAAATTTTTGACTTTATCGATCGATATCTCGATAACGATGCATGATACGCTAAAAATGGTTCGGGCGTTATTGTAGAGCACAAAGAAAGCTACAAAAAGTGTCCTACAAAAATTTTCGAGTCTCATCGGATAGCCGAGTTATTGCCGAAAAACAAATTTTACCCCTTTTTTCAACATGGCGGCGAAAGCTCCTAGGAAAGCTTGGTCGACAATCTCAAGTTAAGCTTTTCTAGGTATCCCCTACAACATATTAAAAAATTAGAAGCGCAAATTCATTTTCTTTTATTTGCCTTTTTTTCGGACGAAATGACTGGACTATTCTTACAAATGTTGGAACGGCACAAGACGGCATAATTTAATTATAAAGTGTCAATCTGACGGATATGTAAACAATGCGCGCGCCGGCCATTGACTAATTGCTCTAAAGTCAAATTAGTGCGATTTGGAGTAATTTATATGAATACATATTTACGCCCGTTGACGGTTTCTGGTTTGTTCCGTATTCTGAGTTTCATACATATATAGGATTATCGAAACGTGGTAGCAGCAGTGAAATTTATGATTGCATTAGTAACGTATTATACTTAATAGGTCAATATTATGATAATATTCGTACGACCACTGTATTTATTTCAAGTAATATGTAGTTCACGGTTACCTACGCATGTAGTGCTGTGATATTTGCACTTCGCAACAAAACTTGACTTGGCAATAACAAAATATTATTGTAATGTGTTGACGTTCCATGCCTGATGCTATTAGGAAAAGCAAGTCAATTTAAATGATTACGCAAACAAACAACACCAAAACATGTTTTCTAGTCATTTTCGTAATCTTTCGTAGACTAAAACAATGTGCCTATTATTTTTAGAAAAACAATGAGTCTTTGTTTTGAAACTGAAATGCATCGACGATTTTCCTTATTGCTTCAGGCAATTTTATGAAATACTAAGGCTAACAGCAGGTAAAACTTTGGACAAATTACGTCAGCTTTAAAGCTATATAAAATGGTGTTACCACAGACAGAGGTAACATCTTATGACATATTACAAAATACCTCAGAGGGCTCGGCTCTGGGCATGTCAATAATGTGCACGGATACCGTGTCCCACTTAGCGTCAGGTCAACCGCATGTGTGGTAATGGTAACCCTCATCGCTAAGGTCAGTAAATTAAGAACTTTTAATTTTTACTTTACAGTATTTAGGTACCTATACTCCGTTTAAGATTTTGATGAGACTACTTTAGATTATAGCTCATACCCATGGCAGAAATAGCTCATAAGATATGGCATCTTTTATCGAACTCTACGTGGCCAAAAGCTGATAGGTAGTCAATAAAGTATGTACAGTCAGCGTCAAACAGTTTGTGACACCTAAAGTGGCCAAAAAGTTGACAAGACAACCTTATTATTCTATTGTAACAAAACCGTATTGCGAACTTTTAGGCTACTTTGGGTGACACGAACTATTTGACGTCGACTGTACTTGGTTGGTCCTCACTTGCCTAATAAGTATTTAACTGCGAGATTATTTGAATATCAAACAAAGATTAAGATCAACATTAAGTCATAATGGCCAGTTTTTTACGATCGCGATGGCAACAATGTTTGCTGATAACATAATGCGTGTACCAGTTGCATAGTTATAGTGTTTAAGGTAGGATCTTTATACTTCCGACAGTTTTCTTTAAATTAATTCAAGTCAATTTAATCATAACAGCGCCATGTCCATTCCATGCTATGAATGTTTAAGAGTCACATAAATTGGACTTTCTTATTACATTAGTAAACTTCAAGTAGTTTAAGTCAAAATTCCGGGTTAACCGGGGACCATTAACACTTAACGACTCTAGTTTTGTTACAGCAATTTATTAATAAATGTGGTTAATAACAGCCTAGAGTCACAAGAAGCAAACGGATAAAAAGCACTTTATAAGGTAATGAAACTAGGCAATAATAAGTGCTGTTATAATTGGATATGCTATAATTGAATCATAGTAGCATGATTCAATTATAGCACGTGACGTCTCAAAAACAAGTAAAGACTGCAGGATAAAAATGCATTTTACTTTTTCTTTTTTAATTTAAACCGCAAAACCTAACTTTAACGTTTTAACGGAAGGCCGGCAAAACCTAAACGACAACTTTTCAAGTTTGAACCCAAACTTTTCTTGGCACTATCTAAATCAAATATTGAAATAGAGCTACGTTTTAACTAAAACGTTAGCGTTGTACTCCAGCGAATTGTGTCAGGTAACGGACTACTGCCCATACACCGCGACGGGCAAAGATAATCACCGGCTCTTTACGTAAACCATGTAACTACAGTTAATCTATCTTAGGCGACCTTGGCTCTATTTATGAAGGTATTTTTGTATTAATACGTAAATAGGTTCTCGCTTTTGGTGTTTGTAGAGTCGTCTGGAGCGCTAAGTGCATTGCATTTGCATAGAATAGATAAGTGTAGGTGCAGACGACGGAACGTCAACGTAAATTAAATACTGTGGCTTCTTCTGCAGTTGTAATAGATGCGATTTTGCAACTCAAATGTATAGTTTAATATGCTGTCGACTCTACATAAACTATAATTTAGCCTTGTATTCTGCTTAAACGTCGCCAGCGTGCATACGGAAACTCGTTAACTAGATGCAACTATTTACGACAGTTTTATTAGGTATTGCTGGTATTGCTTGCAGTTCCCTACTAGCTATGTCTGGAATTTCATTATAATATCGACCTAGTTTTAGGTTTGTGTTACCAACCAAGAAGTTTTTGGTTGAAGTCTATCGTATATCGGTCAGGGAATCTTGCATTAATTGGGTCTACGTCAGAGCTTCTGCAGTATTTCGGTGTTTTTGTTTATTTTTTTCACCAAAGATAAACATTTTGTGTCATTGGACATACGGACAGATTCAAGTCTTCAATGCTCAATCTAAATTGGGAATTTGGGAGCTATACCTACTAAAGTTTATCTACATCACAACATAGACTTTGACCCCACCTCACAATCGGACGCTTTTACGTCTGGGTCGAAAGTCCAAGCCTGTCACCAATAAAGTAGATCGTACTACAGCTGCGTAGGTGTAATTTCGCATTTGTGTAACCGATGAATATGACAACAGTGGAAATACAAAATAAATGATAAAGATAACAAAACTCTTTTCGGTTGATTTGATAGCCGTTGCTTGCAGTTTTGGGCGCGAGTAAGAGTAGTCGTCCATAATTTCGAATCAGGAGGATTTTTTTAACCCTTTTAACTGGTATAGAGAAAAAAATTTTTCATTAGTTTTGTACCTTATGTTTTCTCAATAAGGTTCAAAATATGGTGGCAACAATTCTGCCACTACCAGGTAAAGGTTTAAGGCCTTTCATAACGGATGCTTGCGTTACTAAATAAACCATACGTCATCACTTTCTTGACTCTTTTTGGCTGTGATAGATTGAACAAACAATATCATTAGTCTAAGCAAGTGCTAATAAATCCAAATTTATTCTCACATCTTTCTGTTGGCACGGAGACGAACGATTGTCGGCATCGTATGTTTTCGTCACGTCTGTCGTTCGAACCCTCACAGTAAAATCAGTCGCTTTTTCCCAAGGCCAGTTTCGTGTGAGAGAGACGAAAGCGGAAGTTTTTTTCTATGGTGTCTAATTAGGTATGCCTAATTAAAATGCTAAAGTGTGGGCCACAATTTTAGAAAATATGAATTTTTGCTTCGAAAAGTTGAGATTTAGACTGTGTAATGCGCCAACAATTCCAAAGTGCCTCGTCTGAGATGACACTTGAAAACTAGCCAGTTTTAGCACTATTTAAAAAATGCATAAAACAACGATATTCATGGTATAGGGCCGTGGAACATCTATGGTCATAAATGGAGTCATAGTTGGAAGAGTAAATAGAGGAAATACAAACGCTCTACATCTCAATTTCAATTAAGGAGATTGTCTATAAATAGAAAACAATTGAAAAATTACATATTTATTGATAAACACTTGCGTTTATTGTAACACCTTGTCATTCATTCAAGTGTTATTCATTATTATCTATCAAGACAGCGGATAGAATTGATAAGCGGGTAAACAAACTCATGATATCATATAAGCTCTTTTCAAGTGGAACGAAATCTTTTTGCGGCATAAGTAAGTATGACCCAATTAACTCCATTGTCACCGTGGACTTTGGTTGGTGTAGTTTGTGGAATTTTAGGCAAAAAACAAAATAGAGCGCAGTCTTCTCCGCCTAACTACTTCGACGTAACTCTAGTCGTATTATGCTAGCTTTGGATGGAACCTGTCGTATAGAAAATTAAAACGTTTTCAAAGCCAAATTATTCGGAGAGATTTCAGGGACTCTAGCTAAATTCATGGTGACTACTTCGCTGCGTGGAGCGAACACGAATTTCATCTATCACTGCAACTGTTGCTTTGACAAAGCAACAAGGCAATTCGTCTAGAGACTCATAAGTTCCACCCATCAAAATGATTTGGTCTTACAGACTTAACTTCATGATCGGTTTGCTGTGACTTTAACGTACAAAACAGAACCACATGAGATGGTGAGAGCAATCGCCCAGCAAGCGAAAGATCGTGGGTTCTGTTACGACCTTAGGCAATTCGATTTTTCAAGTTATTAAAAAAATGCATGTAACTTAAGTAATCGCCTCTTTTTCATTGAAACTTTAAGGTCTATACTAGGCCCCGATTGCGCTAAAATTGCACATCAGCTGGAATGACAGTGGAGCGCAAGTCAATGGATGGTCGCGCGATGGAGATGGATGGAACGCGAATGGATTGGAGACATTACAAATTAGCGCAATCGGGGCCCTGATTGATTACTTCAATTCAATGGCGTGCGCTAGCTAACGCGTTTATAAATACGCAAAACGCGGATTTAGGCCAGAAATACGCGAAATGCAAGGGCGAATGGAAGAAAACTGCAGAGATTATTTGCAGCTGCTGATACCTAATGCGTTTCGGATATTCTAAAAGAGGTTCTATATTGGCTCACATAAAATTCTAAGTCCTATTCTTTGTCTTACTACCGATTTGTGTTCATAATAATCTCTCTTCATAATTTTATTTTTCATACTTTTTTTATTCATACATTTTTATTACTACCATCGAAGCTCATAACAGTTAGTAATCATAATTTTTTTATCAATACTGTTACTACCAAGAACCATTTAAAACACATAATTATTATTTTCAGATCTTTTTTCTTCATAACATTCATTGATCATATTGTTTTAATTAATAATGTTGTTACTAAGAACATACTTCAACTCATAATGTTGTTGTTCAGAATAATTTACTTTATAACAGACATACTCGTATCTTTAAAAAAAATCATATACAGGGTGTTGATTTCAATACCCGCCATATTTAGGGAAAAATGAGTCTGCGGCCATTTTTTCGTAAAATGGTTGTGGGAGATGGGGCACTGTGAATTAAGCAAAAGAGTTTTAGTAAATCCGTTTCATTAATGGTCAACAACAAAGATCGACCTATCTTTCGCAGTTATTAAATAATCTCTGGGTGTTGCTTAAGATAGTAATTCATGCTTCCAAAATCTTAGAAATTCGCACGAAAATGTAAAATGGCTCTTAAGAATAGTTCCAGCTGGAGACTGATGGGGAATTTCGGTTGATGTTACATTGCAGTTAAGGTCCATTAAATGATTTTGATATCAAACACTGCACAGTTGCCAACTCATTTTCGGTCTTTGTGGTAACGTTACTGTAATATGTATAAAGCAATATGTATGTTATTCTAACTGAAAATAAAGGATCCAGTGTTCTTTTGCGATGTTTTTATTTGAAGGAAGAATGATTGACACTTTTCGAAATTTAAAGTCATAAAAAATGAAAAGAACCCAGAAACAAGGAAGTTACATATACGGAACACCGAAGTTCAGAGTGTCATGACAAGGGCTAGATGACCCTCGTCACGTCAAGCTGTGTCTTGTTAATTTTATTATGAAAGTCATGGAAAAAGGCAAAATTTTAATTTCCTTATGTAGATATCCATACATAAAAAATCTAATGCTACTTACTAAAGTTCGTGACACACAAAAGTTGATGACTCAACCACACTCAACCTTATTCTTATTGTAACAAAGACGTGTTGCGAACTTTTTGGCTACTTTGGGTGTCACTAACTATCACTATCACTATCACTATCACTAACTGTTGACACCGACTGTATCTAAACTAAATAAGTACCTATGTTTGCTTGTGACCACGGCTGTAGCAACACAGCAGAAACGTCAAGGCAAATACTTATTACTACACAAATGAAATGTCGCGTTTAAACGATGTTCTGAGATGCAAATAGGTACCTATATCCTAAGTATTTTTACGAAATATAACCCTAACTCTATACAAAGTATAGTATACTGGAAGCATTTGAAACTAAATCGCTTACAATTTGTGACCCGCCGCTAGCCTGGAGTGTCGCAACGAACTGTGGGATGAAATTCAATCTGTTGCATTGTATCATGCTGTCGCTACATCCAATTTTAGACCTTAAGTGCATAGGAACTAGTACCTGGGTCGGGCACTGCCATGTGAATGCGTCGCTCCAATTTATATTGTTCAATAGTGTATTTGTCCAACGGAATCAGGGATAGCTATTTACAGTATACCTATATTTTTTGTTTGCTTCAAACAATTTGATGAAATTACGTTTTGTTGGGGCACTATTCACGCTTTAACTGTTCAAATCGGTATTATTACTTCAATGACATCCTACAAGGTGTCCCGTCCCAACTAAAACTGAGCGGGCGCCCTATTAACATACATTTCTTTCTTTCTTTCTTTTCAAAGATTCAAAGATTATATAATAACATAGATAATGTGGTCTTAAGCTAAAGAGAGGTGCAGCTCATCTCACCAGCGCAGCTGGCATGTGAATTTGTGCAAAATTAAATCATTATTATTATAATTATATTTATATTTTAAATGTAACCTTTGTATTGTCTTGTTATATGTGTGTTAATAAAGTTATTCTTATTCTTATTTTTCTTGTAATGATAAATTCTGTAAAAATGTGGATGTTATACAACTTTGTTAGTGTGATAACCAGTACTAGTGTTAGAGCCCGCGCGATTAGAAACGAACGAATTCGATGTACCTATAGTAATTTACGAAGGTATTAAAAGTTTCAAAAGGCTCTACAGGTCTATAAAAGTATGTGTGTATTTTCGGTGGATAATTTTTGGAATCATTAAATGTGATACTCGTAAGCTGATTAACATCCCAGGATTATCAGTAACAGTCATTAATGTTATTTCGAAATAGGATTACACATTTTAATCATTAAGTTAGCTCATTTTATATAAACTTTTAAAAGTTATTTTTTAATTAATTATGGAGGCTATTAGGTGAGAAAGGGCAGCACAAGAAACTCAAACATTGCAGCAGCTTTTCAATAAAAGTTTTATAGTGTCAGTTTAAATCCCCTCATTTTTTTGGCTATTACATAATTTATTCTAATTTATAAAAGCCCGCTTTTACTAATTTTAATTGTACAGTAAAAAGGCTCCCCAAATAAAACGAGTCTCATAATGACTCCCACTAATTGTCGCGTACCCTCACATATCAGGCAGTATTGTCAGTAAGTCTGCCTGCCGTGAAATTTCCAGATAATAAAGTAAAGGTAGAATGGCGCCTCACAATTAAGTTTGAACCTTTTTCAGCTTCGGAAGACTTACTAGTTCAATTTTATTTTCGTACGGAAAGAACACAATCGAAATTCAGTTTATTAGCCTTATCAAGCACTATTTAATTTTATTGATGACTTTTATTTCTTCCTTAGGATAAACTACTTAGTTACTTGCGTAACACCAAAATACTTATGTTATTTCAAAAACATTCCACTTTGTTTTTTGGCAATTCCATTTAAATTTCACTCCATAGAAGTTCAACTAAGGTTGCCCAAGTCAAAGTCAAATCTACGGGGACTCTACAACCTTTGATGGATTTTATAAGGTTTTCGAATCCGGTAAATAAGAAACTTTCGATGCAGTATGTAATTACTAGAGTTAGGTACATTTTATCGCTTCGTTTTTTTAAGTATTTAAAAAAGAGGTGATTTGCCGCATCCTTCTAATTATTTCCTCGGCATTCTAGATGTTTCTATAGATATTTTTCTAAGCCATTAGTCGGAAACGCGTAGGTTTGTGAACTAACAAAAATAGGATCCAACAATTCCATCAATTACAAATCCAAGCACCTACTCCCGAACGCCTACGCTACCATCTTAATTAGAGTAACGTTCATCGGAAGAATTCTCGTAAGTGCCATAATGTAAGGAAATTAATTAACTAATAGCTTTTACAAAGTCAATGTTATTTCGATGCTTGTGTTTCAAAAAATACGTACCAAAACGTAGAGCACACAGTACACTGTTCTCTACTACCCGTTTGAGCTAGTTTGCCGGTCCGTAGAATGCACGTCCCCTCCGAACGACGACGACGAACGATTTTACGCAAACACACAATTGTTATTGATAATAATAAATAAAAAATATTTTAAATATAGTTTGATAAAGTTATAGACGCTTCCCTTCGAGTGACGTCATATCACCAGCGGCAAACTTGAAGCGAACGGATAGTACTTTTTTATGTTCTTTAATAATATCAATATCGAACTTAAGTTTGTCTTGTCTTTTATTGTTACTTTTGTGTAGTGTACAACAAAGAGACAGATTATCTATCTACACAGTTGACGAGAAATTGGAATCCATGAAAATTATACTTACATAATTTACTAAATTTTAAAGAATTTTTTTTAGTTTTAATGTAATTAACTGACATATTCAAATCCAAAGACTTAGGTCTTCGACCTGTAATCTTGTTTCGTTTCGCTTTACACACTATTCGCAGTTGAGAAGCTCAAAGATTTGCGTGGAATCCCAACCAGCCAGATGGAAAAGTACGAGTACCTCGAGTGCGTCTAATTCAGTGATTTTATCCAATTCGGCGAAAATCCGCCTCTCCCCAAATCCACCCGACAACACCGCTTTGTCTTGATGTTGGGCTCATTTAAATTTGTTGAATTGAGCTCGCTTTACAAAATAAATACTTCCTTTGAAAACATTTGATACCATTTGAATCATTCAAGCGAGCATTTGCATCAAAATTTATTAAATTACAAATAAATAATACAGTTGAAGGTTAGAGAGAAACAATTCTATCCAAGGCTGCAGATCTACCGGCATTTTCTTCAAATGTTTTCTTGGGGAATACAAGCGCTTTGCAGAGCCTTTGTCTCAAAGCTTGCGTTTTTATTCTGAATTTGAAGTGGAGGCTACTTGCGCTGTAGGCCGCATAAACACTAGCGTAGAACGTTTAAAAAATATTTGTTTCAATATAAAAACACATTTTTGCTTGGCCATCTATTGAACAATTTTTATTTTTAGTAGATAAGTAGTTATGTGCTCTTATAATCCGAGTATTTTACCAAAAAAGTAGATAAGTTAAGAATGCATAGAGATTGATACATACATCTGACTCACTCATCACGAAATCGCAGAAACTACAAGTGCTAGATGTATCAAATTTTGCATGAGGGTTCCTTTTAAACGTAGGTGCTCACTAAGACGGGATGTTGCTAAATTCAACCCCTAAGGGGGTAAAACAGGGATCCACTCGTACGAGTCGCGGGCGGCCTCTAGTATACCTAATTATAAGTAGGTACACTTAGTTTCACTGAAATAAGTTATTGTTTCAATCCCACAAAGTTATTTTCGAATTTGTAGAATAGAGTCTAATTATAAACAGTAAACTCAATCAAAAGTTGTATAAAGCAATCTATGTGCCTTTTATACATAGATACCAGTTGCAGTGGCAATTTGCAACTACATAATAAGCAATATCGGAATATGACAACATTCTGCTTGCATGTTCTCAAATGTAGCCCATGTTGTTCTTAGTAACAGCCGAGTGAAATTCGCAAACGAAACCAACGTACAAATATTGGCGACGATATTACGCGTAGGCTGTACAAGTGCATGCAAAATTGAGCCGCATTTCTGTTCTCAGATTTTCGTGAATCGATCGTGTTGCCAGATATTGGCAGCTACGCAATTTTGGCAGAGCAGGACTAATGACCACCAGCTGCTGCCCTCGCCCTATTGGAATTGTTTCTGACGCCATTGTAAGTGATCTCGTAATATATTCCACGTATTCAACGAATTCAATTTCGCCTGGTAAATCTTGGGTGTAATTCTCACTTTGGGTTTAAGCTAAGTTGATTTTACAGCACTAACTTGAGGTAAAGGACTTTGATGACGAAAATATACGTAGGTACGTACGAGTATGTTCTCATCTGAAGCGATTACGGCGGATTAGTGCTCTAATCCCGATTGTTTTTTACGGATGAAATTGTTTTAGTGCGAGATTAATTGCTGTCTTTGATTACTTGGTTTAGATGAAGGAGGCGTTTCATGTTTATGTATGTACTACAATCACACCTTTATAGCTATAGTTATAATAATTAATGATGAATAATTAAATTAAAACGAATGACATGTAATTTCTAAATTGAATATATTAATTAAATACGAAATACCTATTGCAAATCAGTGGACAAATCTTTATACTTTAACAGTTTACTAAAGACTCAGAAACAAAATAAGTATTACCAAAGTTTGTCCTCTTTTGTATTGTACCTGCTATCCATATATTTTTGATGCCTTTTTGATGCAGGAACATCACGATACAAGGATATCAATTTGTCGGCGATTTGTTTAGGAAACCTTGGCAAATTATATCAATTTGGCACGCGTCAATATTTCGTACCTTTCGATAATAAATACGACGGGCGCCTTTGAGGAAATCGATCTTCAGCAAAGTTTCGACAGACGCCTCAGGCCCCGGCAAGTCCAATATTTTCTCAGGGTATACGAAAAATTTCTCAAGACCCACTCTGAAAAGACCACTTTAAAAGCATACATCAGAAAGTTATATTTGTGAGGTTACAAGCATTGTTAACAGAGTGAATGAGATTTAAAAGATTTAGGACAATAATGGTAGGGTTTCTTTTATTATCTGAGCATTTTTTTATTTAGGTATAGCGTGAAAAGCTAGAAGCTGATGTCAATAGAGAATCGCAAACTATACAATGACTCATGATCACATGAAGTGCAACAAAGCTTACAAAGCTTATTTATGCAAAACATGGCTCTCAAGCTGGCTAATTTACACGTATTAAGTAGTTATGTAGGTAACTAAATTTTCACTTATTTTTAAGAGATTAAATTGCATTTAAACACACGTTCCAAGTGAAAATTGAATTAATTAAATGTTAACTTACAACTTGCTACTAAATTCTGTGTTTACATGCAATTTAATCACTTAAAATTAAGTTAAAATTTAGTCACCTAAATTATGTACCTAGGTACCTAGCTATACTAGTATTACCGTGGCTATACACTGAAGTGGCACGTTTGTCCGTGACGCGACCACGTGACGCGCGACAGCGGTCCGACAGTGACAAGCCCAGATCATAGAAGGGAATAGATGTGAAACGGGGGCGTGGCGCGTGTCTCCGCGATATGCCCAGAAACGAACATCGCCCGCGACGCCAGGTTAGTCGCGATTCAGTCGTACTGAGGAAATGTTCTCCGATATTGTTGGATAATGCGTCGTAACGTGCAATAACATAAGTGAAACGAAGAACTACAGGAACAATGAAGTCATTTACCACATGTAAGTATTGCAAATCCATTGGTATTTTGCTTATAAATAAAAAAAACTAAACATTTTTACGAACGAATTCAGTGCCGTGACATTTACTGCGATATCGAAATTAGTGGTGATAAAAATTCAAACACGTTGTACATTGACGATTTAGTTAGCAACCACTTTATGTCATGCGTAACTACTGCGCAATGTATTTTATTTCTTCCGATATCCACTGACGCGTGAAAATACACAGTACGGCCGCATGTGCCGGTCGTAACATAGTGCAGGGCTCGTGTTCTAATACGGTTTCCTATTATCGATAAATAGAAGTAAATTATTATTTTCTATTTTCTAATTTTGAATGAAAAAATCATGAGTTGCTTGCGATTTTTAAGTTTTTACAAAAACAATAACAATAGTAGAAGGGATTAGTAACTGTCAACTATGTAATTACTATAAGAGCTAGTTGAAAGCCTAATATAGGCATTATTTTTGATAAACATAGGCGGTACGAATTTCGCCATAATTAAAAAGTTAATGCGCGATAGTAGTTAATAATAATTACAGTGATCCTGTTATTATTATTAAAGTAAATAATAATATATTACCAATATTGTAAATACTGGTAAAAATCGCAAGTACCTACTTAACCCATGACTTTTCATACAAACTTTGTCAGTCTATAACTTCTATACTCCATCGATAACGACATTGAGCTTTGGTTGGGGTAAATTAATATAAGTTAACTTCATTTAGTCCCAATAATTGATTCTGAGTTTTTCTTCCATACAAAATGGAACTGACTCCTTTATGCAAAAATCGTTAAAGAACATAATAATAACGTATAATAATATAAAGGTTTTCATACAAGCATTTTTAAACCAATTTCGAGCCTTGCCCCCAGGATTTAAAGTATCGATATCTTATCGACTCCATTTTATCTTTCTTCTCTCTAATTGCTTTTTTCAAAGTGTGCGTCACGTCACGCGGCCATTGATTGGCCATAAGGCACGCCTTCTGGCCAATCACAGCACTTTTAAGCCGGTTGCACATGTTGTCGTAGACTCTCAGTCGCTTTGTTTTTACACAGTTGAATGTGTGTGTGGGAGCTGTGGTGGGGGAAATGTGGGGACACTGGTTCTCGTTGTATTTACGCGCGACTTCATATCTATTCTCTTTCTATGATCTGAGGTGACAAGATAAGCGGTGTTCAGGCTCCAACCTGCAGGCCTATTTAAACTATTGGGTGTTTATTCTGAAACTAACAAGCCGCGCTGCAACATCATCTGTGTTTATTTTGGGACAGCAAAACCCTTTGCTTACTTTGGTTTACTTTGTTGACACTGAGCCCAAAACATTATGGTGAAAATAATCACTCTTAATAATTAATATAAATTAACACTGATCAAAGAGAGTATGAGGTATTTTTGAACTATTTAGTAGGTACTCTTTCTTCATTACTGTTTTAAACTTTTTGTTACTTACTCCATTTGCATTTTATTGTCACTATTTCAGGAATCCCCAATGTAAATCCAAACCGACACATTATTTCAGTCAACAAATTAACTTAATTACCCATTCCTAATTGTTTCACAGCCTGAAATCATATTGCACTTACAGAACAATAATAAAGACTACAGTCATTTAAAACGATTGCTTCATCCGAAGCAGCTACAATCTTCAAAAGCAAACAGCAATCGAGAACAATTTAAATTCAGCACCGCACCCGACCGCAATTATTTACACAATGGTTCTACACTATCCTTAAATCTGTATAAATATTCATGGAACTGCTTGTTTTATAAGAGACCTGCTCTCTTGCATGGTGGAGTCGGACGCTCACCGTTCTAGGGCTTTTCTTACACATATTTGAATATCAAGTAGGTATGTAATATTCGATTCGGATTCAAACTGTGAGTTGGTTGAAAAATTATTTATAACAGGCTGACAATAGCGAAGAGCTTCTTGCACTTCGTTTTCACTACACAAGCCCAAGTTATAGACCCGAAGAAGTGGCAGAATATTATGAAGGGACGTGTAAAGTTCTCTTATTATAGTCACCTTACTGAAAATAAATCTTGTTTTCAAATATCAGAAACATTCACAGGCCAGAATCTATTTTTGAGGGTTGATCCATTATATTTGAGTGTCGTTCCAAAGGACCTTAAAAAACACCGCATTGAGTATTTTTAATACGTGCACACTCCCGGGCACATTATAAAAATGAGAATAGACACCTCACACTGCAACCCTCAGACCAGAGACGCGTACTTGTTACAAAAAACGATGTCTTTGAAAGAATATTAAAAGAAACGAAATAATTCCTTTCAAGATAGACTACGACCATTTCTTAAGGGCAATCCCTTGCGACATGAAAGTACACTAACAAAAACCGATAAAACACATTGACATAGCATTCATTCATAACATGTAGCCGCTTATACAGGCGATGTAACAAAAAATGGTCTGACCAACTGAAATCCTGAGAGGTTTCGCTAAAATATATTTGGCAATACAGGCAAGTTGAGAAGGCTTACCAAAGAATAAGTGTGCGTCAAAACACTTGATCGGATTACATTCGTTTTATACCTACCACAAGGTAATTCTGCTAGGCAGTGGTAACCCCTAGATCCTTCTAATTCCATCCTAAAGTCGGCGTGTTTTCCAAATCATAACACGTCTTGATCAATCTACTTATTACACAGGCACAGTCAATGTTGTTATCATTGTAATTTTTTATTTATTTTTGTGTCAATAAATGAGACTACTATATTAACTTGTTCTGTGCCCCTGTTTTAGGATTACGTAATACTTTATGCCCGTTTTATATGGGGTTTCAACCTCACAGAAAAACTCTGATACCGTTATAAACTTTTCTCATTATACTAAAGCCCTGTATATAAACCGGTAGGTAATAGATATTTAAATCGACTTTTGATATTTATAGGAACTTTACTAAATATTATTGCAGGAATAATGTTGAAAAAATCGACGGCTAATGGTAACCACATCATACGATTTGGCTTTTTTGTATTCCAGGAAAATATACGTTTTCAAAAGTCCTTGGTCCTTCGACGAACTGAAATCCACTCGAAACTGTTCGCTGACACTACGAGATCAAATTACTAAATTCCAACTAAAGGAATACTGATAATGTGACATGGCTTCAAGCATTGGCAACCACAGAGTAAATAATAATGTAGCTTTTTCTCTTTTTTTTAACAGTGATCATGAAAATGTCCTTCGCCTGACTGAATTGGGCTGACGTTATCTGTCTCTACACTAATGGTACCTACCTAATTAGTATTTCAATTTAATTCTCAGAATTTTGGATTTTGGAGGTGCAATGACAGATCAGTTCATGGAGAGATATCGAGCCTTTACCGCCATTTTAGCGCAACCGACAAAAACCAAATTTTACAGGAGAAGGTTTTTTTAAAATATTTTTAATCAGAAGTGTGCTAATAACAAGAAAAATGACATACGTTAATGATTTTTAGAGATTTAAATATATTACTGAAAATAAAACAAAAATAATGAGTATTTATGCCATTTATGGCGCATACTATATTTTTGCTGTCACAGTCTATAGATATTCGGGCGTTTACGATAACATTACCTATCAAAATTACTATATCCAAGAAATTAAATTTTTGAAAAAATAGGCATTTTAAAAGGTTTTTAAATGAAATATCGACATAATAATCAAAAATTATTTATTCATGAGAAATTTCTTCTTGTACAAATCAATTAACACCACTTATTCGACCACTTATTGCATCTAGAGATTGCAAATATTCAATTGTTTTCTATTTCGAATATTCGAAAAATTTTTCAGTGATATTCGAATATTATTCGAATACTTTCAAAAAATAAAATGCACTTAAAATATCAATGTTTTTTTGCTGGTTTTATTGCTTTAAGAACTATGTTTTAACTATTTAACAATAAAGTTCTTAAAACAGTTATAAAATTCTCATCATCATCATAATTTCAGCCATAGGACTTCCACTGCTGAACATACGCCTCCCCCAATGACTTTCACAATGACCGGTTGGCACCGGCCTGTATCCAGCGCTTTACCTTTTTCTCAAAATTTGATCTTCCTAGCCGAATCGTTTGTCAGAGGTAAACATACTTGTCAACAGTCAACAGTCTCGAGAATCGAGTTCTAACCGAAACATGGACGTTGGACAAGCTTCGTTTTGTCCATTATCATCCGAAGGCCTACCTGTTGGGAGACTCGATTAAAGTCTTCGAGCATTGTGCCAAGGTCTTCAAGCGATTCTGCCATGACCACAATATCGTCAGCAAACCGCAGCTGAGTGATGTATTTGCCATTAATAGGTATTTATGCCGAATACTTTCCATTCAAGGAGCTTGAAAGCGTCTTCCAATTCAGAGGTCAACGGTTTCGGAGATATAACATCTCCCTACCTCACGCCTCGCCGCAGAGGAATCACCCTTGTGCTTTGCTCCTGTACTCGGACCGACATGGTAGCGTTTCTGTACAGGCATTTCAGCACTTCGATATACCAATAGTCTGAGAGACTGCAGCACTGCTTAAGTCTCGATCGAATCAAAGGCCTTCTCATAGTCCAAGAAGAGCACCACCACGCTTCTATCCCATGCCTCTGGCGTTGTTCCCTGAAGTAAGACGGAGTTAAAGAGTCTCTGAACGAGTTTCGGTGTTCCACCTGCGTTCAAAAGCTCCGAGGTTATGCCGTCATCACCTGGTGCCTTGTTGTTCTTTAGCTGTTTGAGAGCCTTCCCAATCTCGTATAGGCTGATATACGGGATGTCTTTGGTATAGTGTCGCGTTAACCTATCTCTTGCGTCTGTTGCTGAGCTATTAATAGGTTGGGAGGTATATAGCTGTCCATAGATCTTTTCGATCTCACCCAGAACCTCGGCTTTTGTTGACGTTACCGTCCTCCGTCTTCAGCATCGTCAGCTGACTTTGATCAATAGAGTTGTCTCTTTCAAGTTATTTGGAACCTTGGTTTCGCTCTATCGCCTCTTTTATACTATGTGTATCAAAGTAGCGAAAGAAACACAACTACGTAAAAATGAACAGAAAAGGTAGAAACAAGACAACTTAGTGTTCACAAATGCAGTCGGTAACATCAATGACTAGTTTTTTTAGTTGGTGATATGTATTTGATGCTTCCGACTGCATTTGCAAACACTAAGTCGTCTTTTTTCTATCTTTTCTGTTTATTTTTGTAATATTTGAATATTCGAATACATGTTAATTTACTATTCGAATACTAATTTGAAATTAAAAATTCGAATATTCGAATATTCGATTGCAATCTCTAATTGCATCAGAACTTTTGCTGATATAAACAACAGGTTTGTTTATTAGTAAACGCCCACAGTGAAGCGCTAATGTCGCTTGCGATAACAAGTGCGGTCGCTTGCGATAAAATGCATGTGTCGCTTACGTTAATTTTTGGAAAAAATGTGTATTCACGATAATTTTAGCACTTGCTGTAACTTTGTAACGGTTTTTTTTTGGCGGGAAACACCAACAGGGATGGGTCCGTTACGGTTTAAAATACTAGTGTCGATAAAAAACGGTTTTTTGACAAAAGTGTCGCTTACGATAATTTGGCGGTAAAGGCTCGATATCACACAATGAATTATTTTTAACGCAACCACATCACATGATGCCGTTGAGTTAATTGGCTGATAGCCTACAAAAATATAAGCGTATGAACATCTATTCACCAGCCTACCTGTACCTCAAGAATATTATAATTAGTAATTAAAGTTTGAAGTATATTTGGGACGTGTAGGTGTAAATGCTCTGAAAAGTTCTAATATAGGTACTATAAATATAAAATAATAATTGTAATAGGTACCTACTTGAGTAATACTTTCCTTGTGAAAGCTGACAAGCCTTTCTGAGTTAAGCAATAAAAGTATGACCTAGATAACATAATATAAATAATGGGCCTTTGTCATTAAAGTAGTCAGAGCAGTCTGATTTAAATTGGGGCTATATTTAACGCGCGCGTTTACACACGAGACCGCGGGTGACAAGGGTCTGCCCAGGCCCAGATTGTTTGTGTTTCAAAACTAAATTTTAATAACTCCTCGTGTTTATTCGTATTTTGTTTGTTATACCATTCAATCAATGGGACTATACCTACTCATTATTAACTTTAATCATGAAATAGTGACACGCTTTATAGGCGTAAAAATTGTTTAAAAACAGCGGTGAATAATCCAAAAGTCCAGGAATTGCACCACATTCCACTCATATGGCTCTCAGATGCTCCGCGTTCCACATTCCAATAAATTGGCTTATGTCGGAAACAATCAGGTTTTTGGTGGGTAGGCCTTTTGGTAGGGAGAGCCCCACGTAACCCACTAACTGCCCCTATGGCTGGTGGGGATGCAATTTCATAAATTTCCCTGATGATAAAAAAAAAGAAATTGTAAAAGTATTATGTAGGTACCTAATTTAAAACCAAATATTGTAATTTTTTTGTAATTTAAAAAAATGTAATGTAAGTAATACCGCTTATCGTTATCGTACAGTAAACGACGTAATGACCGGATTAATCTACGTTATTTGCGAAAATATAAAACCACTTATCGCAACGCCAAGATAAAACTTAGGCGGCATTAATCTCCTGTGCACCGGTTATGGCCGATCCCTCGTACCATATTTGCATTTTACGATGCAATAAATGCAAAATCGATTTTTTGTCGCTAAAGAATTTAAATACATAAGTTATGATACGCGATAGAAAAGATTAATGACATATTCTATCGGCTTGTGAATTTTTGAACGGCTTTTGTCCCAGCTTCAATGTTGTAACTTTGACGGTGCTTTATTATGGATACTGTTTTATTAACAAAATGAACATAGCGGGGCTGGTAGATTGCGTTATATTTTTTTACCTGTCAGTCAAGATTCACATCCAGTATCAGTTTAAAACGATCCATTCTGTTGGAGCTCTACAGTGACGTATTACGAGTAGCTACCTACTTATTATGCTACTAAATCTTTGCCTAATCCAGAAACTTAAACTCAACCATTGTTTGGAACCTTAAAATCAAAGTGAAACCAGTTGGCACAACTCAGTAAATTTTAAATCGAACATATTATATTTGTGCTATTTTCTTTAGTTGATATCAATGTTAACCCCTCCGAGTAAGCTAAATTAATAAACCTTGTGTTAGGGGTAGGAGTGGGTTCACCACAAAGTAGTCCGACGGTCATCGGGACCGAATTAGAGTTCCTCGAATCTCGACCGAAGCCGACACCAATGGGTTATTGTCCCTGTTGTCATTTAAGCCTGTGATATTCAATTCACAAATTGTAGATCTTCAATACTAATTAACGTTATAACTAAGCTCAGATACACGTGCCAACATTATTATAGAGTCGTACTACAAAATAATGAACTAGGTCACCGGCTGTTAAAACTGCTCCATGGGGCTTACCCAATGGAGTTTTTACGAGCAAACTTTCCTGTAATTAACGATTTAAGAACATTATTATTAGTTCATTAATAACTGATGATATGTCAGAACAAGATCCGAATAAATCTATACAGATTGTAAGGTTGTTTAGTCCCCAGTTTAGATTACACTGTCTACGTCTGTGTTACTGTTTCACTATCTTTACTAACCCAAGACCTAAGAGGCGAATAATTAGAAAATTATACTGTATCAATCAGCCTTGGTGCGTGTAAACAATTCGAAGAGCAAATTTAAATAGATAACAAAAGCCTAGACGCCAATATAAGTGTAAATAACACGCGAAGGGCAACTCAGTAGACGATTAATCAAGTCTTAGCTGTCCTACCATGTCCTTTTTTGTTCGCCAGCCAAATCAGATTGCAAAAGATAAAACCTGCTATTGTTGCTACAAATCAAACTATCGATCTAACCTACTCTAGTTACAGTTAAAATTGGATAACCGAAGTAGCAGCTTAGGCGATAGTATTAATTAATTTCTAAATAGAAGAGGAAATCAAACAGATAGCTAAAACCAATACTCCAATAGGTTTGTAAATGAGTAGCACGCAAAGGTCGGGTATCAACAAATTTGTTTATCAGGTAAAAGATAGATCAGTGAAAACCCACGTAAACGCGTCATTTCGATTAAGCCAGAGATTAAACCTACTCATAAATTCTGACATTCGACTTTTTGTAACAATTCATGAGATATTTATAAAACCTAAACATTTATCATGTTCAAAAAGCTCAATATCGAACATATTAATATTTTATTATGTAAAATACTATATTCATTCACTTCGGTATTTCTCAGGGTGGTAAATGCGTGGAACACCAAACCAGACAGCCATCAACAGTAACAACACAATACTTAAACAGAGCAAATCAGCCATCTTAAGCACCCGCTCACGCGATCGTTGTGGTATTAATTTCCAACCAAGAGGAAACCAAACAGATAGTTAGCAAAAGCCAAGCCCCAATAAGTGTGTAAATAACGCAAAGGGCAAGTCCGGATGATTAGCAGCGCTTGGCTGTCCTGTCACGTGCCCCAATCTGCTTAGCAGGACACCTTCGGGCGACCCTTTATTTGGACGAACCCCTTAGGTACACTGAAACAGATTCTCAGATAAACACCGCTGAGTCGTTAGAAGGGACGGATTCTTACGATTTTGTTGTCTTGATTTCGCTTGGGGTTCAGTAACTTGATTTGTTGACGTGATCATGAATAAACTATTGCTTTTACTTGATTAGTGTGTCTATGTTATTATTAGGCTATCTTTTCAGTGAGCTGTCCACCCACGTCATTGCGGTTACCGGAACACATGGCCGGTTTATATTAAGTACATAGTATATTTTGGGAGGCGATAATTTTGTCTTACTACGTCCAGAACTTGGATATGTGGGAATAAGTTACTTTTGTAAAGTAGAGCTTCGTGGTTAGTGATAATTTGTAGTGGTAGTGGCGTTTTGTCTAATTTGTGACATAGCCTGCACGATCTTGACTAAAGAAGCGCTATTGTGAACAGATTTTAGTTAAATCAGACTAAAATACGGATTCGGATCCTGCACAGTCTACCTACTTATAAAATCTGTTTATTTGCAGTTATGGATATTTCTAAGAGCTGCATAGACATAACGTAAAATTCCAATATCGTAAACAATAAATGGCTACCAAAAGGTGTGATCTACTATTTCATTAATAAAACTTATTTTAATCGCAAAGCGCATAAATAATAGTCGCATTAAAATTAATCTACGTCACTTATATACGATTTAATCAAAACGGTAATAGTTTGGTGAATGGCCACGCGAGCAGAATCAAACTAATTTATTATAACTGCACGCGACACGTAACCAGATAGAATGAACTAACGCACTAAACCGGCTCCATAGAATAGGAAAGAGTAGAAACACCCTTCCGTACTTGGTACAATATTGTTAATATATTATGGCCTATAGATACGAGTACATAGTACATAGATCGGCTCTATAAATCACGAAGCGAAGTTAACTTAATTGATCCATAATAATCAGTTGCTAAAAAGTAAACCTAAATCAGGTCCACCATGGTCCAGTGTACTCGCGACACCTCTAAATGGAAGCACATAACCAGGAGAGCTACCCTCGGAGATGACATCAGCCTACCAAGTACCTCGTCAGCACAACCACGACCACTCTGACAAGAGTTCCCGACTAAGAAGAAAAAATCAGGTGCACAAATAGGGTTTCTAATTTATGAGTTTCTATTGGCAAAATCGTAACGTAATCGTCATGTATTATCCATTATCATTTCTTAATAGACCTTAACATTAAACGTATTTCTTTTAGTACTTACATAAAAACAACATCAGACACTACAGTAAATAATCCTTGAAATGGCCATACTGACGTAATATTTTGCTCCAAACGAGATCACGACTCGTTTTATTAACAACACACCGAACGTAACTCGCAATCAATAACAAATTTCACTATGACAAACAGTTCTATAACAAAATTATGATAATAAACGATTCATCCCGAAAGTTTGTCAACTACACGGCGTTTCCAGGGACAGAATCACTTGAACGAAGTAGTAATCGGCGGGTGCCTGAATGAGTAATGAGCCGGGGTTAGTTTAAGCTAGTTATAGTTTGAATCACACTCTCTTGCTAATCCCCGCATCAATTATGGACGGAATACGAATGTGACAGCCGACGAGAACCGAAACGGTGGTGGTGATATTAACATTCAGGGAGCGAGGCGACGGCGACTGTGACTCGGCGCTTTCGATACTATTAAAATAAAATTTATTGCACAGGTAAAATTTGACGTTTATAGCTGAAGGGGTGACCTTTTCATTTAAAACGTCGCAGTTTGGATTTGAAAGTGGGGTGATTATATTTTTTTACGTCTGCATGAAAAGACATGAATAAGTGCTCGACTTTGTCTTTTCAGTTCGTTTATTAACGGTTCAGTAAGTCAAAAATACGATCAAAGTGAGTTAAATATCGTTATTGTTTGAAAAGTAACAAATAAGATATTTAGAAAAGAAATAAATAAATGTATAAAGTACTTTTAATACCTACTCGTATTAATACATAATACGAGTGTAAAGTAGTAAAGTGCATTGAACTCAACCGAAGAGAAGCCCTTACTTAAAATAAATGAAAACGAAGATTCAGATAAATGAAATAGCTGAAGTTTTCTTGGAATTAATCGGTGGGTCTGCATTCCTAAGTAATTCATCAAGACTTTTTGAATTAATAAAATACTTAGTCTATTTTTAGGTTTTACTTAGAAACCCGTCAGAAATTAATAACAAAGACATCAGATGCTATACACCTGGAAATCATCTAATAAAGCGGCCTTATGAAGTGGGCTTATATAAAACTTTATCAAAAGTCGACTACCATTTCAGGAATCCATCGTCGAAAATGTACTACGGAGCTATTCTCCCTACTCTGTATTCTGTGCTACGAATACTAGTCCAGTCATTACGTACATTCAAAAAAGAAAATGAATTTGCGCTTCTAATTTTTTAATATGTTGTAGGGGATACCTAGAAAAGCTTAACTTGAGATTGTCGACCAAGCTTTCCTAGGAGCTTTCGCCGCCATGTTGAAAAAAGGGGTAAAATTTGTTTTTCGGCAATAACTCGGCTATCCGATGAGACTCGAAAATTTTTGTAAGACACTTTTTGTAGCTTTCTTTGTGCTCTACAATAACGCCCGAACCATTTTTAGCGTATCATGCATCGTTATCGAGATATCGATCGATAAAGTCAAAAATTTTGGACACAAATTATTTCGGAATAATTAAATAATTAACGTCAGATACGTACAACATAACTTCGAAGGAAAGGTTGCAATCATATTCGACGGTTATCCGACTGATATGACACTCGCTGGAACGAAAACTTCGGAAAGAGTACGACGTTCGAGAAAAAACCAATCGCCGGAGTTCACATTCGATGAGACAACTACTCCAAAAGTTAGCCAGGAGAAGTTTCTCACAAGGGATCAAAACAAGAACCAACTAATACAAATGCTTTGCCGTTACTTAAAAAAAAGTAATTAAAAAGTAATTAAAAGTAATTAAATTTTACTTTTTACTTTTTAATTAATTATTTAATTATTTCGGAATTTTTCATATTTATTAAGACCCAAAGAAAAAAAAAGAAAAAAACAAAAATTGTGTCCAAAATTTTTGACTTTATCGATCGATATCTCGATAACGATGCATGATACGCTAAAAATGGTTCGGGCGTTATTGTAGAGCACAAAGAAAGCTACAAAAAGTGTCCTACAAAAATTTTCGAGTCTCATCGGATAGCCGAGTTATTGCCGAAAAACAAATTTTAAGCGTTTTCCAAGATGGCGGCGAAAGCTCCTAGGAAAGCTTGGTCGACAATCTCAAGTTAAGCTTTTCTAGGTATCCCCTCTAACATATTAAAAAATTAGAAGCGCAAATTCATTTTCTTTTATTTGCCTTTTTTTCGGACGAAATGACTGGACTATACTTTTATCTTCAAAATTTAGGTTATTTCCTATTTCTAATATTTTGAGCATTACACATGACTGTAGGTTTAAAGGTTCTAAATGTACATTTTTAGTACGTACAGTAATTCGAAATTATCGATAATTCTAAAAAACTAGGTTTCAAAGATTTATATACCTACTTTGGCGCACAACTGCACGATGCTGTCTACCAATAAAGCCCCATTATAATGCACCATTAATGTAATGAAACCTAATTCGCTAGGAATAAGGTATATTTATAGTCTATTCCAGTGGTTCTCAACCTAAGGTTCCCAACTGAATCTGCCAAGAAATCCCAAAAGGCCCAGAGGTAACATAAAACTAAAAGATTAGAAAGAAAGAAAGAAAGTAAATTAATTAGGGAAGCGTAGAGTAGCGAACGTCTCGAATTTTTAAGAGGGTGGTGTGTAATAAAGTTCTCGAGGGTCCGCATTTAAAAAGGTTGGTAACTGCTGGTCTATTACCAACAAGCGTAGCTAATCTATCAAAAGTTGACGGCTCCGTAAAGCGACTAATTATGTTTCGCGCTAGTTCTCGTATGCTGCGGCAATAAGCAATATTGCTAAGGAGTCGAGGCTTGAGTTACTGAATAACTAATAGTAAAGCTTGACTGTGGTGAGTTTAATACAAAGTATAGCGAGTATTTGAAATAACGTTCTCGCGCATGTCTCTATATTTGAGTTTAGTTTCATAACTAACCCCTAGCTTGAATCTCTTCTTGAGTTAAAATACAATTTTGAACGCGAACATCATTCATCTTACGTAGACTTATTTTTATTTATTTATTTTATTTTATTTATTAGGACAACCAACAAGACATACACGCATACATAAAATTACTATTTATAATTATTTGAATATTAGCCATTAAAAATTCTTTTCGCCAAACTACTTACAAGTTCTATAGGTTGATGCGAAGGCATTTTGAACCATATGACAAAGCACAACTGTCTGATTTACCCTACGTGATATCCTAAGTGGACAAAAAGTTGACTACAAAACCTTATTCCAATAAAATTGTAACAAAGACGTGTTGAGAACTTTTTGGCTACTTTGGATGTCACGAACTATTTGACGATGACTGTACAAACGACCCCACCTGCATCAAGCTGATATGTGAGCCCTTTGATTGTACGAAGCAAATATTGCACTAGCGACGCAACAAGGTACGCACTACTGGAATGTCATCGACGCTAATGATGTAAATTAATGCATGTCAGGCTTGTTCCGTGTGTCACACGAGGGCAATGTTGCCGATACTCCACAGCAACCCAACTACAAGTGTATGCAGATGACGTTTGCTCAACAGTACTATACCTAAGTTTCGTGCTCTATCTTTATTTTTAATTTGTATTCAAACCCTTGACTTATTAAGTAAGATTTATTTGAAACTCAATACATTTTGAAATCACCTATTTACACTGAGTAAATACCTAATAATAAATTGAAAAATTACAACTTCCAAACCATTTTATTGCCATCTTCTGTTAATCACATTAAAGTTATGTCGTAGTAGATATCATAGTATGACTATGATAGGGGAGAGTTCGGTATATTGTACCGCCGGGTAAATTGTACCACCCTCATATTTCGTAAAGTATTTATTGAATGTCTGTAATTGCAACACTCAGCGATACACAACTAAAATCAATTAATATCGGCCATGTGTTTTTTGCCGTGACAACAAACACGTGTGTTTTATTTTGAAAAGTGTTTTTTCATTGTTTTCAAGTAACTTTTGACAATACATGTTTAGATTGTAATTTTGTTAAATTTAATCACAGGATGTTTCTAATATATTATTTAGAAGCGTAAATTAGTGTGGATTACAATTATTTGAAACATTTTTCGGTATTTATAAGATATATTTTTTACCGATTTTTTAAAAGCACTATCACCTAGTCGGCTAAATTGTACCACATCAAGTTGTATGGAACTTTACCAAAGGATTTTGAAATTTTTTTTAGTAAATCATATTTTGAAGTTATAATAGCGTAGTTATGTTTAACTAACAATAAATGAAAGCAAAAGACTGGCAAAGTAGATTAGGTACAAGTGTGCGTTACGATAATTGGAATTACAAAACTTGTACTCAAAATCGTGATAACGTGTAAAACAATATCGATTGTCTATGTTATTAACTACTGTTCCTCTTCGTTTCCTAATTTGTTAAGAATGTATCGTATAATATTTTGCCATAGTTTTTTTAAAGGCTTGAAATTTATTGAAATCCAATTTAGTAACCCTGTGGTACAAATTATCGAACCGGTTGGCTAAATTGGACCGAAGCTCTGAACTCGTACTTTGTTGATTTGTGCTAAATATACAACAATCATGTTAATTAATACTTATGAAATAGTAAGTTGAATAATGTATCTTTTATTATATACCATGGACATTAGCAAAAACAAAAGAAAACTATGTGTAAAATGGGATTGAAAAAAACTGGTCCAAATTAGCGGACTCTCCCTTANTCGTACTTTGTTGATTTGTGCTAAATATACAACAATCATGTTAATTAATACTTATGAAATAGTAAGTTGAATAATGTATCTTTTATTATATACCATGGACATTAGCAAAAACAAAAGAAAACTATGTGTAAAATGGGATTGAAAAATACTGGTCCAAATTAGCGGACTCTCCCTTATAGTAATTTTCGCGATATGTATATTTCTCTATATTGTAGTTTAATTATAATCTTTAATTAGTGCCTAAAAGGCTGCATGTAGATGCAAGTACGAGTATATAATACAACCTATCGACTTCGCTGTTAAATTTTCGAATACGCGATACCTTTGAACAGACTCTTTTGAGATCAGTAACACGCCTTTCAGCATAAATGTTACAAGTTCTAAAACGATCTTAAATTTCAATTTCGTTTTCAATAAGCGTATGACTGCTTCAATAAACAAAGTAGACTGTATGTTGCTAACGTAAGGCTTTGCTCAAAGCGAGGGCCAATTTTACTTACAACTCCTTAGCGAATATCATACTAGCCTGACGCTGTTCCTGTGGTCGTTGAACTCGAGTTACATGTAAAATATAATATGCCAGCCTTGTTCTCTCTATTTTAATTTTCATGACATTTATATTTTTCTGGCTAATCTCGAATTTATAAGTTAACATACATTATTAAGTAAAAATGTAGACGAGACGTCCCTTTTAAGAAGAGGCAAGCTTAATTGGAAATTATTGATGGAACTTAATAGAGAACATTTATTTTTTCGTAACTCGACTATAACTTGAAGACTACTACTAAGGCTGGGTTGCACCATCTTACTTTAACTTTGACAAACGTCAAAAATCTGTCAATCTTCATACAAAAAGCACGGTTATCGTTATAGTTACCTTTAAAGTTAGATGGTGCAACTTAGCCTAAGTTTTATTTTATTTAGTATGTCTGTTAGCTTTTTTGGTAGATAAAGATATATAAGTTTTGGCTCGCTAGATCTGTCTATATTTTATTTCGGACTGAAAATAGAATCCAACTGTATATAAAAACGCCAAGTCGTCTTCAAAACCGAAAACCTAACCTGATTTTCATGTCTGACACCGCGGCTAGCAAATATCCGGCGGCAAGCCCCCGACAAAGTGTAAATTTGGTGCACAGGCCACCGTGTTATGTGCATCTATTACTATCATGTAAATGACGACACATGTAAGGGAATATTCATGAGTAAGGGGACAAGTTACATACGCCTGGAACACGCGAACACTGATACAGTGTTTTAGCAAACAATACGAGATGAAAGGCGAGGGGGGATCGCCCGAAGGTAGTGAACGAGTAACTATAAAATTAATAACAGTGTTAGAGTAGGTATTTATAGTAAGAAAAACTCATTTTATAACTCAAGATTTTTTATAAAAGTGCAGATGTTTGCTCTATGTATAAAGATATCTTGAATATTGCTCACACCACGAAACAATTCTTATAAATGCGATAGATTTAGTTCTCATAGATATCATGGTAAATTATATTTTTACGATTTTTTTTAAACTATATTTTTGTTTGTGTTACAGAAAAGTCGTAAGGTAGGCTAATATAAAATAGGCTCTACTTATTTAAGTAGTATTTTACAAGACTTTAGTTTTGGTTTCTTGTATATCTTGATCTTGATCAATGATAGGTACGAGATGTATGAATTTGCATTCCGTATGTCAAGCTTGGACTGTAGATACAGTAAACATTCACAGAAGCGTCTTAATACTAATGTATTGTTTGATACTAATATATTGTTTAGAAAGAATAATGGCCTGTCTTGCATTAACGTCCGTGGAAGATTAGCGAATCGTGCACCGAGAGATATGGTCCGTCGGCATTAGAGTACATTAGTAATTAAGATACGACGCCCGATATGGCCATCCAATAGATCCATTATTGTCTTTAACGACCTATAATTGCCGGAGAGAGCTTTATGTGGGATTTGCGAAAAATATATCGGCTTAGTTATAAATATTGCCAGCCTTTTGCTATGGCGTTGATAAGTCCAAGGTCGGGCTTGTTGAGAATAAGCTTCTAAGTAATTTTGCTATGAAGATATGATCGTTTTGTATTATAGTCTGGTTTTTTTTAAGGGACGCGCGCTGGTAGCTTGAGGAGCTTTTCCAGCTTCACCGAGCAGAGTGGCGAGTACAGAAGGTACTCTAGCCGTTTGGCGATCGTCTCGAACGGCAGACCGACGTTCGCGATCGGGCCGTATCGAGCGCATCATAAGGCGCCCGATCAGTGGCGAACCCAACTAGAGGGTTGCCCAACGCGGTGTTGGACCGCTGAGCACGTAGAATTTTGTCCATTGACCCCAAGCTACATATCCTTATTGCTCGCGCGTAATTTTTATATTGCTGTCGCGACTGTGCGGCGGGCGCCCGCAGTGAGTGTGCGAGCGCAACAGTAACATAATTCTACGTGCTCAGAGACCGGGCTTTAGTAGATAGGTATATGAAAGTCAGATGAACCGTATCAGGTTCTATGCTAATAGTAGCATAGCACTTGTCTTTCTGTGAGGATCTTTATGTTCGATCTTTAGTGTTATTTGTTATTTGCACGACGTAATAAAATGAGTTTTTACTACAAATACTTACGCTAACACTTTCATTAGCTTTATATGGTTACGTAGAAAATATTATTTATTAAGTACATAAAGATACTTCGCCCCTCTCATAAGTTTACTAGTGCCATTTTTATTGACATTTAACTGAAGATCTGATGTCTCAATTATTGGAAATATAATAATTTCTAAAGCTTCTTACAAAATTACTGTTACTTTGCTGAGTTTCGAAAATCAATCTTTCGTTGAACCGTTTGTTAATAATTCCATTTGATATTTAAACTCAATAGCATTCTTCTAAGAATCTTAATTAACAATTGATATACAGGGTGATTCAGTATCCAAATTGTATTAATAAGCTCAATAGAACAATTTAACAATAGGTATAACTTTATCTTAATTATTTTTATCGTTTTATTTTTCGCGAAAAAATATTAAAAATCTAATTTACAGGTGCCCGCCGCCCATATCTTATTTTTTAAAGGTTAAGGCTTATTTTCGCGTACCATTATGTCTATTAAGCTTTGCAGTTAACTGTGCGTATACGTATTTTTCCATGAACGAAACATGTGTGCAAAATTTGAAACCGCACACCACAGTGGATAAAAATTATTAAATATGAAAAATCATATATTGTTTTCTTTACGTAAATCAATTAAGTTACTGATTCTGAGTCGCTCCCTGATTGCAAAGTCATCCTGTATAATTCTATTAAAATCATTAATTTTTAGAACAATTTTTGTCGCTAATAGTGTTCCGAGGCAAGCTTGTCTTTAGAACGCCACCGGCTTATTACTATTCCGACGTCACCACAGTCATTAATCAACACCTATTGCCGTGTGTCGGTATTCGGGCCATTACCGCGGCATTAGAGGGTAGGTAGTATTAGGAAGTAAAGCGCTCTCTTCGTTTGCTTCTAGTTTTATGTTCTCAATAGTTATAAAACATCATTATCACATCATTATCAAAGGTAAAGATAAGTAATAAGTATCAGTAGTTATGAAAATGTATACTGCCTTCGAGGTTAAATGATTTTTTTAGCATAAGTAGTAGAGCAGCGGCTGAACGTATACCTGCGGATAACAATTACCGGAAATTAATATACAGGGTGTTGATTTCAATCCTCGCCATATTTATGGAGTTGATTAAGTTAGCTTATTTTAGTTAAATGGATTGAAATCAACAGCCTGTGTTTTATAATTAGTTATAGCTTATTATCTAGGTTTACGAATTACAATAGGTAGTCTTATGAGAATATTTACTCTTCTATTCTATTCTTACAAGTTTTAGTTAGGCAGCACCTGAGAAACTAATCACCTGTCATATTAGGGTTATAAAAGCGTGATAAATCCCTTATCAGGCTCTCTACGCAGAAGTAGCCGCGGGCCTGACCTAATACTAAATAATGAAAACTAACACCCGTAATCAACATTACTATGAGGTCTCACAGTGCGCGTGGACGCACAGGGTGACACGTGAACCTATCACAGAGCTCTATTCAACGCTGTGCGTTCGATTTGCTGCTTTACTTAAGCAAGCATCGTTTGTGAATACGGGTGTAAATTACACCTACACGCAGACGTAACTGCGGGCTTAATCTAATACTAAATTTTAAAAAAACTAAGGCTGGGTTGCACCATCTTACTTGACAAACGTCAAAAATCTGTCAAACTCCATACAAAAAACACCGGTTATCGTTATAGTTACGGTCAAAGTAAGTTGGTGCAACTCAGCCTTAGTCTAACTACATAGGTACTTTACTTGGTAAATATTTGAAAACAAATTCATTAGTGCTGTTCGAGGACAGACGAAAACAACCGTGAAAGTTAATAACTACTCTACCTAATAACATTAGACAAACTTTGACATTTTAACTTATTTAACTACGCAATTCATTAATTAATACTACAATGTGTCATTTGACTTGGTGTCTACAATTAATTCTATCCAGTCTCTTAATCATTGATAAGTATTTTAATGTCAATGGGTTAGTGTAGGTAAATGTCAATGACAATACATAAAGCATGAATCTTCAACGTCAGCAACGATCGGAACCTACACAAAACACCTCAAGTACCATATTAGGCTATTTCTCATCGCCACGGTTCTCATCGTCACCTTCGTGGCGAATTTTATTTCTAACTTATTTCAACTTTTTGTATACAAAAATTGTAGCGCTTGATGTGAAGATTGTATTCTCAGTAAATCAGGCAAATAGTGAGTCTCGTTTGGAATACCACTGATGATGTATGGCTCGGGAACGCGGCCTCTTACTATAGGCCTTATAAATAAGCTCAAAGTTGCACAGCGTGCTTTGAAGAGTGCTATGCTCGGTTTTTCTGTACAAGAGACAAGGCACATAGTACGCAGAACTGACAGACGATGGGGCAGCAAGGTTCTGGAGTGGAGGGCACGTACCGGAAAGCACAACGTGGACTTCATAAAGGTAGCAAGAAAGCACTGGATGCAGACCGCTACCAGCCGGTCATATTGAAAATCATTGGGGGAGACCTATGTTCGGCAGTAGACGTCCTATATGGCTGAAATGATGATAATGATGAAGGTAACTATCCAGATTCAACATCTGAGTAATGAACATTGAAATGAAAAGTAACATTTAAAGTAATGTTACAAAAATGAAATAAATCAAAAACACAATTGTACGAGTATTTTGAAGCAATGTTTCGGATTGAGTTGTGGCAGAATTAAATAAAGTCACTTGTTGACTTTCTTAGTACAAGTATTTTGAAGCAACGTTCGCAGTGAGTTGTGGCAGAATTAAATAAAATCACTTATTTAGTTTTGCCACGTCAATTCTACAACAAACAGAGTTGTAATTTATGGTCAATAGTTTCACTAAACTGAAGATATCTTTGGAAATATCATAGATATTGCCACGAGAGTAAGATCAAAATATAGGTAACACTTTCTACTATACAAAAAGTGGAAAAAGTGGTTTTTGCCAAAAGTGTCAGTTATTTAATTCTGCCACGACGGTGACGATATGTTTGGTTGCCATTTTGGGTAAAAAAAACTCACGTACACTACGAGTATCTGTATTTTCAGATCACTAATCCGTATAGAAAGCGTTTATTACACTAATGCCTGTTTTCACCATTAATCCCTAATTTTTAAGTGACCCCTATGGTAACACATAACAGGAATTTTGTTTTCATAGGGGTCGCTTAAAAATTAGGGATTGATGGTGAAAACGGGCATAAGTTTAACAATCTCAAATGTTACTGATATGGTGCGTTGATGTAAAAATTGTAGATGCCACTTCAAATCAGTACAATGGTACGAGTGAATTACCATTTGGTATTTACTTGTTTCCCTTGATATGCTTCCACAATAGGTCCAAATATCGACGCCAACGCAACATTCAATAGATTATGTACCTACTTATTACCTATTCGGCTTACTATTCTAACAATGGTTTGGTGTACTAACCTCTTTGTTTGAGAGCCTATTACGCACTGAAAACTCAATATCAAAACTCGATTCAATTTCAAGTATTGATTCAAGAATGTGATAGTCTAAGTCTGAATAAATACGTTCTAATAAAAGTATACTGTTTCAGATTAGTTCACGATGAACATGTCCGTTTCTGAATACGTTCCCTAAAATTTTGATTGCATGAATTCTTTCACTCAATACTTAATTGTTAGTCAATATACAACCATACAATATGTACATAAAATATATACATAACAAGACAATAATAAATATAAAACATAGTAAAGAGCCCCGTTGCATTGTCCCGGGCTCCCTTTGAGAAGCATGTTCAAATATTACCAGCGTAGATTAGAAGTGACGTTGTTTGTTTTGTAAAATCTTTTCAGTGTTTACCGTACCTAAGTCTAGTCTTAAAAGAAGTTAAGTGTTTGCACGTCAGCAAGTTAAGGCCAACTACTAAATACAGAGTAAACATTCTTTGAAAATAGGTAATTCTTTGGAAAGGCTGATTTACATAATGTTCAGCCATTAGAGCGAAACCGTTATTACAAAAAAGCCTTTAGATTTTAGATGTTATTTTTATACATTTTAGGTTTATAATCATGATATATTTATAGTAGAGCCCACCCTTTTAAATACATAATTATTCTTTATAGATTAATTAGCGTTATACAGCGCTACATTACCATCAGTAGGCAACTGTTACCCTGAATCTAAAAATACAACAAAGCGCTGTTCATAATCATGTTTCATTTTTAACTACTAGATAGATAGATTCAACACACAAGAAAGAAATATTCAAAAGAGCACAATTTAGTCAGTCATATCGCTATAAAGCGATCTCTTCCAGACAACCTAAAGCATAGTTGTTTTGTTTACATATTACAGATTTTTGATAACATGAAAGACGCAATTAGTAAAGTTATAGATAGGGTAAACCAGAGAGTGATTGCCCACTGGTAGTGATTGCCCGCTTTAAGAATAATATTGTCAGGTGCTGACTTTGAATCACTCTAGTTAGATTTGAATTGACTAAGTAGATGGCTCCGTGATCAATGTACAGTAGATTTAAAATTTACAATAGGAAACACTAAAAAAAACAGTTATGGCGGATTTTGTCACGACGGGTGAAAATGTTACTCAAACAGGTAAAGACTTTAACAATTTTACTAAGGAATTACTTGCTTAGAGGTTAAAATTGTAAGGAAATAGATACAAATTTAGGGAAGAATAACCAACAGCTAATTGAACATTCTGAGCAACCACTTGAACTGATATCAAAGAAGATAAAAAAATAAATACATATAAAATTCAAATTTTTGCGTCATCTATGTTTTGAAGTAGATAATTCTGTCTCTACCGATTCTGACTCATCAATATCAGCTCAAGAAATATTTGATAATATTATAGTTAATAAGGCCAAACGCAATTTATTTTGAATTTTTTAAGATTGTACTACTAGAATTTAAGTTTAATGTTTTGTTTTGTTTATTTAAAGCCTATTTTGTCATTTTAAAATTGATTATTTTGTTTTAAGATACTGGGCAATTACTGTGCTTTGATGTGGGCAATTAGTGTAAGTAATGGGCAATGACTGTACTTTTTGGAGGATTTTAAATTTATTTCAATATTTTCTAAGTTACATAAGTTTTAACTAAAAACTGTTAATATTCTGTTTAACAGTTTATTGAGTTATAAGAAAAAAGTCATAAATGGTCGATAATTAAAATATTTTCTTTAATTTTTCATCTCAATGTGTTTGAAATCTTTAAGTGGGCAATAGCTATACGGTTTACCCTATAATCCATTAATACCATTGAATTAGATATCATTTTGCAATGCGGATTAATTAAATAACATTTCAGAGTGCATTTAACTTGCCCTGATAACATTACAGCTCATAACCGTGACGTAAATATTAATCTCTAAAACGATGGTGGCTAATTTCAATATGATTCTCTGTTAGTTGGTATTGCGTGCTGGCTATAGTGATATACGAGCTAGAAACCACAGGCTTATGTTTACCTAATGAACTAAAATCTGTAGAATTAATTCAGTATTTAGCTAGTGATTTGAAAACCGACGGTATCGGGTATTGAATACACCTATTGATAGATAAATACGAGTAGGTGCTTGTGCTCCTCATTATATCTACTTATTAATGTTTTTACCCTAGCGGGATTCTAAACCTCAACCACAGCAGCTGCAGGTATTGTCCCGTACCCAAACGAACTCGATACCCAATAAGTCAATTAATTTGCACACATTCAAAGAGGATTAAGTTCTAAGTTAATGTTCCACACGTTAAATTTAAAACTACCAAATATAGAAACTTGGAGCTAAATCACTAAATAGGTAAGCAAATGAAATTACGAATCTCGTCAAACGCACTAAACAAACATCAAGTTGGCGTTAAATTTGGATCAGGTGGCACTCAGAGGAAAAGAATGGCGGCTCAAAGGGAGGCCACGCACTGTACTTTAAGTGCCACTGTACTCTTTGGTACATCAATGGCCTCCTTAATCGTGGAAAGCCTTAACGACTGACTTCGATCGTGGTTAAGGGCTCACTTAAATACTCGACGGCCCAATATCAAAGGGCACCGAGCTCTTATGCTTTTGACTTTCCATTTTTTCATTTTCCCTCAAAGGAAGTACAACGACACAGAAAGTATACAACATTACGATACAATCAGCTTTCTGTTTTTTGAACGAGTTTTTTTAATGATTTATAGATGAAATGAAATAGGTACTCGTACAGGTGAAAATACAGTAATATCATGCCTTAACGAGTCCATGCGTGGGTGAATATTGATTTTTCACAAAATAATTGCAAGTTTGTTTTATCTTGCCTCAAACTCTTCCTCGCCTACATTGTTTATTTGTTTTTATCTTTATCGTGTCTAAATTAGAAAGCTTGATTTAAACATTTTCACATCTAACAGTAAATAAATACAACTTTGAAATGACAAATTGGATTTTTCCCTTTACAGTTTTTCCATATTGTGATTCAAGATCAGCGGAAAGTGCCATATAGGTTTGAATTCCCTTGGCAGGTAGATGGAAAATCAAGTGATCCTATAAGTATAGAGGGTTCCTTTTTTCCTTAAAACATAAACAAACACAACATAGACAGATCTACTAATACTAGTTTTATATCAATAAGCATGAGTTATTATTTCATTTCATCAATGATGTATTCACACTCTCTCAATAAACATGTTCTACAGAGCTCTTAATTATGTTAATTTATTAAACGACCGCCACAATACGCACGTTTGACAATAGACCTGTTTGTGTACTAAACACCAATTAATAATTAAACTCAAATCACACAAAGGCAATTGTTTCTAGCCTGCAATTAGCACTCACGTCTGAGGCGTCTGCTCACCACCGAAATTAGCACCGATAATAAGCACTCAAAGAGAATCCCCTATTATTTAATCCGTTAATCATCGTCTCATTCGTGAATTGTTTGACTAATACCTAAGTTTGATATCGTTTTAATAAGCCTTATCCTAAGAAAGGCGGAAATATCACCTTTCTTTGCTAGGGCGAATGTATGAAATGGTGATGGGGGCACTCTGCTCGATCAAACTTTCTATGGAATCGTCAAATGTAGTACTACTAACTTTCTTCCACATCCTATAATGTGGAAATAACTAAATATTTCTCTCACATTACGAAATCTAATTTATGATAACAAAAGGACTCAGTTCAAAGATGTATAAATAATAATTCTGTGACAACGAATAGGTCAAGAAATTTAACATACATATGGTTTTGTGTATAAACACGCATATTACATGTGGTTTTTTGTGTGGAATAAAGAAAAATAAAAATAAATAAAATAAAATACTATAGGTTTTTTCTGATCGACCACTGAATTTCAGCCTTCAATACTCATAGATGGTTCTGAAAAAGGAAAGGAACAGCTCTGGAGGGCAGTACGTCAACGTCACTCACAATGGACGTACGTTCTCTGTCAGACAGACGGATTTACGGACTACTTAGGCGTTTAAGTCATGGCCTGAATTCTATCCTGTCATTCTCTAAAAATGTTATTAAATATCAATACCTCGCTGTTTGAAGTCCTGCTATGTCTGAAAAAGGACAGGCACAAATTCGACAAAAGCATAATTATGGCAAAAAAAAACTCAAATCACATAATTTTTAAAGCAAACTATAATAAGATCTATTGGATGAATTCTGAAAACACGTGTTTAGTCATTTACGATAGGAGTACTAGGAGAAAGGGGATACATTTTGAAAAATCCTTAGTGCACCCCTAGAAATCTAAGCAGCTACGTCTACGTGCCATTTGGAGCCTATAAATTAACTTTAATTGTATCCGCTACACGATTAATGAACATGTCTGCTTCAACCAACACTGTTAAAGTATTTCGAGATATTGTAATTAAGCTTTTATTTTATGTTACCAAAAATATTATTATAATCAATCTCGCAAAAAAGTAAAGAAAGCCTAACAAAATAATTGTGTTATAAGGCTAACAGTCAACTACAAGGATGATGGAGCTAACCTTTCCATCTTCCACCACCACGGAGATTGGCTCGTCATTCGTCACGGCTCACGGGCCTCATCTATATGATAATGAAAACCTAATATCATGGATGACAAGATATCGACACTGCCTCTAAAACACTATTAATGAATTTCGTCCGTTGACTTAATTAAATATCTTCAACCTTCATAAATATTTCAATTGAATTGACAATTATCTTATGTTGTTCGCCTTTTGTGAAATGAACGGCTGGAAATTTTACAGGCGACAATGGAATATTGATGTAAATCATTATCATTGTTTTAACTCACAAATATTTTCAGAAACTCAACTTAATTGGTATAAAATTTAAGAAAAGCTATGGCGCAAGATATCAAATAAATATAATAAATAGATATTTCACCACACTAATATTTACCCCAACAGAATCGTACCTACAAGTCCTACAATTACGTTTGCCGTTGTATTGTAATCCAGTACAGACGGGTGGCTGTCGAAGCGGGTTGTTTTCACCACCGCGCGAATAAACAGTTACCTACATTTTGGCGGGGTTGAAAAAACAGCACCTGGCTAGTGCCATTAAGTGGCCCCAATTCAAAAGTGAGAAAGCATTGTGAAATCCGCTCACTGGAACAAATTCCGCAGTTTCCACATTACGACCATTTGTTGTTCCACTAACGATATTATAACCCGTACAGCCAGCTAGAGCTGCTGTTAATTTCTTCAAATGAAAAAAAGATCCGCATAAAACAAAGAAAGCATTCGCAACTCGTTCTTCTGTTTTAATTTTTATGCAACATTTAGCAGCTCGTTTAGAAAATTAATGGGAATCTCCCTGTGTTCTGTGTTTGTTGCCCTATTTTCTATTTAGTTGTGAACACCCCTAATTGTTTGTAAGCCCGGGGGCTACATAAAATTACTAATATTAGAATTCGAATAGACATAAACATCGCAGCAAAGCCCTTTGCGTTCACAAATCGTACTTAAACGACGAAACTGGGAATCGTGCCCTTAATCTTTAACATTTTATGTTATGCCTCACCGCTTTATATATTTTATCAGAGCTTCTTGATACCAACAAAAGCGTCTGAAACCAATGGAAAAAGATAATAAGCCTGTAAAATACAAGAGGCGTAACTTCAAAGGGCTTTGAATTTTTTTATTTATGACAAAAATCTTAAAGGCATCATTGGGTTTCTGAGCTGTAATGGAAACAAACATTTCCCTCGTTCCAAAATAACATTTATTTATGCAAATGAGGGAGGTAATGCCGGGTGTTACCGCTTCATTTTAAGTATAATCAGTTTACGCCGCTACTCAGAAGCACCCTTTTCTTAATTGCAGGCGTAGGATTTAACGAGGGCAAAAGAACACGATTACTTCACAAAATTCTAATATTTTTACTTTCAGCGTAATAAGTACAATTAAGCAGAAAGAAAGGTTAAGTAGGTGTATTTTCACAATATTTATTTTCTTGCGCCCTCTTCTGTTTCATTCCTGCCCAATGATTTCGTTTATAGGTTTACCCACCAAAGAAATTCGACAGAATCACAGAAAATGTTATGTAAAAATATATTTATGACAACGATCAAACTTCAAAGACGAGTACCTATGTAGCAGCGATTTTTGACGTGGAAAAAATGACGAGTCATTTAGAGTCTTTGTAACTTTGTGAGTGCCGAGCGACATGTGGAAAAAAGTTGAAGGTCTGGAGATTTTGGGAAGCAATCATATTATAAACGTTTAGAACATAATGTAGGTATATCATGTAATAATAACTAGCAATAACAATAATATCAATTGATGAATTGAAATATTTGTTAAAAAATAGTATTATTGTACTCGTACATAATCAACGTTCGCTTTATCGCCTGAATGATCATGAAATGTCGTCGACACGCTCAAAACCAAAGTTTGTCATTTATTTTGTCTTCGTCATTATTCAAATTACATGAACGGCGTCAAGGGAGGTGTGTCACGCATTTGATTCATTACCGTGAATATTACGTTGCGGACGTCACCTAAGCGTGCAACCTTTAATT
Organism: Ostrinia furnacalis; assembly: GCF_004193835.3. NCBI lineage: Eukaryota > Metazoa > Arthropoda > Insecta > Lepidoptera > Crambidae > Ostrinia > Ostrinia furnacalis. The sequence continues at coordinate 224,295 of NW_021131983.1, forward strand.
TGTTAACTCTAAATCATTCATTTTTAAATAAATAATAAACATTTTTTGGACAATTTCCATAATTCATCAATTCCATTTTTTTCTACACGGTTTAAAACCCATATGGGCGATATAACATTAACGATTTGCTACTTGCGCTATCTATTACTGAGTAACACTCAAATATAATGTACATTTTAATTATCAAAGACTTACACTGTGGTAATTGATAATATTGCTGTGAAAATGTTAATTTAAGGCTTTCATGTTTCTGATAGGTAATTAGTAGTTTGTTAATACCTATTGTGACTTAACAAATTATTCAGTTAATTAGTAGCTATAACAGCAGAGAATATTAATGTAATACGATATCAAACTTTTCTGATAATAATATGTGATCCTAAAGAAAAGCTTAGTTTTCTTCTCTATCCTACCCTTGTCAGTTTCAACCGCAAAGCTCGCCAACCATGTGATTTAATTTACAGTATATTGGCCGACGTTTGTCCAAACAGTCCACATTTAGCAATTCCGAGCACAAGGATCAAATACAAATTAGAGGGGACAAGTGTCAAATTCGTAGGAGCCTAGGCGCATTGGTATTCGTTCCGACGCCTGGTAATCTATATGATAATAGAGGCCGCCAGCAACACATAATTGTCCCGCTCAATTGAATGCCACGTCAACGTTTACAAGTTGCGCGACCGTTTGTTGACAACACCCCAATTAATTGGTGTTGATTTCCCGAAAAATCACCTTTGACACGAAACACTTTAAGTGGACCTATTTGGAAAATATGTAGGTAACTGGACTATCCTTGAGCCCGCTCTTTATTTGTTTTATCTTTCCTAGTATTTGCTGTAAGTAGATAGTAGCGTAACAACTACGTCTACTTCACGACAAATTAAAAGTTTAATTTTTCTTTCAGCTTCCAGGGTCGTGAAAGGAAAATACATAACAGTCATGAGCATCGCGCAGTATGATTCATACAGTGCAGCGTGACATCATGACACGATGTGACAACTGCTCAATCGCTTGAAAATAACATGCGATACCAAGACTATGTCAGCGACTTAACAAATTAGGTACCAATGATAAATATAGTGGTAGATTTAACGAATATTTGTTTCTCATTTTATTTCCTCGACCCAACAGCCAGACAGGAACCATTTGCAGGCCGCGGGCGGATAATCCGGTCCGGTCCCGATCAACAAGGTTTTATTGGAAATCTCTCCTTTCTTGGGTTTTAATTTAAACTTTTATTTTAGTCGTTTTCAGCCAAATGACGTCCACTGCTGGACAAAGGCCTCCCCCAAGGTTTTCCACAATGAACGGTCCTGGGCTGCCCGCATCCAGGCTCTTCCCGCGACCTTCACCAGATCGTCGGTCCACCTAGTAGGAGGCCTGCCCACGCTGCGTCTTCCAGCCCGTGGTCGCCACTCGAGAACTTTCCTGCCCCAACGGCCATCGTCTCTACGAGCTATCAATTTTAGTATTTAATTTAAAATCATATTAGATTTAAGACAGTAGATTTTTCAAGTGAAAAATTATAAAGGCGGCGGTTCGCACCGCGACAGAGACATGTGACCGAGACAAGACACTGACGCCCGTATTCACAAACATTACTATGAGGCACATATTATGAGGACTCACAGTGCGCGTGGACTCACAGGTGACACACGAACCAATCACAGAGCTCTATTCAACGCTGTGCGTTCGATTTTCTGCTTCGTTTCTGAATACGAGCGTGAGAAGGGAAACCGCGACTGTTACTTAATTTTATTTTCGTAGGTGTAGAGATTAGAGCTTTCATTTACTACATGCGCTTTTTCCGGCTGGTCTATTTGGGCTGGTCATATCTACCTGCCATTGTGCGTAATTAGCGAGTTATTATTAGACGTCTTCCTTTGTTACGAGATTAGTTTTAGCGCAAATTCATTGGGATAATAAGTTATGACAATACCTTAGAATGGCTTAGAAGATGTAAAGGTCAAAGGTAGAGTAAAGATAGGTAGTATTAGATAAAGTTTGGACCCATTTATGCAAACAAGAACCAACCCACAGCAGGGTGGTTTCGAAAAAATGAGACTTTTGTAAAAAGAGTGCGCAAAATATATTAATGAATGATTACTTGTTAATCTTATGTGGGATACTGCAGCCTATCTAGGAATATCAATAAATGTATTATAATTAATTATTTATAATGTCTTATAAATTTTGTAAAGTTATAGCTAAAGTAAATCTTTAAAAACCGGTTGGTTCTTTCTTACAAAAACATATTTTGTTGCTTAATTCCTTAGCAATAAGTCGACCTCTCAAGTGTAGCTAAATAATACTACACCCAAAAGAATAAAAGGTATACAGGTTGTAATTTTGTAATGGTTAATACTGTAGATGGAAAATTTTACTCATAGAAAACATTCCTTTATTTTTTGAAAAGGAAAAGAACATTCAATGATTTCCGAAAATTTTTCGAAAATCCACCACCGTAATATGGCCATACCATACAATTTCCTGTAAATCTATACTTATAATAAATCTGTAGAGAGGTCAATTCTGTACATGAAATATATTTTCAAAATAACTATCAGGGGGTGATTAGTGATCGATACTGATGCCAAAAATGCAATCAGTAAAATTTTTGTCTGTCTGTCTGTCTGTCTGTCTGTCTGTCTGTCTGTCTGTCTGTCTGTCTGTATGTTCCTTATAGAAACAAAAACTACTTGACGGATTTTAACGAAACTTGGTACAATTATTCTTCGTACTCCTGGGCAGGTTATAGGATACTTAGGAATTCCCACGGGCACGGGAATTAGCGGGAAAATCCTTTTGTATGAAAAATCTAAACTGCTTAAGTTAGACGCTTGAAATTTGGCATGCAGGTACCTTAGTAAACTTAAAGCTTAGTTACAACATGATATTGCAAAATTCCCACGGGAACGGGAGTTAGCGAAAAAAAACATTTGTATGAAAAATCTAAACCGCTTAAGTTAGACGCTTGAAATTTGGCATGCAGGTACCTTAGTAAACTCAAAGCTTAGTTACAACAGGATATTGCAAAATTCCCACGGGAACGGGAGTTAGCGGGAAAAAACATTTGTATGAAAAAATCTAAACCGCGTAAGATAGATGAAGGGGGTAAAACGAGATCCACGCGTACGAAGTCGCGGGCGGCCGCTAGTAATTAAAATAATTTGCTTGCCACACCCGGGAATCGAACCAACTAAAATCTGGTAAAAATTACACCCTCTATTTTTAATGCATCGATCGTTAGTAGTATAATGATGAGATCTCTCTAACTTGATAAATCAAATTAAGTATGTAAAAAGTAAGCTTAGGTACTACCTACCAATATTAAGAATTATTTCCAAGCTTTATACAATTCACGCCGGAACAATTCGTGGGCGCCAGCGCCGCCGGATCATCCGCCGGCCATTGTTCACGATCAACAAGGTTTCATTAGAAATCGCTAAGTTGTATTGAGTTTTTTTAATGAAACCTTATAAGCATTATTTTCATATTTTATTATGACGCTTTTGGTAAAGCATTTGATCTGATTGCTAGCTTTTGCTCACGTATCAAGCCTTACTAAGCAAAACTGCTATTCTGATGCAACTGATGAACTTTGGAATGTTTCATCGCGTTCCATTTTTGTGTAAACAAATGAGTAACAAACATTCATCCATACAACCTAACAACTAACAAGTGCAAAATAAAATTATAATGAAAAAAAAATACTTTTTTAAAAACAAGCTTTTATTCTGAAATGCAGTTGTACTAAAACGAAAAAAAAATACTTGTATGCAAGGTTCAAATAATTTCAAAAGCGTGAAGCGAAAACAGAAAAAAGAGGAATAAATTCCATGCGTTTTTTCGTTACAGTACAGCATTTCAGAATAAAGTTTCTTTTTGAAAAAGTTTTTATCGATATAATTCTTTTTACATATTTGTTTAGATGATTCTCTGCGGCTGAACTATTTGAGCTGTCCGGGGTCACAATACGCGCCCATTGTTCCGAATTAGATTTCATTAAAAGCCCTTCTGTATCGATACGCGGATATTTTTAGCAGGACAAATCGAATAACATACCAAATACCAAGTTAGCCATTATTTATAGACGTGCGAAGGAGGGATGTTATTGACAGAGACATATCCCAATCATTACGAACAAATGGCAATATGTCACAACAATGTGTCATAAAGTTAAGGGAAATATAGTTAAGTAGGTATGTGACTCATTCTGTATCAACATGATGCTATAAAGATTTACGACTATTACTACAGATAGGTAAGTACCTAATACTATTTTTGTATTTAATTTCAGAATAAACAATACTTTTTTTATGTGACAGGAGGCAAACGAGCAGACGGATCACCTGATGGTAAGTGATACCGTCGCCCATAGACAACCGCAGTCCCAGGGGAATGTTTCTCCAAAGTCTACACCAATCTCTTAGGTGGCACAAATTTATTTGTAACCATTTACACTAAACTACAAATAACCTTGTTGGATGTTTTTCCAACGTTATTCGTTAAAAATTACTAATTCTAGCGTCAAAAAAGGTTTTATTTCGTTCGCTTCGGCGGAACAATTTGCGGCTGCGGAAGACGCGCCGCCGGCGGGCGGCCATTGTTCTGCCAACAGGATTTTATTAGAAACCCTTTAGCTGTATTGACTAACGGATATTTCATAGACTTCAAAATACGCGGATTTATGAGATAGAAATTTATTTTCTCGAAATGTTTGTATACGCCCATGAAAATAACAGAATAAACATCGACAAATTAGCTTGGGAAATGTAAAAATAGTTACTTACTGAGGAACACACGTTATGTCAAATCTAAATTCACTTCGTTTCTTTTTCCCAGTTTGGTACCTAATAATCTGATTGATATTGGCAGACCAATGAAATAAATAAATATGATTCCATGATTTGGACGGCCCGTTAGGAAGGTGTCAGTCTGATTTAGCCACGTCAGACTGATGTGCTTAAAATATCGCACTGCGCACAGTAAGGCTGAGGAACTACCTAACGATAACTATAACGAAAACCGGTGCTTTTTGTATGAAGTTTGACAGATTTTTGACGTTCGTTAAAGTTAAAGTAAGATCACGTAAGATGTTGCAACCCAGTCTAAGAGATTTAAGTTTAGTTTAAGTTTAGTAATATTTAATCCTTTAAGTACATCTTACCGCTTCTTTAATCACGCCGTTTATATTATCACCTGAATCCAAAAAACTGCTGAGGCGTTAGAAGCCTGTTGCTTGCATAAAACATTTCGCAATCAATGACGTCAAACAATCGTAGGCATTTAACAGCAGCCGTGTTTTGTGAATTGGTAATCAAATATTAAAATGTGGCAATTTGTGTACACAGACACACCCCTTAATGAAACTGGTAGAGAGTTGAGAGATGTTTTGATTAACACTAGAAGTGCCGAAGTTTGCGACCCCCCTAAAAGCGCCGCTGGGTCAATTTTGTCCCAGCATACATTTTGTAACATTTTTTTAGTTTTTGACATGAACATTATGGTTAAAACTATTTGTAGTATCCTTAAAAAAGGTTTATCTATATAATTAAATCAATATGTACTTATTTCTTTAAAAATATAAATGTATTCAATTTTAATTTTGAAATATTAAAGGTTAAATATTTTTGGTTTCATATAAAAATAGTCTCATATTACATGGTGTTATACTGTATTAAAATTATGAAATTACTATTTTAACTAGTCATTATTATTTTTGAAAGAAAAATAAATATCTTAAAAATATCAGTGCACATTTTGCACAAAGTTTTTTTGTATGGATTTTTTGTCTCTCTGGTGTACTATGTGTTTAGGAATGTCTATAGGTATGGTTCTTTTTCTGTTATCCGTACACACACAGTGAAGTTTTTTACCAGTTACAATGAAAAGTATGTACGTTTAATTTTCAAAATTGTATAAGTCACACATTTTAAAAATGTATCAAATCATACAATGTATGAACTGGCCAATGTTTAAAAGCCACCTTCCTTCTAATATTATAAATGTAAAAGTTAATAAATATTGATGAATTGAAGGATGGATAGACTGGTGAATGGATATGAAGGATGAATGGGTGGATATATGCCTTGAACTTGAACTAAGTGAGTATGGATTCATGGTTAGATCGATGGATGTTTTTTCACTCTTTTACGCAAAAAATACTAAGCCGATCTTAATAAAACTTTGCAGTTTTATTGCTAATACTTCAGAATAACATAATATAGGCTATAATTTAGAATAATGTTCAGTTATTTGGTCAAATAACAACGATAAATGTAAAGAAATTAGGTCTTCCTATGATAAATTTAATTTCTCACGGGTGAAGTCACAGGCAAGAACTAGTACAATATATTTACATTTCTGCATTGTCACGAGTCACTTAAACGCTCCTCACCTCTCCACTCTCGTATCTCCTCGAAACAAGAACTCTTCGTCGAATTATTGTTGCAAATACCAGGGTGGGACAAAATTGACCCAGTGGCGCTTCTAGGTAAAACCGATTTTTATTTTTTTTCTAGTATTATAGTATCAAACTAGCGGCCGCCCGCGACTTCGTACGCGTGGATCTCGTTTTACCCCCTTCATCTATCTTACGCGGTTTAGATTTTNATACATTAAAAAATGATAAAACTCAATAAATCAGAAAAAGTCAAAAAGTTTCATGGACTTTCGTTAAAAAATAAAAAACTTAGAGACGATCAAACTCGCAAGTGGGACAAAAATGGGACGGCGGCCTTTCTAGTGTTAAAGCACTTTTTTAATAATTGAAAGGTGATCATGATCTATTTATACAGGGTGTTAGGTAAATGGGTATATGAGCCGACACTAGCCCATGTTAACATATGCATATAAATGGTATGGTTAAGTGAGTTTGATATCATCATTTTAATTTTTTAAATGTTCATACAAAATAAAATTTATAAAATCAGATTTGTATGAAAATTAAAATAATTAAAATGATGATATCGATTTTCTGACTTCACCATACCATTTATATGCATATGTTAACATAGGCTAGTGTTAGCTCATTGTATACCCATTTACCTAACACCCGGTATAGCCAATTTAACCTTTAACTATAGTCGTGAAAAAATAATCACACTCCCATGGACGTCGGGTCTCACAGACCCCTATCTAAAATTCTTCATAATTTCATATCTGAACCAATTTGAATTTATCAAGGAGTTGATATATATCTAATAACTATTAATAAAGGATCTAGTCGTAAACGTAATCAATTTTTAATCATTATTTAATTATTTTTTGGCAAATTTAAAAAACATAGAAATTTTTCAGTGTTAATTGACTTGGCATCACATATAGGCTCCTTAATTACAGTCGATTAATAATAAATCAAACTAATATTTTTTTCCTTGCTAATTAATAACTGTGTAACATAAAAACATAAACAGAATTTCTGAAAGACATAAAATAAAATGTTTGACAAGGGTTAAACTTGCTAAAATTATAAACAGTGGCCTAGAACACTAAAGACAAATTATCTCTACAGGCATGTGTCATCTTTCTTTGAGAGCTTTGATAGGCAAAATATACACCATTCAGAATCGGAATCTGCAGCAATGGTACCTTCTAAGACATCTAAACTCAAAAAAAGGATCGTCTACAAGTAAAACCTTACTTCTGGAATGTTACTTAGATAGTTGGGCTAATAATATAGCTGATGTACTCAGATACTTTCTACCATTATGTATTATTAAACTAAAACAATTACAACATATTATATTGATATACTATAAAAAAAATATAGTTGACAAGTCACATCCATACAAGCATGTTTGTATGGAAATTATAGTCATCGGGTCTCCCAGGCCCCGATAAAATTTTGGATGGTTATTACTCACGTAATAAGTACCGGAAGACGTGATTTTATGCCTCCTTGGTCCAAACACAGTTAAAACTGAAGCTACTGAGATAGTCGAGAGCAGCACGTGACGGGAAGGTATTTAAACCGAGAAATTGAAAAGGTGGGTGGGCCTCTGAGACCCGACGTCCATAGTTAAAGGTTAAGCTTGTATATTTGAGTAAATAAATAAGCAACTGTTTTGTTCGTAGTTATTATTTTCAGTAATTTTATTTCATGTAGGTAAACATATGTTTGTATCGACAAATAAGCAAGCACGAAACAATTAACTTACCCGAGCATCATTACGTCGAGCAGTTTGAAAAGTTGAAAGGTTTTTTTTAGAAAATTGCGGTTTTAAAATAATAACCACGCTTTCAAATTAATTTCTGTGAGAGGTCGACAAACAGGCAGGGGAGACAGAGGAAAGTTGTAACAGAGGGAAGTTGTGACATTGTCGAATTTGTAAAAATCAACAAATTCGACAATGTTGGAAACTTACACTATCAGCGAGCTCACAACAGTGAATATTTGTTAGCTCGAGACTTGAACTAAAAAACTCGCACTGTTACGAGCTCGCTCTTAGTTAATAAGTTCCAAAAAATCGACAATGTCACAACTCTCCTCTGTTACAACTCACCTCGGTCTCCCCACTGCGGAAACTGTTCGAAGGCGCGCGCCATGCGGCAGCCGGCATTGTCTAATAAAAAACGATTTTATTAGAAATCCCCTTAGATTCTTTGCTAAGGCAGTTCATTACGTACTGTAGGCATCTAGATCTTAACATTTTTAAGTCATTTAACAATATTATAAAGAATATGTATATCTATTATCCGTGATTCCAGTAGGTATAGTTAGTTCATTTAGAATGTTTTTGTATATTATGCAATCAGGGAATTTTACCTTATGTCATTATTTGTTGATAACTATTGTATTTCACAATCTTATCTAATGAAATAGTATTTAGCCCATGGACAAATTATTTTGCTTGAGCCTGATTGCCTTCGTATAAAGTACTACCTACCACTCTAGGCTATGAAGATAAGCTTTCCATTTTTATAATTAGCTATGCAAATTACAGGATTAAACGCTTTTCTCCGTAATAATACTTTTCTCCATTATTTAGCTAATATTTTTCAAGAATACCCTGAAATATCCAGGGATTAAGAATATAACCTAACCTAGCATTAAAATATTAAATACTGTTTTGAATTTATTCCCAAAATCCATACAGTATTAACTTTTAAGCTGGTTGCGAGCTGTACCAGATTTCTAGGTAAACTAAATGTACATAATTATGAGTTTTACTAAATTCATCGTTATTAAAAACCTCTTAACTAAATTTGTGAGTACTACGAATTAATGCAACATTCATTACTGTAAAGTATTTTACATTAATGTTAAAATGACACATTCAATTTATTGAAAAGCTAAACTGAATATCAATTTCCTGTAATAGCCTTTAGCGTCCTCTGAAGCTTCAAAATCGTACAACTTTAAATGAAACGTCACGAATTCGTCTCAAGTGGGCCACTTAAAGCACATTCTACAAGAAACAAAGAATACCTAGGGCACTATTTAAGTTGTGAGCCTCGACAACATAACGTGTTGTTAGACGACATCTGATACTTTTAATGAAAAGTTTGACATTTTTGACTACAACCTTATTCAAAACTTTTTATCATTTGAGCACGTTTTGTACTATTAACATTGAATTGAAAATTATCTTTTCTACAAAAACATGGAATTGACTTGCGGAAATTTACGCACGAAGATTTATTATGACTTTCGACGTGGGTAATCAATACAAAACTGAAGCGGTCAGCTAAATTTCTCTTTTGGTGATAAAGATCTGTCCTTTACCATTGTAAAACGCTAGTTTAAGAAGTATAATATTGTATGTCATTGGCTCACCAGTGAACTTTGCGAAAGTCGTCCAAAATGACTAATAGTGGCGGAAAACATTGATGTTGTCAGAAAAATGGAAGAGAAACCTCGTCATGTGATATATCGTAGGATTGAGATAATCCTAGGCATTAATTCCACTAGCAGTAATAAAATATTGTATGACCATATTATGGTTAATACGTTTTTTACTCGCTGGATGTCCCAAAAATTTTCAAACGCTCAATAGGACGCTTGAGTCGTTTAGTCCTTGAAAATGTTTGATAAATACGTTTAAAAAGCTTTAAAAGCCGTTTTTAAAATTGTGACAGTTGACGAATTAAGGATCTATGCATAATGATCCTGAAAATAAACAGCTATCGACTATGGAGGTGTTTTAAGATGAACCAATTCCAACAAAAGTCCCATGCGCTCGGAACACTTTGAAACTTACGGTCGCCTATTTTTCCGAAATATCCGATTATATGACAGAAACGTTACTAGAGAAATTAAGAATGGCTAATTCCTAATAGTAAACAGCAATTTTTTTTTCAAAAGTCTTCAGTTTAATAAGGGAAACTGACCAGCATAGTCGAATCGCCATTCGTGACGAAAAAGTGAGCTTTTACACGTCTCGTCAAACAACTGACTATTTGAACACTCAAAATATGAAATAAACAGGTCCAACGCTACAAAATTCTTGATCGGAATCTAGGCACTTCTTTTGGTACCCATATATTAAAATTAAATGCGAGAACAGCGATTTATGTAGCCAGAAGCAACTGCCGGTGCGGTCAAAAACCATGCTTTGGAGGTGCCTCAAGCTGAGTGGAAAAAATGCTATGAAAAGTGTTTCGGACACATTAAAAAGTACATAAATCATGAAAGACAATACCAATAAACGCAATCAATACCAATTTAATAATAAACTACTTTGTTTTCATAGTTAGGCTCACAACTTAAATAGTGTCCCACGTATAAAGCACTTAAGGAGCGAGCAAAATAAATGGCACACATTCTTTTAAGTATTGAATCCGGCGTAGCCATTAGTGTTCCCTGTAGCACACACGATTCCTAACTGGACGATATTCTTCTTTGCACTAACGATGTTATTAAAAGTCTTCAAAGTGAAAGACTACGCTTTCTTTGATTAAATTGTACGCTGTAATAACCTTTACTAGGTACTCTATAAATGTCAACTTTTAGTTGGCTGCTCCGTACTTCACATAACTCCACACTTGAAAAGTGGTGTACATCCAAGACCTGGTCTAAAGATGGGTACTAACTTACACTTGATTTTATGAGTGTTAATTTAATATATCACCAATGTGTCATCCACATGGTAGAAAAAGAGGACTTAAATTGATTAAACAACCTACTCCCTGGATATTTGCTACAGCTTAGCATTAATATAAAATACTCTCATTTGTTAGATAAGAGAATAATCAATGTTGGGCGGGATCTCAGACTATTAACAACGTAATAATACCCAACAAGACCTGACGCTAGATTAATTACGCCATAAAATTTAATTAAGCCTTTGATACGAAGATCTAATGACTTTACTGGCAACAATAAAAACCTAAGACTGAATATCTGCCGTAACCGCGAAATTAAACGAATTTAATTTGGGAGGCACCTTATTAATCGGCGTTCATCACACTCGCAGCGTAATAAAATGGAACAAATACGGCATAATATAACCTCGGGCAACCTTAAGAGCAGCGTCTGTGCTAATGCTTAGTAATTTGAGCGTTACAAGTTTACGACTTAATTTGAACTCGTAATCAGTTTAGCGAGCACCTCCGTCGGAGATTACGCAAGAAAACAAACGACTCGCGCGTAAATCTTGTCACTCTGCATACTATCGCGTTTTTAACTTTACGTTCTGTTGCCATTCTACGCCATTCGTGGTCAGCGGGCGTTACTTTAACGTTCTATGCAAAGCAGGCTTTAAATTTTTTAGATAAGTAGTTCTACTTAATGTGATTATACATTCAGATTGTGAGATACAGTTCATACAGTTTTAAGAATGGAGAAGACAATTCCTTACTCGTAATAATCATGGTTCGGTTTTAACTGTAAACATGAACTAATATCAAATCAACCCACACATACAAGTAACAACATTAAACAAAGGATTAATCAATGGTAGAAATTCAAACGTGGGAAGGGCCAAAACCGAACCTCATTGATTTTGTTACAAAATTGTAATCAAAGGGAAAGACCACATTTTGCTGGTTTCTCCTGTACATTGCTTTTATATCAAAGAAAATAATCAGTGGTTTAAAAATAATCAAACATCCCACAAACTGAAAACCTTTAGAACTGCTAAAAGAGCTTATAAATTTTCCGCCCCCTCTTAACATCAATCGATGTGTCGTTCTAAAATGGTATCAATGTGTCGTCATAGAATATGTACCTACGTATCAAATAAAAGGCACATATTATTAATGAAGAAATCATGAAGATTGTTTAAAATGTTATTGAATACACATTTTCCGAAATTGGGGCTAAAACCAGTGATCTTAGCAAGAACCGCGGAGTGCCTACGAGCTGCATAATGTATGTGCCTAACGACCAGGCTGCGCATTTAACTTTTAAGCACTCGCAGTCTCGTACAGTCAGCTTCAAATAGTTCGCGACACCCAGAGTAGCCAAAAATTTGACAACCTTATTCTAATTGTAACAAAGACATGTTGCGAACTTTTTGGCTACTTTGGGTGTCACGAACTTTTTAACGCTGCGCTGACTATATGTACTTTACAGCGCTGATTTCGTAATTTGGTGCTTATTTTGGGACGATTGCCTAAACTGCCGCCGACAGAAATGGAATCAGAGATGATCGGGATACGTCATTTGTTTCCTTGAAATATTTTAGGGTAAAGTTGATTTGGTAATGCTATTGTTACTAAGATTGAAGTGAAAATGTAAACAGCGAAATACCGTTGAGCACTGCCTACTTTTTAGTAGTTTCTATAACAGTTACGAATCCCATTTAACTAGCTTTGTTTATTATTTATTTGTGAGTTAAAAGTATCAAGACAAAAAAGATATTTTTGTATCGTTAATTGTTAACAATTATATCACTATTTTCTCTAGCTGTATAAATAAGTTATGTGCACATGTGTAAAGACTAAAACTCCTATTGAAGTTGAGATTTAAGCAGAAGTTTAACCACTCGGCTTGTTACCCACGACGTTGATTCTGTAACTTTTGGTTTACGCTTAGAGTTGTTTATTGCGCTTATGTTAATTCGGTCGCTTTATGCGTGTCATGAGGACAGTTTGCGACTCGGCTTAACTCCGTATTGGACAAGGATGTGGCTAAGTACTGAAGTTGGTAAGACTTTAGAGTAGTACTTGAATACTTAAGTGACACTTTCAGTGACTTAAAAACGTGACGTAAAATTGTTAAGGACACTGCTGGTGTTAACTATGCATTTAATTACTGTTTATGCTTATACGAGTAGAAGCTTGTGAACTGAGTGTAACCGGTAGCAAAAGTAGTAAGATAGTCAACTTAACTTACCTTCTATCGAAGGTAGAGTTATTAAGTATTTATATGTATACCCAAAATTTTAAAAATCTTAATAAAGGTGTTATTTTAGAGATTTACGAGTATTTTTTATAAACTAAAATTAGTATTATATGTATTCTGTGCTTAAAACACACTGAAAAAAATATCCGTTCAATACTGCGCATTTCTTTAACGTAAAAAGTATTAAATCAGTTTTGCAAATAGCTAGACAAGCGTTGCAGCGAGGATTTGCCGACAGAACGAGCGCCTCGATTTTATCAAAGCTATTTCTCGCCGTTTCCCTAAACAGCTTAACGCAATCTGAAATTCATACGGCACGTGCAGTTACCGTAAAACTTTCAGCTTGTACTAGCGCTATCTGGCCGAATAAACTCAGTTGTACACACGACAGCACATCAGGCTACCCATTTTTGTTGCAAATTCGCCCCTATTACAACTGCACAAGAACCCACAGTGGTTATCTTGACGTGCCGTCATCTGTACATTGCTAATACCAGCTCCGCGAAGGCCGCGGGTACGGCTCGGCTCAGACACTTGCAATGTGTGCACGATCTTTAACTGAGTGCATCAGGTGCCTTCGTGGCCATGAATATTAACACACATGAATATTCTGAGTCTAAGTACGTTTGCACATTTCTTGCATGAGTCCACGTCACCCCCGCGCAAGAAAGCCGGGAGAGAATATCCCAACAAAAAACATTCGCGCGAATAGGCATCGCGACTTTTTGCGAGAACGCGCCGCACCGCAACTTCTCGTAATTGCTCTTTTTAATGACGTTGTCTTTTGTTTTAGTCGTGGAAACATGAATTGCGTCAGCAAATGGCACATTTCGTGATAGAAAATAAAGACATTTCTGTCAACTTCGAATTATTATTAGGTACCCTTAAAGTGCTTTGTTTAAAGAAATAATATGCAATAACTCATTTCATATTAAGGAAGCCATTCATGCTGTAGGTATTATACTCGTAACACAATTTTATGTGAGTGTGGATCGGAATACTAAGGACTCAATGACTTGTCAATTGACTCGTATTTTTAAGAATATGATTTACATTTAAAATAAGTACTCGATGGTTAATAAAATGCAAATGAACTGGCTCTTTCCACTCAAATATAAATTTAATTCAATCCAAAAGGCTACGATTTCTGTAAAATAAATATGTAGAGATACACAGTCATTCGCAAAATAAACATAGTTGCTTTATGATTGCATAAAACAGAATTTACTGTTGGTTTTTATTATGTCTCAATGTAAAATCACTGTAAAATCATATACTGTAGAATATTACACACGTCGCTCAAGCGATAAATTACACTTTATGGGCAATTAAACTCTTGTTCTACTGAAAAACATACTTTAAAGCCTTAATGTTTCTGTAAACACAAAGTGGAGGGAAAACATTCTTTCACACCTGATGCCGTTGTTGTTTTAATAAGCAATTAGATTCAAATTTAGCTGGCATTAGGATTTTATGCAAATTTTACGCTCACATTTCGTTAAACATAAGCTTTATGATTAAAGCTGAATTCATTTCAATCTTGAAGAATGTAATTTCATTAATGATACAGTTAGGTACTGAGATCTGAAAAATTTTGGTAAGTGTACAATTTAAAGGGTCACGATTCTACAAAATTCTTTTCTTTACACGTAGCGTATCTTTCTTGAAATGCATCCGAAAAAATTTACCTAGTAAATAGAATAATGCCATCCACTTCCATTAGCGTTTTAATCATTCACTATCGCCCGTATTGATAAACATTACTATGAGGTCTCACAGTGCGCGTGGACGCACAGGGTGACACACGAACCAATCAAAGAGCTCTATTCAACGCTGTGCGTTCGTTTTTCTGCTTCACTTAAGCAAGCATCGTTTGTGAATACGGGCGTTTATCTATTTTGTTATTTTTAAGTTTAAAAGCAAAATTCTTTATCAAACCAAACACCGTTGTGAAGTTTAATATAGGAGTAAATTCGATTACAACCTCACATCACTCGAACAAAGCCACGTGTTTGGTATAAATGATATACGTCAGGCATAAACCTGATGGAAACACAATAGAGGTTCTATTGAGATTGTCTTTTGTACCGAGAGGAGACTATGACCTTTTGTTTTTGCTTATACACCGTAATCTATGTTAGCTTATCCCAAACCAGTTTATGTAACGTTGGAGGCTTTATCAACAGCAGTATGAAAAGTAACGCCTTTTATAATACCGCTGAAGAAAACAAGGGGGTAAAAATTCTAAATTAAACACAAAGACAGCAATGATGGTTGCCTGATGGACGGACAAATTTCAGAGAGTCTATGGGATTAATATACTCGTACGTCACAATGGATTGTTCCAATTTTTTTATACTACAATGCTGTAAAATTTTAACGATAGGTTTTTATTATTGCCAAGTCATTAAGAAATAAAATCAAAAAATAAAATTTTCAAGCTTTCTGCTCTCTCCACGAGTTTTTTTATAATGACATTAGCACGCATCCCCCGAGACCTGTAACAATTTTTTGAAATTGCTTTCCTGATCCGGGTCATGATTTATATTTTTGCAATTAATCAGCTTAAAACATAACTTAGGTTGTTAGGTTGAAGTACATTCCACGTTTTTTTTTTTGTCAATTTTACTTACATTTCATTTTAGTTTCCCTTACATTCCGTAGAATTTCAATGAATTCTCCAGTACCTGCACCAGCCTCAGGTCCCAGACAGACGTCGCAGACGCTCCCTAGTTGGGAATAAAACATAGAACTTCAAATTATATTCAAACTATCTTGGACTCCAACTGTCACTTTGACTAATAACGTTCCTCCTGGGTATTAGTTGTTTGTAATCGTTGTTTTTTCTCCTCATTGTGTATTCTTGCGGTTTGCACATGGCATAGCTCACAACATAGCCAATGACTAGCGTATTATGTACTTTTAATATAGTTTAAGCTTGGAACAATGTAAGGAATAGTGTTTAGTCTCAGTAGGTAAAGATGTACTTTAATAAGACCTTACACGGACTTCTTTTTTGTATTTTACATAAATTAATAAATAAAACAAAGCTGCCAAACGACGTTTCCCTTTCTCGCTATTAGTTAAGATTATTACGTTCCTCGAGGGCATTAGTTGTTTTCCTTTTTACTCATACTCTAACAATTAATAAAAGTTGATTGCCAGTATCTGCGGCGCCTCGAGAAGAAATAAAAACGAGTCTAGAGGGTAAGCCTGGAGGCCTGTGTTTGTGACGGGTCTCTTATCCCTTTAGCGCAGGGGTTCCCAACTAGAGGACCGAGGACTACCGGCGGTCCATAGCAGTCGAAATATGGTCCAAGTTGTCAAGCTTCCCGGACGTTTCGTGAGTGAAGTATACAGAAGATACGTGCTCAAATATCATACTCAGGCTGAGTTCCACCAACTTACTTTTACTGTATTTATAACGATAACCGATGTGTTTTGTATGGAGTTTGGACGGATTTCTGATGTTTGCCAAAGTCAAAGCAAAATGGTGCAACCCAGCCTTTAAAAAACTGTAATTTTTTTGCCTTAAAAATATATTGTTAAAATTCGAAGGTTACATTGAGTTTTTGGCTAACCCTTCAAGCCTGTGAATCAAGACACAATAGAAATGAATTGTTACCTCGGTCTCATGCGATCCCATTTAGGGTTCCACGAGTTATAGTTCAGTTTCGATTTTTTTTTAGTTAATTGCCTTGAACATTTTCCTTGCGAGCAACAAAGAAAACAAAGCGGTCCTTAGTCCAGAAATGGTTGGGAACCACTGCTCTAGTGCTTTGTACTTTGTGGAGCGCAGGCCGCGCTGCAGACGCTCCTAAGCCTTTGTTCGGTGGCCTCACGTACTCTTACCAAAGTCACTCTGATTCCTTGTGGCCGCGTTGACATTTTTAAGTAGCTTAAACCGGTTAAATAACCACAATCCTTTTACATGTAACTTGTGGAGATGTATGATATCTAGGTTAAGATTTTAATCTAAATTAATATCATATTGTGATCTATATAAGAACAGCACTTGCGCTGTAGAGATTACAACAAAATAAATTCTTATAATTTTACTCAAATTCAAACTAAGTATTTTGCTACTTTCGTGAGACCTTAATAAATATTTATGAAAAAAAAATTACACCTGAATCAGAAATCTATTATACCAAAATTATTTATCATTCCACCTTAATATTCAACAGATGTCCCTTGTTTCTCCGAGTTCAATTCTCCATGGCATTGCTTGATATTTTCTCTTTCAAAGCACAGTGGCACGATAAGTGGAAAGGAAAACGGTGAAATTGTGAGAAAGGGTACAATAACGGGATAAAAAGGAGCTCGTTTACAATCATCTCTATTCATTGGTGTAATCGTGAAATACAATTTCCCCGCGGTATTACTGTATTACCTACCGGTGAAATTTTAGCGAAGCCATTGCTTTTATTTTTATTTTTACAGCGCTCCTTAATTTTATCGCTGATCTTATGATGTTCCCCGTTTTGTTGACATAATTTAAAACGGTCTTACTGGAATGAGGCACGATGTCCGCTGTACTTAGGTACCTTAATGAAGGCCTTTATGAAATCAAATAAGCAATGTTGTAAGTCCTAATCAAGTCATTGGATACTGGGTTTAAGATATTTGGGTTTAAACTATAGGAATATGGTAACTTTTAAAGCTTAAACAACTTTTGAGTCATTTTTACTTATTTTGTGTAAACTTAAATTGCTCACTATAAGCTTTTTTGTATTTCCTCAGAACCAAAGTGTTGTCTTTTGTATATTTTTACAGCAGTTTCAGGTTACGGGGAAATGATAGTACTTAGACGTTTTCAAGAAAGTAGTGCATTTAACAACAACGAAATGAGTTTCAGCACAGTAAGTGAAGTGTAGTGTAGCCGTGTGGTGACGGCAGAGTAGAATACATTTGTCACCAACCCCTACTCTTCCCGCGGGTGTCGTAAGAGGCGACTTAGGGACTACACATCAAACAGAGAATGGGCAGCAGCGCTCTCTGAAAAACATCAATCTTTTAAACTGCGATCTCCAACCCGCCTGCCAAGCGTGGAGATTATGGCAAAACCCTCCACCATGGTGGAGGAGGCTCATAGTCCAGCAGTGGACTGTAAAGGGCTGTTGATGAAGTGAAGTGAATGAATTGTGGACATTTCTGCTAGAATATCTCTATAAATCAATCACACTGCGCTCCGATGTCCTGCATATGTAACATTTATAAAATGTCATTTTATCTTATATTTTGTACATGCTCGCGGCACGCGGCTTTTAAAATGACGCAATTGGCTATAAGCCAAATCGATTTGTAACTGCCTCAGAAATAGCAATAAAAACTGGACATGCATGTACGATAGCACTGGAAAAATAGCCGCATACGTCATAACATCCCCATAACACACTGCATCCGCGATAATCCGCCTCACTAAATGTAAGCTGCATAAATTACACGAACACTTGGATAATTTATGCGATAATACTTAGGTAGGTACTGTAACGGGATGTGTGCGGGCACCATAAAGTTAGACGTTAAACGTTGCTGCATGACTTGAGTTATAACTCCTTTGTTACGCATACAAGATGCGGATAATATAGGCACAACAAATACTCATGTATCTAACCTAATATGAAATACAAATTAATCGCTAAATTGCTATTGCAAGTTCTTTGCTAAATTCGAGACCGGCTTGACTGATGGTTGATGCCATTATGCAACTCACAGATGAAATTTTCCATACATTTAATATGGTGTTGGTGACTGAATAACCGAGTTAACGCCCACGCCACGACTGAAAATTTTTGCCGTTTAAAATTTTTCGAATCAAAAGATTTCACAAACGGAATCGCAAACGTTTCAATGTGAAACCACATATTCTAAACATGACAACATAAATGCAGTGAAACCACACAGCGCTGTACAACTGGGCTTTAATTACAGAGCATGATTAGCTCCCGAGCAAAGGTCGCAAGTAAATTAAATACTTGTTTGTACTACCGTTATGAATATTGGAGTTAATTCATGCTCATGACAGATTTATTCGATAGCTTTTAAACAATTTATAGATAATTTTAACTGGAAACAAATTGAAAGCGTCCGTATTATGTGTACCATTCATTACATTTTAGTAAAACAATATCACCGCCTGAAGCGGTGTGAAATATCACAAACAGATGCTTTTTAAACGAGAGTGCTTTCGGGGAATTCAAAATGATATTATAGGTTTTAGCCATACGATATGATTTTTACCCGATGTAGCCTACATTATTCTCTACAAATACAAACATGAGCCGCACACCAATGAAATCTATCGTTTTGGGATATCCCTACGAGTAGTTAGTGTATGTTCGGAGTCTTCCAGTGACTTGGACCACTTTTAGCTTGGTCCACAGGCCAAGTCGCTGATTTTAATTTTTAAATAGTTTTTCTTCCTTCAATGTTTTATTATTAAATTAAACATCAAATTAACAAAAATCAACTGTAGAATCTTAGAGGTGAGCCCGGTCACTGGAAGAAAAACCATTTAAAACTTAAATACACTGACTTAGCCCGTAGACCAAGCTAAACGTGGTCCAAGTCACTTGGTAGACTTCGGTAGGTTATAGGTACTAGGTGCACAGGTCTAAATCACGCTACAAAAAATGTAGCACACCTGAGAGTTGCTAAGTCAACGTATGAACGACGTGTGTTCAAATATTTCCTAAGTGGTTAGACAAGATTCCGCAACAAGCTCCCTAGGTGAAAGAACATTTATGTCACAGACGAAACTAATTTTGAACAAGAAATTGGAGTTTCAGGTAGACCGGAATAAGCCCAACGGCCTCGCCATGATGAATAGGCCAGGCTTGGACGTGGGGCGGGTGCCAACTACTGTAACTACAACATTACCTTAGAATACTATCAACTTTGCAAACAAACCAGATACACAACCAAATATAAACCATGTTTCAAAAGCGCTAGGTGCTAATTTTCTTAAACCTTAAACTCGAAACGGCAATGTTAACGAGCAACAATAATAAATGCAGTAATAGGGTCATCCTATCTAAACAATCGCGAATATCCAAGTTATATTAAGTGCCTGCAACAAAATACGGAAGTTAAGAAACAAATTTGCATAAAATTTTAATGTTATGGTGCTGAATAAAACCTTTTTGTGGATTATATTACGGTCTCTCCGGCTCACTGCGTATAGCAGCGTGGACGGTGGCTTGACAACAGTGTATTAAAAGTGTTACTTTGTATGTTATTCCATATTCCGGTCAGTAACGTTTCAATCTTCAGAGAGCTCTAAAAAAGTCATAAACTTTAACTAGTTGCTCCAACACGTCATTTACATTTAGAAACTTTTAGCAAAACATATCAATTAGCAGCACAAATGATATACCTTAGTGTAGTATTATTTACAAATAACCCGTCCACTTATGAAAGCAAACGAATAGTTTGTCGGCGGTCTTCGCCTTAAATTAAGTTCGTCGACTTAGCGCGGCACAAAGCGAGGTGCAACGAGCAACTGCACGCAATCGCGCCACAATCGCGCGGAACATTAGACGGAACAACACTTCCCAAACGCGGACACAGCCTAAATAGAACAAACAACACAGAACAGCTTGGAAAAATGTTGTAGATCAAGGACACCGTCTTTGTAATGAAGTAAACGACTACAATACATGCTACTAATTGCAATTTTGATACGAATTAGAAAAGATTACAAAAATTACAAGTAACTGGTTGGTAAATGAAAAAAAAACTGATTAAGTAGCTAAAATAGAACCAACACAATAGTTCCAGTGTCCTAAAAGTCACCCGCAGAAAATCAGCGTCGTGGCATCCACTGTAACCACTTTTTTATAATTTATTTAAGAGCTGTGAAAATGGGATCCTAAAAAATTTGATTCCTATGGAAAATACTTGAACATTAGTTTTTGAACTCAGTAGACTACCTTATTAAAATTTCCGTTTGGATTTACAGAAAATTGAAAATAATTCACTTCATTTACATTTCTAGTGTAATTGAATGTGATAAGATAGATGTATGAGAAGAAACGTTTTTTTTTTAATTAATTTAATCCATTACTTAGTAAAATAACTGTATGTGTAAGCGTTTTTTCTTTGGCTCTAAAACCTTGCAAGCGAAGACAAAAGGCGGTTAGTTAACATTTTAATCCGCGAGTCGGGCACTAATGGCCGCACCGCACTATGATATATCGCGGCTTAAATCAGACGAGCTATTGCTAAATCTACGACCTAAATACGCTGCAGTTCCATGCTATGTAACTACTTTTAGCAATTTATTCAAATATTCATAGGATTCTTTACTAAACAAATTTTAAACTGTCGTGAAATTCTTAAAACGTTCCAACAGATATCGTTGCAATCTACAGTGACCACATTTATCTACGAGTACAACGACAAAATAAAGTCCTTGTTCTGATTCAAAACTCGATTCAAATTCATGCCTAGATTCAATTCAATTGGGAGAATTCCAACACTTAGAAGAACAATCACTCAAGTGTAGATTCATACTTGAGTCGATGTTCGTAACAGCATCACGTGTCTCTTAGCGTCGTAGCACAGTAGCATTGATCAGCTACGAAACTGCATGCTGCGCGCTGACTTCAAAAGATACGAATCTATTTACACTAGTTCAAGACCGCAACCTCCACAAAGGTCTATCTAACTACTAAAATACTCTCACTATTCTGACAGACCGAAATCTGCGCTAAAAGCTAGTGTCCAAATTTTGTACGACAGGAAAGATTAAATTGACAGTCAGTTTGCAAACAATAGAAAAACAATGTTAGAGCTGTTGGGTCGCTCGGTAAAAAGTAACGTGTAACGTGGTGACACTGTAAAAATGATTAAATTTAGGCCAGCGCTCCACGAGTAAAGCGCAGCGAGGCTAATAAATATAATGCAAGTGCAACATTTAGTAATAGATCAACTGAGCAGAACGCTCATCTGCATCCGGGCTCAGCTGTTTATCACGTGCGGTGAGGCCATTAGCGACGGCCAACGAGCCGGAATCTGGATTAAAATATTAGCATTATTTAATTTTACCCTATTTGACTGCCTAAAACGAAATAATAGCTGAAAAATAGTATACAATTACGGATAAGTTAGTATACCTAATTGACGCAAGTCAGGAATAATTTAATACTCTTATGAACAGCTTTGGTTTAATAAAACACAGACTTCACTTTTTAATAAATAATATTATCAAATCAAGTTGAATTAAAAAAGACCATGAGTTTGCAATTTTTTTCCATATTTTAACTCCATTGGATAAGTAAATTGTCTTAAGGGGACATTGGACTATTATGAGTATAATTGATACCGGACCGATAACCTCATTTTGTATGAACAAAAAACTGTTACGTATTTTTCCTGAAATTTTCTGTATTATAAAAGGTAAAGGCATACATAGCGTTACCGTCCGCTTTATTGTGTCGTAAATGCGAAGCTGCCAAAGATTTCTCGAAGCGCTACACCAACAATGTATTGGCCACATCAACAAGTTATCAGCAGTGAATGGAGAGCTGAGAATAATCTAGCGTAATACAAACTAGGTTCCGTGCAGGTGGCGGGGCGTAATGGCCCCGGCGACTTGATGAATAGGCCACGACGTGCCCTGGGTGCAAAAGACCCCATTCTACCGCGTCGCCTCTAAAATATTGCCGAAATCGCCCGTTCAACATCAACTAATTCAATGTATAGATTGATTTACTCCCCCCTCCCGGTGGGCGTTTACAAATGGTTTAATTTCGACGCGAAAGATTAAGGAATTTTATTTAGAATCGGGAATCGTGCTCCTCAAAGCCAAATTACTAGCTGTTGGCTGTGGCTTCATCCGCGGTTTCTTCCGGTCTTTGTCCAGAGAAGTATTATTGCGATCTTATCGGAAGTTTCTCCTTGCCCGTAAATGTTAATACTCGTATGTATAGAATAAAGTAGGTATGATATAAATCATAGTAATACAATACTCTAAAGGTTAAGAACATAATAATAGCAGATCATAAGCAGAGAGTTGAATAGACAATTCTCTTTAGACATTTTCTGAAAGTGCTAACGAGCTTCATAAGCTCCAAGTATCAGACGTATGTACAATTATTTCTTTGTCGATGCTCCGCTATTTGTTTTCATGTCTCGTTATAAATAGATTCAAGAAAGTATTCTCCAATTTAGGTTTGTGAAAGATTCTGTCTGTGTTTTTTAAAATTGAGTTTTAAAGGCGGGAGGAATTTCCAAAAGTAATGATTTGATTAATAGTGGGCATAAAACTTAGTTTACGGTTTAAGAACTTTATTTCTCATAAGAATTAACAATAATTCACTTCCTGAGAAACATTTCAATTTAAATTATTTAAACATAATGAGTGTACAACTAATTACAAACAAAATCAAACTATCAACATCTAAACAAAAATAAAAATAATGTGACGGTACACAACAAAAAACTTCGAGCCAAAGCATAACGAGTCGCCACACGCCAGTCGACCACGGATGTAATGCGCACTGAGCGAACTTTGTAAATTGGATGCGGCATATTAAATGGATTGTAAAAAATAATATGGTTGTATGCAATACATGTAATTTTAATTGTGTATAGAGAATTTGACGTATTTGTATTAGATTAATTAATAAAATTTAATTGTTATAGATGTTTAATTTATTGTTAATAGTATATAATTAAAAATACAGATGTCTAATCTATTGTTATCTCATTTAGTACGTATATTTTTAATAATTTTTTAAAGGAAAACNCGATGACCAGTATATTTGGCAATATTTCGACATAACAGATGTTTACTATTTATGTAATTCGTCATTAGAGTGAATAGCCCAGAAAAAGAAATTAGTTTTTTAAAGGCCTTAATTAATAAATCGCTTTTTTGTAAGTTTTTGGACTTTAAATAAAAGCCGTCATTATTATAAGCCATTTTATTGATGTTTACCTCAAAGATACGTATTTCATTTTATTAATAGGAAATTGTCGTAGTTTTTTAATATCCGGTATCCGGCCGGATAGTGAGTTACTATCCGGTATCCGGCCGGATAGTAAATTTTAATCCGTTTCATCTCTAGTACAGACACTTATAGAGTAGGTATTAAAGAGCCTAATAAAGTAACGGTACCTTAAAAACTTAGCTAGTTGTTCAGTATGTTATAATGGAAAATTGTAAAGCACGTTATTTAAAAACTTTAATCTAACAGTCGGAGAACAAAGTGCAATAAGACATGTTGCAGCGCCAATGACAAGTGCACACAACATTACAAATCGAGACATTATTATTCTATTTATTAGTAAAATCAAGAAGCCGGAACATTCGAACATGCAACTACGATGTACAATAATAATACATACAATAAATTAAAGAATAATTAATTTTATTATTATTATCTCGTACTTCTTCGGGTCGAAATGAAACCTAAATAAAACTGTGTAAGTAGCCAAACATAAAGTAAATTTTAAATAGGTACCTACATGAAAATTTAAAAAATACGACGACTAAGCAACATAAAGACAGTAAAAAGCCAAAGCTACGAAAAACACAAATCATGACAGGCCCACCACGTTGGGCGCCACAAATTGATCCAAAGCTTTGTCCAACCACCCTTTAGGCCTGTGCCATAAACTCACCCGGACAAGACATTAGAAAGGAACAACAATATCGTACTTACTCGTGATTTATGCCACTACACTATACAAATGCGAACATATGACTTAGTTATGTTGGATGCGTACCTACAACATATCGACTGCAACTACTTTGCGACCGTTGCCTGGATACCATTTTCGGTGGTATCGAATTTTTTGTTGGCGACAGTTTGTGACGTGCACAAGACACCTCGTAAGACCGCGCCTCCGCAAACATAAATACGCATTAATAGGCATACTTATGCTTCATAGACTGATTGTAGTCACATAGAACATAATTTTACCGACACATACTTAATCTGGTAGTCGTACGTAAGGCTTGCATCCATAATATAGGTAGAGAGTGGTATCGTATAGAACTCTACAGTCCAGAATTTGTTCTTAACCTTTAATCCTAGAAATTATTGTGGTGAGCCCACTCGTAACACAAGTAAGCGGTTAATTAGGTGGGGGATAGTAATTTTAAGTAAGTTATTTTTATTGTTTACTTCAGTTACCAACAGCTTACCTTTTCCCCCTGACATGGGCAAGGTCAAGTTGCTATGTACCTAGGTACCCAGTGATCGGTCCTAAGAATTTGAATTTACCCCGATTATGGGCCAGCCAGTACTGCCTGGCAAAATTAAAATATCTAAGGCGGCCAACCATCCCGCATTCTGCGGGACCGTCCCGTAATGACAGTTGCAATTCCGCATTGCAATATTATTACCAATAACATTGTATAAAAAAGTTTATACAAGTTATGATACGAGGAGTAAGAGCCATCTTACAGGATTTTTATAAAACACTTTTAATCGTCATCTATAAAGTACACCGACTAAAGCATAGATGGCGTTAAATCATCACTCAATGTTTTAGTCTTGTTGAAAATTTGATTTTACAGATCTAGGTACTTATAGTTCCAAAATACTGAACTGTCCTATGCATGACATTGACAGTGGGGCGCCACCGTCAATACCGGATCGCTAGCTCCGATTTTTGCCATGTTGGAAACCATATAGTTGAACGATGGTAGCGCCCCCCTGTCATTGAGTTTGGCGGGACAGTTCAGCGTGGGTCATCTATATTTAGAAACTTAGAAAATTATTCACAATGTATTAAAAATAGAAATATCAAATTATTCTGAAAATATTCAGTTCATCGTCAGCAACAAAACGCTATCGTGTTGTCAAAAATGTCAAAAACTCCAAACTGACCACAGCTGTGAAACTGACTGACCAGCTGTCAGTCAGCCAAAGCCAAGTGTCATCAACAAACGTCAGAGAAAGGTTTCGTGTTTGGTGGTGGTTTCTTTGTGTTTGTTTAATAAAATAACTTGGAAATAAATCGATAAAAACATAAACACATTAATAAAGTGAGTTCTGGATATTGTGATACAGTTAAAAAACGATTGGAAGTGTCTTGTTCCTGACAAATTTGGGGAAAACTGGTGAGTATTTATGGTGAACATCACCACGCAAGCTGTTCAATTTTGTATAGGTAATATCTGTTTAGATTATATTATTTAAAATAAACAAGACGTGTGATGTTAAGATTCAATTAAAAGCTACCATTATTTATTTTCAAATTCCTTTCATGGATTATTCACCAAAGTTATTATTTATAAAATGGTAATATCTTTATACCTAGCTTAATACAATACCCTGTTACTATTTAATTATTGATCAATCAATACCATACATTAAATATAAATATTAATAAATTATTAGCTTCTAAGTACTGTTAACATCCACATGGTATATTTTTATATTTAGTCACATCAACTCAAGTTTGTTTAATTTTATATTTATTTTGATCTTTAAGATAATTCCATACTTAGTATTAACCTTGGACTATGTCACAATAATTTATAATAATTTCTTGCCAATGTCAATATCTAATCTCTGTAAATATTTGATCAATAGACTAATACATACCAAACTCCATTTCAATTCAAATTAGTCAACACTGTAATGCCTGAGTAAGATTATTGAGTCATAAAATAATTCATGACTTAATTCGTTATCTAAAAACTATAAACCAAAGTTTAAAATATCGCCTTTATTTATTTGTCTGTCCTATAAATTTATGTATTGAAACAAGTTGTTATAATAACATTCAATACTGTAAAAAGAAGAAAAGGAAGACCTGGATGTAGGCAGCGCAGGACCGTTCATTGTGGAAAACCTCGGGGGAGGCCTTTGTCCAGCAGTGAACGTCATTTGGCTGAAACGAACGAAGGAACTGTAAAAAGGTCTTTTGCATTGGACTATTTGTAAAAATAACAATTTTATGTAAAGATTTATATTTTGCAGTTTCAGGATTTTGTAGATCAAACTAACTTCAAGTGTCACTTGAGTACCAAAGACCTAAGAAGCACCTAGAACACCAAATTCAAGTAACTTTCTTTGCCAAGTAGAAAACAGTCAAGATTATGGCCAACTGTTTGAACTGGCAAGATAAACGAACTATTGTAAAAACCTTTTGCCATCACTAGAAGACTTACCTCCACAGAATCTATGAAAAAGTAAAATAAAGCTTCTATTGAAGAGACCATGTAATTTTTTTTAACAATTTGTAAGTAAATACTATAATTTATTTCTTCTCTTCTTAGAAATACTTACAAAAATCTCATGACCTAAATTAAGCGATAACATATTTATTTGTAATCTTTGATTTCCATTAGTAATGTCTAGAAATCAAGTAACGGTTTAAGAACTTTATTTCTCATAAGAATTAACAATAATTCACTTCCTGATAAACATTTCAATTTAAATTATTTAAACATAATGAGTGTACAACTAATTACAAACAAAATCAAACTATCAACATCTAAACAAAAATAAAAATAATGTGACGGTACACAACAAAAAACTTCGAGCCAAAGCATAACGAGTCGCCACACGCCAGTCGACCACGGATGTAATGCGCACTGAGCGAACTTTGTAAATTGGATGCGGCATATTAAATGGATTGTAAAAAATAATATGGTTGTATGCAATACATGTAATTTTAATTGTGTATAGAGAATTTGACGTATTTGTATTAGATTAATTAATAAAATTTAATTGTTATAGATGTTTAATTTATTGTTAATAGTATATAATTAAAAATACAGATGTCTAATCTATTGTTATCTCATTTAGTACGTATATTTTTAATAATTTTTTAAAGGAAAACAATGATTTGGCGTCTTTCACTTTATTAGGTAGTTTATTGTACATTTTCACACCCTCGAATTCTATATTTTTAGTACCGTAATTGGTTCTAGGAGGACGTGCAATTATATTATTAGCATTTCTTAATTTTATTTTTTGTATACGGGATTTTTTGTGGAATGATAAGGTTGAGTGAATGTGGTTATTTAGAATTTTGTAAATTAATATGCATGTATAATAGGTATAAGTTTGTTTAATATTCATAATCCTGGTTTCATCGTAGATTTTTTGGGAGGACGTATGGAAGTCGTAGTGGAAAAGAGATTTAATTAATTTATTTTGAGCTATTTGTAAAATTTGTATATTTGTTTTGGCAGCTGTGCCCCAGATTTCAATTAAGTAGTCTAAGTGCGGCTTTATTAGGGAGTTATAAATGACATATTTTATTTTACGTGGAAGACACTTGGAAATACTACGAATAGTACCGGTTAAAGCTGTGAGTTTAGTTTTGACTTTCTGAATATGTATTTTCCAGTTCAGTTGGCGGTCAAGAATAAGTCCTAAGTACTTCTCATGAGATTTTTCGTTAAGGAATTCGTTGTTTATTTTAAGTTGTACGACACTGTCGAATTTTTTGTTTTTTGCTGCAAAAATTATGAAATTAGTTTTCGATGAGTTAATGGTAAGCGAATTTGATAGAAACCAGTTGTTGAGCAGATCCAAATCGCTCTGTGCTTTCATTGTCATTGCATTGATTGAGTGGCCAGAATAAAATAAGCTTNTTTTTTTTAGTTTACGGACTCAAACCTAAGAATTATCCCTTTTTGTGGATTTTATTGGATCTACTCGGTCAAGTTATTTAAATACAAATCCGAATCCCAAAAGTTGCACAAAAAATAGTCTATTTGCCCTCGTTATATATCTCTTGCACAATTTCCATAAACTAGGCCAGCACATAATTTCATCTGGGCTTAAAAAACTACAAAATGTCTACGCCAAATACTCACCAAGTCAAGATTTATTGAGAGGGCTTTGATTTATCGTCCGCCCCACACATGGGCCTAAAGGTTCAAAGACAAAAAGAAAGTTTATTTTTGGGCAAAAACAAAGAACCCTCACATTCAAGTGCCAGGGGTGTGTCTTCCATTTTCTCTTTATTCCTGTTCAATGTTTGTTGTTTTATACTTGAGCAAAGATGACTGTAAATTCGAAAAGAAATTGTCGGAGTAAAAGCTCAAGTCTTTTGTTTCCTCTTTTACATAAGCGCATGAATCGAAAAGTTTTTTGTTAAAAAACAAACATTTTTAAAATTCTTAAATGGGATGTCAGTCACAGAAAGATCTGCTAAAAGAATGGGTAACAAGCGCGATTTTCGTGGAATCGGACCATTTATGTACCAAGAGCATTCTTCGAAAATCCTCGTGTACCATTGATTTTTACGAAGGATTATTCTAGACGAAAGCATATTTTTATCACGAGCATAATTTTTTCTTGCCTGCGTTGGCATAACAGCAGATGGGCTGCTTTCTCAAAGTATACGGCTGTAAGCGTTATGAATCAGTGTCACTCCCCATATCGCGCCTGCCTGACTCGCTGAAGAATGATTCCCGTTCAAAACTACTTCTTTCATCTTTAGTTAAACCTATTTCCGAGCCGCAAGTTTACTAAAACTTTTACCAAGTTCCCCAGAACTCGACGCGAATCCGATCAAATCAATTCGACTTCGAAAGAATAGACGAGCCGGCAAAGTCAAAACTTTAACTGCCTTACCCCCAAATAACTTTGTTCGAGGATGAAATTTAATAGACGTAGTAAAAACCGCCAAAGTCTTGTAATCCGATCTGTTACATTTGCTTTAATTGTGCGGAGTTAAAACTTTAATTGGTTTGCAACAAACTAGTCTGCTTTTACGTTTTTCCTTATCCAAGGATTGGTGTCTAATGGGCTTGTTTGAGATTTAATTGGATTTAATAAAAACAATGTTGACCGGCAAAAATACTCCATATTTATTTACTACCACAGACAAGATAGACTTTTTTTTTTTTTTTTTTATTGTCATTGCATTGATTGAGTGGCCAGAATAAAATAAGCTTGTGTCATCTGCATAGAGAGTAATATCAGCAGAAAGGCCTATATATTGAATATCGTTAATGTATATTAAAAACAAAAGTGGCCCCAAGATAGAGCCCTGAGGTACACCGTAGGTGACTGGGCGAGCCAAGCTTTGACACTGGTCGATAACAACGATTTGGTTGCGGTGTTGTAAGTAAGATTTTAAGATAGCAAAAGCAGAATCAGTGAAACCAATGTTGGACAGTTTTTCAAGAAGTATTTTATGACTAATGGTATCGAAAGCCTTTTTGAGATCGATGAAGATCCCCATTACCAGTTGCTTTTCGTCGATCTTATTTTTCATCTTGGTCACAAGGTCTACCGTTGCTGAGAGCGTGTTGGATCTTGGTCTGAAGCCATATTGTTTTTTGTACAGAAAGCTATTTTTTCTAAGATATTTTTCAATTCGCGAGTAGAGAACCTTTTCAAATATTTTTGATATAATTGGCAAAATCGAAATTGGGCGATAATTACATGGGTCTGTCCTATCACCAGCCTTAAAGATTGGTTTTACTTTTGCAATCTTTAGTGAGTCAGGGAAGATCCCTCGGTCCATGCAGTCATTTATACAGTTCGTAAGTGGATTGACAATGAGCCGTTTAATACATTTGACCGATTTGGCGCTAATGCCGTCCATACCACAACTTGTGTTGGGGTCTAGTCCATCAATGATTTTAGCAATTTCATCCGTGGTTGCCGGTTCGAATTTAGAAAGATTGTTGGATAGAGGTGATTTGGAAGCTAACGTACTTTGACTCGACAGGTATAAATTTGGAATTTTACTGGCTAAAATTTCACCTATACTTGAAAAATAATCATTAAAACATTCGGAAATTTCTTTGACATCTGAAGTTGTTCTTGAATCCATGGTGAGTTTGTCTGGTCCAGCAGAATCAGTTATTTTATTACTAGCTAGTCTGTTAATACCTTGCCACATTAATCTGGGATTCTTCATATGTTTTTGAAAGTAGTTGAAGTAGTATGTTTTTTTAGTTTTTTGAATTTTCATGTGTACCTTGGATCTTAAAATTTTGGCTTTCTCTTCTAATGATTTGTCAGAGATGTTTTGTTTGTAGCTATGCCACAATTCGTTTCGCTTATTTATATCCTCTATGATTTCTTTGTTTATCCAATCCTGGCGTGGTGGGTTCAGTATTTTTGTTTTATTTATTTTGCTCTTGAGTACGCTGTTTAAGATTTCTTGTTCGAGTACATTGTAATCCCGGAAGATCCCTCTTCATCATGGCTTCTTATAGAATCTTCTAAATGTTCGTACAATCGTTTGTAATTTATTGCAGAGTAATTCACTTTTGCAAGGCGTGTAGGTTGGTAATTTTCGATCTCAACAAATATCTGCTTGTGGTCAGACATGGCTGAATCGATGATACAGATGTTGAAGTTGTTCGCTTTTAAACTTGTACACACATGATCAATAATAGATTTCGCGGATTCGGTCATACGAGTACAGTGCTTTCGATTGATTCTATTCAGAATTCTATAGCCAGCTTCTTTGATTGTATCTTTGTACTTACGTGTGTCTCTATCTGGTGTCAGCAGGTCAAAGTTGAAATCGCCGAAAATCACACCTCTCTTTCTTCTATGCAGATGCATCGAGTAGGTTTCAAGAAAGCTATCTACTTTCCGTCTGTTAGGGTTATATATAGCCCCAATGTCCAAATTTTGTCTAGCCAGGTGTATCCAGAGAAAGTGGATGTCATCATCTATGCAGTGTTCTTCAATCAGGCTGTGATGGAGGTTGTTGTGTACGAAGATTGAGACTCCTCCTCCTTTCCGATGTTTTCTGTGACTATAATAGTGGGTGTAGTTTGGAATTTGGAGTAATTTGACGTCGCTATCGCTTTTTATCCAAGTTTCTGTTACCACCACTATATGTGGCTTTAAAGACACAGCAATACAGTTTAATTCATCGAGTTTGCCATGTTTGACAAGACTACGGGCGTTCATATAGAAGCATTTGAGAGATTTTTTGCAGATTATAATATTATTATAGCTACTAGTGGTTTTGTGTGTTACTCTTCCCGCTGAGATGTTTAGTTTTTTGAGATCTTCTGTGTACTGGTTTTTGTTTTCTCGTCCATTGATTTGATAATTTTGGGCACGCCTTTTATAAATTTGATCGTTAGGTTTAACTCTCCGCTAGCAGAACGTTTTGCAAGTTCTTCTTTCAGATTCTGCATGTGTTGTTTCTGTTTTGGTGTTTGGTCAGAGAATATTTTGACATTGCTTTCTTTAATAGAATTTTTGTTACGCAGCACATTCTTGGCCGTATCTTCTTAAAGAANTGAGGCGAAACATACTTTAATAGGGCGACTGTGACCAGGTTTGAATTTTCCAAGGCGGATGATTTTCAGTGGTTCAGGGCATTCACTATTTATATTTTTTAGTAATTTTACGACCTCATCTTTGTTGTAAGCGAGCCGATCCGTGGTCCCATCTGGCTCAGGTATTCCCGCAATCACCAAATTTTTGGATCGCATGTTTCGCTCATTGATCTCATTCATGATATCTTCATAGCTCGGAGACGGCTGAGCGCTAGAGGTTAATGTCGGCAACGAAACTTTAAGTTTGTTCATATCAGCTTCCAGAATAACCATCTTTTTATCTATGTTATCGCTCGAATTCTGTAGAGTATTCACCGTTACTTTTATGCTATTCTGGTCGGATACTAAATTCGCAATGGTATTGTTAATATCACATACCTCATTTTTAATCGCAGTGATGTCATTACTGAGTTTGTTTATATTTTCGGCTTGAGAGGTGCTGGTTGACTTGAGTAATGTCATCATTTCGGACATTTGATTCTTTAAATCTGTAAGTTCAGTTCGGATCCAAGCACTATCGTCGAATTCTTTCCTTTTGTTGCGATGAGTTATGTTTGTTGGTGTTTCACAAGACGGGGTGTCGACCAATTTTGGTTGGGTGCCGCTGATTTTCGGAATAGTACCGCATCCAGTCGGTGACCGCTTTACGCTCATTGTAGATCCTTGGTGTTGCGTGAGCAGTCCAAAAAATATGAGCCTGTCTCGTTTACTCGAGGGGGTGAGGGACGGCTACCGCGTAGGAGATACCGGGCTGCCAAGATAAGAACCGCACAACACACACTCAAGTGTTTAGAGGAATACGTGGTGTAAATACGTGTTGATAGTGTTTATAGTTGATCGGCTAATACTTTGTAACTTTTAAAATAAAATCGCGACACGTCTACGTTGTACGCTCATCGGACTGAGACAAGTAGGTAATATAAAAAAAAAACAATTTAGGTACTTTTAAAAACTTGATAGGAAATTTCTAAATTCAATTCCCCTGGGACTGGGATACACCACAGAGAAAAAGCATTTAAATAATTATTTTACTGTTCATTATTTCGAGACCTTAACTAGAAGAGGGAAAGCACCAATAAACATTATTTATTTGAGGAAAGAGGGTAAAACTCAAATCAAGTGCAAGACATGTAGATATGTTGAAATCATTAAGTAGGTATGTTCTTAATGTAATGCTTTCATACTTGTATTAATAGTCCTTTTAATTTCTACTAAATAGGTACCTACCTATTACTGTAACATAATCCTACTGAATTACAGTACTGAACAGATTTTGATAGAACTAGTAAACTATTATGTTAGGTATACATTGGAATAAACTATAAATGTTATGGAGTTGATTTACGTCTAGCTAAGCTACGAGGGCGGCACTGAAAATTTCGGGAATCAAGGAAGTGAAACAACATTACTATTTAAAAATGTATTTATTGCTTTTTAAAGTATTCTCCGCGAAATTTGACACATTTTTCCATACACGAAACCAATCATTGAAGCAACCATTGCATTCGGAAGTTTGGGTCTCCAAAATGGCCGTTTTGTAGGCTTCCACAGCTTCTTCAGGTGATGAAAATCTCTGACCACGCAATTTATTCTTTATTTNCAGTTTATTGACACGAAAGGGAGTTTATCCCTATGATCACATATCAGATTGGGAATCATATTCAGAAGAAACACTTCCCAATAAAAAACAATTTTATAATTCCCTTACCAATGAGGATATAAGTGACTCAGACTATGCTCATGCCAAAACTGTCTGGTCCGTTTTTAATATTAAAAATATTGGAGAATACACCGATCTTCATCTTCAAACAGACGTACTTCTTTTATCGGATGTATTTGAAAATTTTCGACTTGTCTGTAAGCTTAGGGGAGGTGAGCCCAAAGCGGGTATACCGCCCAAAGCGGGTAGCCTTCGTTATTCACGTATACAAGCCGATTGTGCACTAGGGTTTGTACCCGGGTAGTCCCGGAACCGAAAGAACCGGGAAAACCCGGGTTTTTTCGACAGCTTAAGAACCGGGTCAAGAAAATGCACCAGGAAGGCATTATTTGGACTTCGGACGTCTGAGGAAACATAATACAAATTTTATTTTAAGGTAAAATTTCAATATTATGTGTTCCGTTTGACGCCCGAAGTCCATTATGTGAGATCTGTTTGTTATCTTCTGGTGGCTTGCGAAATAAAAGACAACAATGTGATATTAGTAATCGTATATGTAGGAAAATGTNTTTATTTTTAAAATGAACTTTTTATTTATTTGCCTATGAATTCGCTAAGCAGACCAAAGTTTTACTAAATAATCCTGTTGACACTTTCATATACGAGTGTTTCTCTGCTATTTGGAAAATCGTCCATACAAGACTGTCCTGAAGTAATTTTATTAATTGTTGAGAAATTTTGTTAATGAAATTCAGGGCAATAGTAATTTAAATACATATCTAAAAAAAGCCCACACATTTTCCCCTTAGTTTTTGAGTTATTGGCGATTTTTCGCAAAACTGCGACAGGGGACTGTTGCAACCACCCAGGGGAATGTTTTATGGACAAAAACAATAAGTATTTTTGTATAAGTAAACAAACTCTTTATTTTTCTTTGCCATTATAAAAATATGTAAGTTTTTGAAACAAAAAATATTATTATTAAAACAAATATTACTAATTTATAATAACTTTTCTTAAGCCTAATAACAGTAGCATTAAACTTAACGGACAATTAAGTTTTAAGACTTAAATTGTATGACACTAATGTCAGTCTTTATAATAATGAAAAATGTAGTATCCTGCCTTTTAAAACAGAACCAAAAAATACAAAAAGTAATAAACAAAAAACATTATTACTGCTATTTTTTGTTTTTTGATCCCGTTTCTGGTGAATGTAATTCTGAAACGCTATTCTTGTTATTTCGTGTTGGGTCAGATGGTCTTAAAGGCGCCTGATGTTCTTCTGCGAAATCTTCTGAATCAGATATAGGTATTTTCCCTTGCGAAATTATTTGTTCATCATCATCATCATCATTCCAGCCATAGGACGTCCACTGCTGAACATAGGCCTCCTTCAATGACTTCCATGTTGGTCGATTCGTAGCGGCCTGCGTCCAGCGCCTTCCTACTACCTTTATAATGTCGTCGGTCCACCTTGTGTACCGTAAAACGCAGCGTAGAACGTCCACGTGGCCTCCACTACAGAACCTTGCTGCCGATGGGCCATCAGTTCTGCCTTCCTATTGCCACTTCAGCTTGCTAATCCGTCGGGCTATGTCACCGACTTTAGTTCGTTTACGGATCTCCTCATTTCTGATTCGATCTCGTAAAGAAACACAAATTATTTGTTATGTCTTCATGACTTTCTTTTTTGCACGAAACTTAGCACAGTGCTCTCTCCAAACCTTTTTTACAGCCTTATGCTCACGACAATTCATATATTTAACTGATTTTATTTAAAGTTTTTCTTTTTTCTTCTTTTTTTCAATTTTTCTTTTAGGGTAATGTTTAAGTCGATGATATCATAATTGCACAGCTATAGGTTTTTGTTCTAGAAATTCTTCTCATGCTTCGCGTAGCTTCTTTTTCAGTGCCATTTTGAGATAATACCTACTAAAAAGACGTTACTTTTAGTGGTCAAAACCTAGGAAAACAGTAGTATGAACAGTCCCCTGTAGTATGAACAGTACCCTGTGCTATGAAATGACAGGGGAATGTTCGCCAGGGGAATGTTATTTTTACGTAAATACTTCATAAAACAATATCATTTAAAAACATTAAAATAAACGCAACTTATGTGGCTACATACTAGAAGATTAATTAATTTAAACAAATTGTCGTTACTAAAACTCTTGAAATATTTTAAAAAAGGCTCACCAGGGGAATGTTTTCACTGACGGCCGAGACGCGTGGTTCACCAGATGACACAGTAGTAGCATTAAACAAAATAGCGGCTGCCCGCTAGCTACACAACTGGACAAACTTCACACCAATTGCGTTCCGTTTCGCGATCTAAGTGCTTTGCGCCAAAATTTAATATGACTTTAACCCGGTTTTAAAATTTTGACAGGGGAATGTTTTAATAATTTGAGGACAGCATTCTCAGAAGGATATTTTGATTAAAATTCTATTGTAAACATTGTTTGTGATGTATTAAGATGCTAACTGTTATTGTTAATGTATTTGGATATTTTTTATTCAAATATCAACAGCAATATAATAAACATTTGTAACAATATGTGTAATTCTGGAAAAGGGACGTACCAGGGGACTGTGATTTGAGACGTTTGAGGTTATTTATTCGAATATTCCATTATTGAATTACTAAATATGCTATGTCATGCTAAGAATACCTAATTCTATGTTGGTATTGATACAAAAACCTGAGAAATTTAAAGATTTATTACATAAATTTAGCTTGGGACAGCGATTTTCCATTTAGTGGAGAAATGCCCATACTTAGTACCTGGTTCCACTGTAAAAACAGAGGTGAAATCCTTTTTATCTTATTATAAATCTAAACTGTTATCAATCCAAATTGGCTTAGATTTAAAACTGTCTCTTTATACACNGCAAAAATCTAAAAACGCGTGCTTTTATAGGGGGTAAATAGGCCGCAACTCGCGACGTATCAAACAGTTCATACATGTCTTTTTCGTTACTTCTTCACATCAGCCGGGATATCTTTTTAAATACTGGTGTGATTTAAATGAATTGGGTATCAATTTAAAGATAAAAGTTAAATCATTAAAATGGTGCCACTTTTTTTGTTACTAACAAATTCGTTAATATACAAGTTCGCGTGGAAACAACTTCATGTAATTGATTCCATAGTTTTGCTCGCGAGTGTATTATGTTAGGTATACATTGGAATAAATTATAAATGTTATGGAGTTGATTTACGTCTAGCTAAGCTTTAAAATAAAGTTTAGTGGTCGCGTAGTTCAGCGCGTACTTTCAGTACCTACTTACTAACAAATAATTTTTCGCTAGAGATTGAACATTCGAATCTCATAGGAGTCAAGGACGCATTATATCAATAAATTGTGTATTTTGTTTGCGATATTACAGGCTTTGCTCGGTGCTTGCGACTAGATATCGGTTTGATAGATAGTTATGTGTGATATAATAAATACACCACAGTTATTAGAACTAACGAAATAGCAAGTCTAATAATGGGAACTTTGCGCATTCCATTACGAAGAGTAAGATAGTCTTACAAACTCACATATTGAGGGAAAGGGATACATTTTTTTGCACATTCAAAATTTTCAATTTGGACAAACATACGCCTAGACATAAATATGATCAATAGAACGATCCCTAAAACTTAAGATACTCAATTTGAAGAATAGATTGAAGCTTTCGGTACCATGAGTAAATGAATAAAATACCAATCACAGGACAAAATCATTTTCTGAAATTGAATCTAGTTTTAATAAGAACCACAATCAATTTTTCCCCTCCACTGTAACTCCGATTAGATTCATTCAGCCAATATAATAGGCTCAATCTGGGCACAGCAGCCTATGGAAAGGTTCAAGGACCTCCGTGGCTTTACCTGTCTGACCAGTGGAGCACTTAGGGCTACACTATGCAGCTGCCGGAACATAGCTATTCAAACCTATAGCTTATAGTTTCAATACGGCTGCGGTCTATGGCCTAAATACCACGCGCACGTAGAACCTTTTAGAGGGTAAAAGCATCGTAATGAAGACATCATGTTGCCTATTTAAAGTGATTCTTAGCTTTACAGGAACTGTATAAGACTAGAATGGGTAGAAGAAATAGGAGGAATGGAGGATATTGGGTCTTAAAGGATTTGCTTGGTAACTAGAAGAAATTCTCAAAAACTTGCGTCGAAAGAGCCTAACTTTTAAATTCTTTTACTGAATTTATTATTACCTACAGAGATAGTAGCCTACAAATTATTCAGTACTAGCTTTCCGCCCGCGGCTTCGCCCGCGTGGAATTTTGTCTGTCACAGAAAAACTTTATCGCGCGCGTCCCTGTTTCAAAACCGGGATAAAAACTATCCTATGTTCTTTCCCGGGACTCAAACTATCTCTATGCCAAATTTCATCAAAATCGGTTGCGAGGTTTAAGCGGGAAAGCGTAACAGACAGACAGACAGACAGACAGACAGACAGACAGACAGACAGAGTTACTTTCGCATTTATAATATTAGTTGGGATTCCGTAGGTAGGGCGTAATGAATTACAAACTAGGCTCTCAGTTTCTTCAAAGGAAAAGGTGTATCTACAGTTGATGTCGCCTGATTAAAAAAAAAACAAGAGGAAAGACCTTGACAGAAATAAGTGGGATGTTTATTACCTCCTAGTCCAAAGTAAACACTGATTCCGAAGAGTAAGACAGCTGGGAGTAAAAAAAATAGTAATCAATCAAGGCACAATAATTCTCATATCATCTACTTAGTCTTCGAAACAAGAGTGCTAAAGTTACTTAATTAACGCTTCTTGAATTTAGTTTTTAAGTTGAGTTAAGAATGCGCATAAAATTGGGAGTGTACCCAGCGTGAAGTTGTGATATGGTTCGGTTTGGTCTCATGTGCCGGTCTAATACTCGTAGTTTAAATTTTTCCTGCAAAGTTTGGCGAGAGCGTATGTGGGGCGACCTAGTTTCCACCACCACTTAGGTGCGGTCACGGCCGCTTTGTTTTGATGCACTAGGAACAAATG
Organism: Ostrinia furnacalis; assembly: GCF_004193835.3. Classification (NCBI taxonomy): domain Eukaryota; kingdom Metazoa; phylum Arthropoda; class Insecta; order Lepidoptera; family Crambidae; genus Ostrinia; species Ostrinia furnacalis. The sequence continues at coordinate 263,507 of NW_021131983.1, forward strand.
CGATAAGTTCAACACGGACTCGAAGTTAGTAGAACTTTTGGGAAACTCACCAGGCATTTTACTCGTACATACTAGTCACTTTAAAGAATCTGTACTCTTAACGCACTCTTAACACAATCTACAGAGCTGCAAAGCAACTCCGGACATTCCGGGCAAAGACCTTTTACACTTCGTTGTTTCTAATTTGTTCTGTTCAGTGCTTATGACAGTCAGAGCATTGCGAAAACTTCCAGTATAATTACGATCTCAATATTCTTGAACCACTGTCAATCGTGTCTCTATAAACATTCGACATTGCAATTGGCGAAACTAGTGTGCTTCAAAGCCATTATACAATTAATATTCTTGAAATCCTGAAAATATTGCAAACACTTTGTTCATTGATAAAGTGTGACCTGTTGTCTGTTATGTAATTCTCCTATAAAAAAGGAATATCATGCAAATGACAGCTATTGGAGATGATGACGTACGCCTTGCGGGTTTCATTTCAGTGACGCATCAGCGACCGCAGTGAGGTGAACCAACTCGGTTATTATTACATCTGCTGAAGTGTCAACTGCACGATCGCTTGGCTTTACACATCTGACAAATAGCTTACTGAGCACTCTACGCGATGAGAAGATGAATTCATAATATCGTACGAGTGTATTGTGTTGTGGCTTGGATGACAAGGATTGCTAAATTTGGGTTAATCAAACACAAAAAAAATTCGACAAGATGTTAGAGTAAGCACCTCTTTAAATCCACATTGATAAACGTATAGGTAGAGTCATAAAACAGTGCGCTTTTGCTTGAAATGCTGCGGTTATTTCATTTCTATGCCCACACTGAAAAAAAATTATACCTCTTCTTAATGTTATTGTTAACGATGCCTAACCATTATAAACGACAGACTGGACTTGACACCATTGCTATCTAAAACTGGTCATTTGTCTCAAAACAATCGTTGAAAGAAGGTTAATACATCAAAAGGCAAAAGATTCCGATAAATGATAGCCGAAACAAAATACGCATTCAAGTATCTTTTGTTTCCAAGTTCCGCCGTAACTTTGGACATGAAACAATGAGGATTGTCTCGAGACGAAGAGCCAAGATGGCGATCGCGAAGCCCAAGATGACTGGTATTGTCCACGTAATCTTAGACAATGCCCCATTACCGGGCCATTACGAAAATAGGTGTAATTTGGAGACAAAAAGTGGTCACAATGACACAATTTCGAAACGATTAGGTAGCGAAGCAGTGCCATATGAATTTGTAACAAACGCCAATTATTTGGCTACTGAATTAGTGTGATCATTAAGCCATTCTCTCTTAGTAAAATTGGCTCCGACAGGCGAGGAAAACTTAGCATTGCAGGGCACCCGTTTTGCATTTATTATAACGATTGAAAGTGGACATGTTCTTGATCACAATCTAATCCAGAGAAAGTAAATGCGATAAAACAAACTGGAAAAAGCCTACAATATTCACTCCCTCCATGTACAATTAAGTCTATGCCTGAAGGCTAAGAAAACCTTTACCAGAGACTATTGGACGAATTTGTGGACCCAGACCTTCGTCATTTTGTACAAGCTGAAAGTTTGTCAGCGCATGCTCCCATTCCCTCGGTGTTAGGAAGAACCTGGCATGCGTTGACAAACTTTCAGTTCAGCTTTTATAAAATAACGGAAGTCTGGGGTTCACGAGTTCTTGCTCTATATGACTTACAGGTCAATCAACAAAACTAGTGATCCAAATTCAAGTCCAATTATCTTTGTAATAGTTGTAAATTTGATTGTAAAATACCTGTAAATCATTACATGCGTAATACGTAGCACAAAAGCGTTTTAACGACCTGTCACGTAACTGTTTGCCTGTCTGGATTCAGTGACCATTGATCTGGAACCTATTTTATGATGGAAGCCTCAACAAACAACGAAATTAACTCTCATTTCGAAAGTGCGTTAAGTAATGCGTAAATGACAGTTTGTTTGTTCATTCTTGGCAAAGTTGAATACTTTGTGTCACGCTTTACTAGTTGGATTGGACCTTTAAGGTGGAACCAGCCTTGGTCCGATTGCCCCAGCTCATTAGAGTCATGGTTTCTTTCCTCCATCATTAATGATTTTGTTGAAAAGACTGATAATACGAGTATACAGAGTAGCGCAAGATTTGTGGTGAAAACTAGACTAACTTTGTATTAGTTTTCTAACGTTATTAGCACACAGGACTTTGCCGTGTTTCTCCAGTTCACTGCGTGCTCTGAATTCATTTCGTTTTCCTATAAACCCGCAATTATTGCTTACGTGCTCAATTACTTTTTACTAGCGTTCAATTTGTTAACTAGCCAACGTTACACGTATCCATTATTGTATAATTTGTATGCAAACTTTGCTAAATCTGTACGGTTGTAAAATTGATCTATGTTTTTATAGTTAGTTTCATAAAATGACTTATTAAGGTTTCCAAGCTTTTACTTTTACGGTATTTCAAAAAGTTCATCGAATCGAACGAAGTCTGCTTTTTGTTGAGATGTTTGTATCGAAGTTGTAAAGCTTTGAAAAGCGACGATAACATGACTGTTAACTTTAACTTTTGAAGTTAGTTCAATTACCCGTTGAAAGTATAATATTAGTTTTTACTGTGTTGTCTTATTTTCATTTTATTGAATCTTGAATGATTTGCTCTTAACAATTTTTTCACACCTTGTTTAGTAGCCCAATTATTACTGAGAGGTTTCTGTTAAGTAATAAATGGTCTGGGAAACGATATAAAACAAAATCCGTAAAATGAAATCCTCGTGAGCAAAGCCGCAAGCAAATGCTAGTATACATATAAAATAAAGTGTGAGCAGAAACAATAAATCTTGCCCAATTCACTCCGAGTTCATTGACTCTGGAAACAAATAAAATCCAGACCTCTTTGGAAATAATTCCAAGGGAACTTGAAATGGGAGTTTCATTCAAATCTTTCTCAGACTTCCTTTACTATGTTTATTTTCGCTTGCCAACTGAAGATTGTTTTTTTTTACTGTTAACTTAAGTGTTATAAAATTGAATAAATGAAGAACAGCTTCAAGAAATAGAAACTCACCCAAAATCTGGCTTAAATCTGTGCTGAAGTTTTATAATATTGATTTATTTATTTATTTATTCTAGAAGGCTGCTTGAAGGCTTACAGAAAATCCAACGCGCCAACAAGTTATAGTTATATTATATTTAACTAAACAATTTCAAAATACCTATTCAAGTCCATTTTCGCACATTGATATTCTTGTAATAATTAGCATTTGATATTGAATAAAGCCACAACTTCAACAAAAGCCTTCTTTGGGTTCATCCGTTCATAGAAAACGCAGCTGTTTGCTCTCCACTTAATAATTTATTCAAGACTACGAAAAGTTTGCTCGCTTAAGCTCCTAAAGCCTATTTTGGGATTTAATACGATTTGTAGGTACTGCTGGCAAATACGCCATGTTTTGTAATGGAGGAATATTGTTTCAACTCCTGTAATGAGCTCATTATGGTAAACGAGTTCTGAAACCGCTGTCAAAACTTTTTGATTTCGGTCAGAACAAATAGCTTTTCATGCTTTGTTTTGCTTGGGATTAAACCTTATTTTAGGCATAGAGTAAATGTTTAAAAGGTACTTGATTCTACAGTCCAGAGACCTGGAATAATCAGACACTCTTTTATAATTTTATATTAATTTATTAGTTTTAGACTTGTTACTAAAATATGGTGAAATATTCATGACATTTAACAGAAGATTATTTTTATTAAAATACGAAACTTCCTTTTGGACACAATTTGACCGTTAGAGAATGAGGTGAGATTTTTAATATTATAAACATTTAAAACAATGGCATCTAACTCATATGCCTACAAGGCTTTTCCTAATCACTTCTAAATACCTAATTAACTACACTTGGACGCTTGGAACTTAGTACCTAATTATTTTACACACAATTCTATCCTACCAGCAATTACGGAAAAAAGCAACAATGTGTCACACGGTCGTTCCCAGACCATAAGCCGTATCGTAGGTCATCGCCGATCCTACCAATACCTGGAGATAAGGTGTTAATCAACTCACATGTTCGCACACGTAATACAGTCAGCTGTGCAAATGTGTCGGTTTCTCTGTCATTTTTTTAATACCTAACAAGGCAGGTATTTGACCGCACGCAATCGCACTTGTTAAGTGAGATGCAGTCTAGGATGTTACATATCTGCCCTGTAAGTACAGGGCAGATATGTAACATCCTAGTGTGAATAGGCACTTGCCTATTCACTCTCGCCTTGAAAAGGCCCGGATTATAGTGTTCGGGAAAGACAGTAGCAGGCAGTCCCTAGCTGTAAATGCACCCTACATGCACAACATATCAAGGATTTACTTGAATATTTATTTGTCTATCGACCGATCGTCGTCTCCTAGTTACTCATCATCACTGTGATCGAATGGCCAGCCAAGATCTACAGCAAGACTGACAATAAAATCAAAGAGATGGAAGGGGTTGAAATTGAGAGTAATGTAATGAATGAGTTTAGTCCTAGGGTATTATGGATCTGGTTAGCAGGAGTTCCTAATGTTCTTGACAAGTTCAATCTATAGAGTCCAATTCTAAACATTAATCCACCAATGATCTCCAACGTGATATATTATATCATCTTAGCCATAAAACAGCGAATCTTAGATAGAGTAACTAGGAGCACTATCAGCCTATAATATAGTTAATAGAACATTTGTCCACAACCTTTCAACAATTGAGGATTACCAGCCCTCAATACATAAGCCTTTGGGGCTATAAGTTTGTTACTCTAGTTCGATATTTGTTAGGTACTCATTCATTAGCGTCAGAAAAGATACAGGTAACCGTAGCTGACTGTCCTTCTAAGACACCATTCCCGTTCATAAGTAAATGGATAACTCTGTAGTGTAGACCTAAGATGAAGTCCGTACGAGAAAATCTCTTGATCACCTTATTGTTCTTAGAGGCTGCTAACGCGGGCTCTACGCTTTTAAATGTGTCAGGGCAAACTAAGAAACATTGTGCTGTCAAGATTATTGAAATAAAGTACACTTCTAGCTTAAGTAAATAAAATTGTTTAAATTGGCATTGATTCAGCACTTTATCTCTAAATCTGTTAAATGAGATTAATAGTAGCGATAACTATTCTAACGTGTGATTTAGAGAATCAATTGAATGTTTTGTGTGAAAATGTCATTAAAAATGCAAAACTATTGGCGCTCTATCATATACAGTGATAATATTAACTACATAATTTGGCGAGACATGTTGAACTGTATCATCAATTTTGTGTTCCATCCTATGTACCGTGTTTCATGTAATAAACAATTTGAATTTGAATTTGAATTTGAATACAGAATAACATAAACTTTGCAGTATTTTATCAATCACATAAAGTTTTTCGACCTCAAGAGATATTCCTTGCTTCGGTCGATTCGTCGGTGATTCATTATCGTTGCCAGCCATTAATCAGGAATTTTATGGGCTTCGTTCCTTTTGTAGGTGTTTAATCATCAATCAATATTGTAAAAGGAAATCCCCGGATGCACGCTTTTCTGTTTGTTGTATCATTGTATCAAGGGACTTGTAATATTGGTTCTGTTCTGTGCCCTTTTTATTTATTTATTCACAAATTGCAAGACTACTACTTACGTTACTATTATTATGTCGTTCGTAAATTGAACACAGGACTGATTTTTTCTACTAAAATGTTTGGGATAACACCAGTAATTAGAATAGTGAAGAAATCCAGATCCAACAGAGGAAAATAGAGTTAGTCTTCTAGGCTAGCTAAACAAATAAAGGTGGGCTGGTTAGTGTCAGTGGTATAATAAAATAATTATGTCCGCTAGCCGGCTGTGATGTACAGATGAAAACACATCATACTATACATTTTTATTGTAAAATCACTCTTATTACAGCTAAGCTTAAGATGCAGCAATGTTTAGGTTGATGTGCTGTCGTCCATACAGACAACAAACTGTGGCAACAATTAATGATGCCGGGGAACAGTTGTCTGTCCGTCACGCGCCGAGTAATAGCAGTAGTTACTCATGTTGCAGCTACATTATGGAACCGGTTATTGTACCTTAGGAAAATTGTCTTCATGGACGGAATTATAGTCCGGATATCGAATTTGTATCAAAACCATTTTGCCAGCTTTACCCATCATCAAGAAAGCCTTACTACTCAAAAATATTTCATTGAGCATAAAAAGCTATCGACCCTTTGTCGGGTACCCCTCATTGGTATGATACAAGTTCTTTCTAGTGCTCATCTTGCCAATACTTCTTAGTAGATAGAAATAGAGAAAATGTTGTAGCACTTTCCTAAGTGGATCAAAGTCCTACAACCTGCTGAAATTTGCAGAAGCATCTGGTTTTTTCAGCGCAAGACTGGTCGCTGTGGTCACCCTTGTTGGGGCCTTTGTCCAGCGGAGTTCCTTTAGTTGAGACAGTAAAGTATAAACTGTCGTATCCTCTAGTTACGTTGAAGATTCTCCAATATTTTCCTCTACCTACGACAGTCTTCTTCAAGCCGCGTCACGCTCTGAAGATGACGCCGCCAAAACATTACCTACCTCCGTCTCGCAGTCGAACCATAAAGGAGAGGAAACTACCTGGGTTGTTAAGTGAAATAACTTGTCTCTGTGTACTTAAGATGGTTCCAAATCAAAATCAAAACCTCTTAGGAGGCACTTAGTGGTGCGTAATTTTAACATTTAGGAAGTAAGAATCTACCAATTTTTTCGTCTCTTATTCATAACATCTAGTACACTTTTAACTCAAGTACACCTAAAAGTTCTACTATACCTTTATTATAAAGGTGTAGGAGAGGAAACTACCTGTGTTTTTAAGTTAAATAACTTGTCTATGTGCACTTTAGACGATGGATCCTCTCGTTTAGATTTTAGTGGTACATAATAAAATTTAAAATCTACCCATTTTTAAGCGTCTTTGAAGTCCTACTACTACCGTTATATCTGAAACAATAATTGTCAGACAAGATGCAGGCCAAGAGTATCGAGCCTCGTTGTGCAAAAAAGTGATAGGTAAATTAAGATAGATATTCACTTTTAGCACTGTTTTAATGAAAATGGGAGTTTACTCGTATCTTATTCTTATGTTCAATAGTTTTATCAAAGACAACAAAGTTTTTATCTCTAAATACATGAACTCGTAGATAATCCGTTCGTTTTATATTTATGTATATTTTATGTAGTTTATCATTTCCTATCAACCATGATTGGCATATTTTATTTGTTATTGATTTACAAAATATGCGGGTGCTATGAATAGAGCCTTCACCAGGCTGCAGTAGATATCTAACTACTAAGTAGACGCAGAGTTTGTATGAAATTATTCTTCTATTAAAGAGAATATAACAAACCATTCTTACTTTATTTTATTTCCGTTTGGTGGGGTGATAGGTTACCAACACATAGGTTGCACAAAAATGTAAAAAAGACAGTGAAAAAAGTTATGAGGCTATACAAATTGCAGAGCAAATACACCGAATGTTTGATCGAAATCCTATTATTCGGTATTAAATATTCGGTTCGGTGGAAATAGAACTTGGCTCTCAATAAAAGTATTGATAAAAGTGTGTAAACTCGTGTCTTTCAGGGTCTTCGCTTATTGCCAACTTACTCCAGACAGTAAATATATGCTCATGTAATACAATCTGGGGGCACGGCAGTGCCCCCGCCAAGTCGAGCGCGAAGCAAACACTGCCGTACCATCCTTTACTGGAACCATTTCGCCGCATTTTCAGGCCCCTATTTGAGAACCTCTGGATAAGACCAGAACGCAGAAATTTTCGTCATCTAGTAAGCTATAATCACATACTTTAAATCCAAAATTTCAAGTCTGTAGGTCATTTAGTTCCGAAGTTAAGCGAAAGCAAAGTTTCGCATTTACGACACTCACTCACTCACTCACTCACTGATGATCATCAAAATAGAACTAGTACTTCCCATTAACACAGAGGGCTGAAATGGCAATGCCAGATTTTGTATGGAAGGTGGCGTCTTTTTTTTTTCGCGCGGCCATCGACCAAACTTTGTTTTTTGATTACAAAATAGTGTAATAAACCAAACTTACTATGGCATGTATACCTCTAAACTCAGTCTGAACTGAGTTACGAGCATTACAAGTTTAAGGCGATTAGAGTCCTCAATCCGCGTCAAATGGGCATTTTGTAAAGCCTACTCCTCTTTTACTGCTGGACAGAAATAGTTGAAAAAAATATATGTCATACAACAGTTCAAGGACTACATTTGTGACGTTTGAATTTTCGATACGTCTCTTTGTTTTGGTTTAAAAAAATAAATACGGGACATCGATTTTTTACTTCAATTCCCTACTCCTCCAAAACGGCTATGTTAATTTAAAAGATTTTTGCACGAATAGATTAGGAATTCTTTAATCTTTAAATGACACGTTGCGTTTTCCAATCGAACATTATTTTCATTCATAAATTTTACTTTTGATAAATTCCGAACGTTTTGCTGTTGAGGGGGCCTTCGCGGGGTGCGGGCGGCAGTCGGCCGCTGGCCTTCAGACGGGGAGGTTGTGTCACTCGCTGCAAACTGACATTAGCGATCAAAATGATTTTTTTCTTTGGCTGANTATAGGCTATAGGTAATAATTAAAAAGTTTCGTCGATAAAAACTGAAATCCTCTTATAAGATGATAAGTTTTGGGAGCATGTCATGAAACTAAAATTATTAACATATAAAAACTTGTTTTTAAAAAAAGGTTTTTTCTTTTAATTTATTTTTTTATCTATGATGCGGAATTTGCTGCGGCGTAGTAGCAAAGATTTTTCGTTATGTAGCTCGTAATAATTTCGAAGAATAGGGATGTTTCCTGGGTAAAGCAAGAGTTTGAATTAGTCCGTCGGTCAACTTACCAAAAAAATCATCATCATCATCATCAACAGCCCTTTACAGTCCACTGCTGGACTATGAGCCTCCTCCACTATAGTAGAGGGTTTTGCCATAATCCCCATGTGTAGTCCCTAAGTCGCCTCTTACGACACCCGCGGGAAGAGTAGGGGTTGGTGACAAATGTATTCTACTCTGCCGTCACCACACACCAAAAAAATACTTTAAATGTATTTTTCACTTTTTTAAACTTATGAAAATTTAAAGAGATAAAGCGCGCCAAAGTTCAGAAGAGGCCCATGACGTTAAGGCGTGCTTAAAATTGTTGCGATTTGTGACGTCACGTGGAATTTCATCGCATCATAACTTCGTAATTACTTGTTTGTTGACAAATGAAAATATCCCGTGTCCAATATTTTTTGATAGTGTAATTGACGGACTAAAAGTGTTTTTTTAAGAAACTAGCCTATTCCTACGGCCACATTCCAGGTCCATCATCAGATCCTGTTTGTCTTTGAGAATTGAAGTAGGTAGGTAGGTACTCGTGATTATTAAAGTAGCTTAGGTACTTACATAATATTACTTTACTTATATATTTATATAAATAAATAAATACAAATCAAACGAGCCTAAACTCGATGGAATCGTTTAATCCCGGAGTTGCTATGGGGCTACTGGCATTCCAGCTCTATCATCAGATCGACTCCATGTCATCATAATATTGCATTGTCATCCGAATTACACGTATATCCAAAATTTTAACTCAATCAGCTGTTGAAGGATTTCTAATAAAAAGACAAGATTAAACACATTTTCAGTTTATTCTTCATAAGTGACACAAAGAGAATGACGATAGACAAAAGAAGAAACATTTTTTTTAAACCATAGACAATACTACTATGTGTTCCAATACCTACAGTTGTCGTCAGGATGTTGGTCTAACAAATTCAGCTTGCAAGATTCCACCCGAAGTTACCTACAATATTACATGTTCAAATTTCGAGAACGGCTGAACCGACAAAAACATTAGAAAATTTACGAAAAAATATCCCGTACAAATGTTCATGGATTGTGTTATTTTTATTAAATACCTTTACGCCTGAGCTAAATGACACCGACATCAAGGTTCATCAATTCAAGTTTAAAATAATAGGCAGTAATGTCATGAAAAAAGAGCTTCTATTCTGTATCTACTTATGCCCGTGTAATTTTGATCGGTGTCAAATCGGAGTTTTCGTGCGGGGTGCGCGGGTGTTTCGCGCGGCGTGAAGGTCAAACGCCCAAGGTCATTGAGGACTCTAATCGCCTTAATGATTTTCATACTAGNTTCAAATTATTTATGTATGCCTCTTTTTAGAGCAAATACCTAAATACGTAATATGTATAGACCACTGCAGGACAGAGCAAGCCAAGAGGCGCTTAAGCACTGGTTACCTAAGACTACGAGTAGCTTAAGAACTCTTTTCATTAGGCTTTTTTTGCTAGCTAAGGTCGTCGCCCCCTCTATTTTAAAGTAATTTATCGCTTATTATCATACTACTATGTATGACCCGAAAAGTTACCTAAAAGAAAATAAATTGCTTATTTTAATACATTCAATACATTTACAACAACTCTATTTGCTTGTTATATTACCTACTCGATTTTAGATTACAATGTTTCATTAATGTTTTTAGTTTTGGGGATGAATGGGAAACGTTTACCCTGCAATGGGATACAATAGATGCGTAACAGTTCAATAAAAAAAATCTAACAAAGGCTGTGTTACGACGTCTAGAGTTACGTTACAGCCTTCAAGTTTAGAAGAACTTTTAACGCAGCGACTGTGAACGAAATAAGTAATAACATAGATAACAATGATTTAATGAAAAGACCGAGCCTTATCCAATGCATTTTTATAAAATCACTGACAATTCAAAGAAGTCGCCAAAATCGTGTAAAAACTACTTCCATGCTTTTTTCACCATCAGCGTAGATAGAGCCCAGTGAAGCATTTGACATAAACGATTATTCTATCTCTTATTGCAAAGTCAAAACAAGCAAAATACATTATGGCTGAGTTGCACCACCTAACTTTGACGGTAACTATAACGATAACCGGTGTTTTTTGTATGGAGTTTGACAGATTTTTCACGTTTGTCTAAGTTAAAGTAAGATGGTGCAACACAGCCTAANCAAAATTCCTAACGCTCGATTTATTGTGGGCAAAAGAAGGAGTGCGCTCTGCCCGCTCGTTGCCCGCTCCCTCGCGCTGCCCGCTCGTTGCCCGCTGCCGCCCCGCTGCCGCGCCGCTGTTTTCGAGAACCGGTCTATTTGATTTTACGCATAAGATCCTGCCGCTCCCGCGCCGCCGCCGCCGCCGCCCCGCTGCCCGCTAAGTTCGAGGCTGAGGCCTTATGGATCTGGTTAGCAGGAGTTCCTAATGTTCTTGACAAGTTCAATCTATAGAGTCCAATTCTAAACATTAATCCACCAATGATCTCCAACGTGATATATTATATCATCTTAGCCATAAAACAGCGAATCTTAGATAGAGTAACTAGGAGCACTATCAGCCTATAATATAGTTAATAGAACATTTGTCCACAACCTTTCAACAATTGAGGATTACCAGCCCTCAATACATAAGCCTTTTGGGCTATAAGTTTGTTACTCTAGTTCGATATTTGTTAGGTACCTACTCATTCATTAGCGTCAGAAAAGATACAGGTAACCGTAGCTGACTGTCCTTCTAAGACACCATTCCCGTTCATAAGTAAATGGATAACTCTATAGTGTAGACTTAAGATGAAGTCCGTACGAGAAAATCTTTTGATCACATTTGATCACCTTATTGTTCTTAGAGGCTGCTAACACGAACTTTTAAATGTGTCAGGGCAAACTAAGAAACATTGTGCTGTCTAGATTATTGAAATAAAGTACACTTCTAGCTTAAGTAAAATTGTTTAAATTGGCATTGATTCAACACCTAATCTCTAAATCTGTTAAATGAGATTAATAGTGGCGATCACTATTCTAACGTGTGATTTAGAGAATCAATTGAATGTTGTGTGTGAAAATGTCATTAAAAATGCAAAACTATTGGCGCTCTATCATATACAGTGATAATATTAACTACAGAATAAAATAAAGTTTGCAATAATTTATAATCACATAAAGTATTTCGACCTCAAGAGATATTCAACTATTGGCGCTCTATCATATTATGTACAGTGATAATAATATTAACTACAGAATAAAAATAAACATTGCATTATTTTATCAATCACAAAGTCTATAGACCCCTAGAACTTTGCTTCGGTCGATTCGTTGGTGATTCATTATCGTTGCTAGCCATTAATCAGGAATTTTATGGGCTTCGTTCCTTTTGTAGGTGTTTAATCATCAATCAATATTGTAAAAGGAAATCCCCGGATGCACGCTTTTCTGTTTGTTGTATCATTGTATCAAGGGACTTTTAATATTGGTTCTGTTCTGTGCCCTTTTTATTTATTTATTGAAAAATTGCAAGACTACTACTTACGTTACTATTATTATGTCGTTCGTAAATTGAACACAGGACTGATTTTTTCTACTAAAATGTTTGGGATAACACCAGTAATTAGAATAGTGAAGAAATCCAGATCCAACAGAGGAAAATAGAGTTAGTGTTCTAGGCTAACTAAACAAAATTAAATAAAAGTGGGTTGGTTAGTGTCAGTGGTATAATAAAATAATTATGTCCGCTAGCAGGCTGTGATGTACAGATGAAAACACATCATACTATACATTTTTATTGTAAAATCACTCTTATTACAGCTAAGCATAAGATGCAGCAATGTTTAGGTTGATGTGCTGTCGTCCATACAGACAACAAACTGTGGCAACAATTAATGATGCCGGGGAACAGTTGTCTGTCCGTCACGCGCCGAGTAATAGCAGTAGTTACTCATGTTGCAGCTACATTATGGAACCGGTTATTGTACCCTAGGAAAATTGTCTTCATGGACGGAATCATAGATATCAGGACATAGAATTTTGGCAACGTTACCCATTTTCGAAGAAGCCTTACTACTAAAAAAATACCTATTGACGGGCACCCTTCATTCCCTTAACATGTGAAACGCAGGTTTAATTTCACATTAGATCTTGCTGGAGCTGATCTTGGCAATACTTATTTCTTAGTAGATAGAGAAAGAGATAATGTTGTAGTACCTAAGTGGATCAACGTCCAAGGATCTGGACTCTGCTGAAAGTTGCAGAAACACCAGGTTTTTCACCGCAAGACTGGTCGCTGTGGTCACCCTTGTTGGGGCCTTTGTCCAGCGGAGTTCCTTTAGTTGAGACAGTAAAGTATAAACTGTCGTATCCTCTAGTTACGTTGAAGATTCTCCAATATTTTCCTCTACCTACGACAGTCTTGTTCAAGCCGCGTCACGCTCTGAAGATGACGCCGCCAAAACATTACCTACCTCCGTCTCGCAGTCGAACCATAAAGGAGAGGAAACTACCTGGGTTGTTAAGTGAAATAACTTGTCTCTGTGTACTTAAGATGGTTCCAAATCAAAATCAACCTCTTAGGAGGCACTTAGTGGTGCGTAATTTAATAACATTTAGGAAGTAAGAATCCGCGCTCCAATTTTTTCGTCTCTTATTCTAACATCTAGTACACTTTTAACTCTAGTACACCTAAAAGTTCTACTATACCTTTATTATAAAGGTGTAGGAGAGGAAACTCTACCTGTGTTTTTAAGTGAAATAACTTGTCTATGTGCACTTAAGATTGTTCCTCTTGTGAAGATTTTAGTGGCACATAACAACATTTAAAAACTACCCATTTTTATGCGTCTTTAAAGTCCTACTACCACCGTTATATCTGAAACAATTGTCAGGAGATGCAGGCCAAGAGCATCGAGCCTCGTTGTGCAAAAAAAATGAGAGATTGAAGATATTCACTTTTAGCACTGTTTTAATGAAAATGGGAGTTTACTCGTATCTTATTCTTATGCTCAATAGTTTTATCAAAGACAACAAAGTTTTTATCTCTAAATACGTGAACTCGTAGATAATCCGTTCGTTTTATATTACGAGTATGTATATTTTATGTATTTTATCATTTCCTATCAACCATGATTAGCATATTTTATTTATTATTGGTTTACAAAATATGCGGGTGCTATGAATATGAAAAAGAATAAAACAAACCATTGTTACTTTATTTTATTTCTGTTTGGTGGGGTGATAGGTTACCAACACATAGGTTACACAAAAATGTAAAAAAGTCAGTAAAAAAAGTTATGAGGCTATACAAATTGCGGAGCAAATACACCGAATGTTTGATCGAAATTCTATTAGTCGGTATTGAATATTCGGTTCGGTTGAAAACGAACTTGGCTCTCATCTCATCTTTCAGGGTCTTCGCGTATTGCCAACTTACTCCAGACAGTAAATATATGCTCATGTAACAATATCTTCTTCCTGTGCCAACAAAAAAGATCGATCGATCTACTTGTTCCAATGTCACAGTTCACACGTAGATAGAGAGCCTTTTTCAATTACCTCGTGTTGAATCTCTAATACTTCTTAAATGTTTCTCTACGGATTGTTACTGGTTTTCTCACGTAAGAACGAGCATTCGTGTAGTTAACGACCTAATAGCACAACTAATTACGCCTCATAACTTGCCTGTTGTAATATCAAAGATAATTACAGTTGTGCGCAATTGATGTTTTGCGACGAAGTGCGACCACCCGTTGACTGGGCTTACCTACGTCATCATAATCATCATTTCAACTGTAGGATGTCCACTGCTGAACATAGGCCTCCCATAATAATTTCCATATTGACCGGTTGGTAGCGGCATCCAGCACCTTCCTGATCGGTCCTCGCTTCATTTTCCTGTACGTGTGGCCTCCAGGACCTTGCTGCCTCATCGGCCGTCAGTTCTTCGTACTATGTGCCCTGCCCATTGCCACTTCAGCTTGCTAATCCTACCTACGTAGTGGTAGTAAAATAATTAAATTTAAACTGTCCCTAAAGACGTAATAAGTAATTCAGTTCGCGTTGCGTACCCAGACATAAACTTTTGTCCTCGCCCACGCGTCGTTTGTAAGTAAAGGACAGTTTACACGTGCCAAACGTAGCATCCATCGTCTAATATCAAAACTAAATTCAAATTCTTTATGTATGCCCCTTTTTAGAGCTAATACCTAAAGTATGTATAGACCACTGCAGGACATAGCAAGCCAAGAGGCGCTTAAGCACTGATTACCTAAGACTACGAGTAGCTTAAGAACTCTTTTCATTAGGCTTTTTTGCTAGCTAAGGTCATCGCCCCCTCTATTTTAAAGTAATTTGTCGCTAATTTATCATACTACTAGGCATGACCCGAAAAGTTACCTAAAAGAAAATAAATTGCCTATTTTAATACCAATACAACAACTCTACTTGCTTGTTATTTTACTCGATTTCAGATAGAATGCTTAGAATCTTTTTATTTTTGGGGGATGAATAGGAAACGTTTGCTCTGGCCCCTGCAATGGGATTCAAAAGTTGCGAAACAGTTTAAATTAAAAAAAAACAAACAAAGGCTGTGTTACGACGTCTAGAGTTACGCCTTCAAGTTTAGAAGAACTTTTAACGCAGCGACTGTGAACGAAATAAGTAATAACATAGATAACAATGATTTAATGAAAAGACCGAGCCTTATCCAATGCATTTTTATAAAAATCACTGACCATTGAAAGAAGTCGCCAAAATATCGCTATACTTCCATGTTTTTTTCATCATCTGCGTAGAGCAGTGAAGCATTTGACATGAACGAAGCGATCAATTCCATCTCTTTTTTTTTTTTTATAATGGCAACCAAACCTCTCTGGGAGGTTTATTTCTGCCAATGTCGAGTGAAAAATAATTGACAAAGTTATCAATAGAACGAGGGTGTTTCAGTTCTATTAATTTTTCATGGATTCCGTGGAGTTAAGTATGCCCGTAAGCAGGTTTCGAGACGCCACCGGGTCCAAAGCGGGTTGTTCATACGATAACCCACTCGACACTCGATGCGCGCTCAAATTCGAAGTATTTCAATGTTTTTTATAATTTATCACTTCACTGCACTTTAGAACACAAAATAACACCAAATTTGTACACTAAAGTCCATTAAATAATAAATTGAAACCATTAAAACAGATCGACCATGCTTCCCTTTCAACTACCCTCCACGGAATCCCAAATTCCATCTCTTATTGCAAAGTCAAAACAAGCAAAATACAGGCAATACATTAGATATGGCCGAGTTGCACCATCTTACTTAAACTTTGACAAACGTCAAAAATCTGTCAAACTCCATACAAAAAGCACCGGTTATTGTTATTGTAACGGTTAAAAAAGGTGGTGCAACTCAGCCTAAGAAGTTAATACACTTTCACAGGCGTAACCAATACTGACTATCACTTTCAGAAAATGTCGATGAACTGTCTTGAAATTGTGCCAAAAATTCGATTTTACGTGTTTCAGTATAATTATTCATCTCGCACGTGAAATCGTGTTAGTCACAAATTCACGTGTCATATTCAACGTTTTGAATTTGAAATAAAATCCCGAGGTTAAAGTATTTGGGTCAGGCAAAACTGTGGAGGAAAATATTAATTAAAAAGTGTCATTGTAATTTTCCACGCTGAAATTACTCGCGGAAAAAGTCACCTGCCTGTTGAATACCAACTCTGGTAAACTAATCTGCTTTTAATGAGTTAAGTAAGTAGAGTAGTAGATTGAAAATGTAGCTTTTAGATTTATAAATATTAATTAACTAAAAGTTCTGTATGTTATACCTAATTGATTTTGCTTTAGAGATAAGTACAACCATAGGATACTGCAACGCTAAAATAGAATGTTGTGAAACAGGGGATTAATGTTTCCGTGGGAAACCTCTTTCGATCATCATTTAGTATTTAATAACTTTGTTTTGTGAGTAATAAACAAACAGGTTTTCATCGCATTGCGCGTGCTATAGATTCTTTTTATATGATAAGTAGGTAGGTTCAAAACCACGCGAGCAGAAACTAGTATAAAAATCTAGGTACTTAGTAGAATTTAGGTCACCTTTCCCTAAAAGGTTTCAAAACGCAAGATTATGTTTGTAATGTGTGTGAACACTGCGACTTATGTGACAAGTCTCACATTGTCTAACCTGGCATTGCGTCGGCAATAATCACGACTTGCGTTATACCTACTTACGAATTTACAAAAACTGATTTGAACACATATTTGCTGACAACATCGCGTAATCTACGAAGTAGCGCGTAGCCTGGCTGAAGGAGATAATAAGTCAGGTCATAGAATAAATATTAGTACCTACGAGACGGGCGTATAAAACGGGATTCATTCATAATTTTATTAGAGGTTTATCGGTGGAGCAATTTCCACTTATCCCTAGACTCTATCAGAACTTTCTGTGCCTCCTTCCTGACATTTAGTTAAAACTATGTTAATACACTAATAAAAAGTTACACAGTTGTTGAACAATGTTTTAAAATGATATTTCCATACTAAACGTCACCTTAAAACACTGTTCAACGAACGTGTAAGTTTTATTAGTAAGGGCGTAACTGATTATTGTATGTGACTTAGCGAGCTTAGCGTGAGTCCCGTGTATTTGATCATCAATCTCTAGTTTCATTTCTAACACTGATTCGTTTGGATTTACTAAAGTTGCTTTAACATTATTTATTCTCAGCACCTTCGTCACCCCTTTCCGGGTCCAAATTTATCAATATTGGTTTGCTCTCAAGATAGTGAGTGAATGTCGGACGTCCTTGACTCGGCCTGATCAGCCGTGCGCGGAAGCCAAGCAATTACCTGGCATTAGTCATGCTGCTTGCTTCACGCAGAGCAAAAAGACATCTACGGGCTCCGTAGTAGTTCTGCAAGCTTACCGAAAAACGTTATCCGAAGTTTCGAATGTTGCCATCCCTGTTATACAAAGCGAGATGCCAGCATGAACGACGGTGACAACAGTAGACCCGAAAGTACGTAATAGCGTTTTTGAGTAGTTCTTTTTGGGTCGGCTGAAAGATCGACTTACAAAGAACGTTCTAATTTGGATTAGTGACCTATTCTTAATTCTGATCCATCCATACATCCTCAAAACCTTCCGGATTAAATATTAATAGGATGATAGTAAGTAGGTAATTAAGGAAATCAGAGATAGTAAGGAACTTATTCACAACAAATAAAATTTACGAGCTTATTATTTTCCTTGTGTCTACTTGTATTAAGATATTAACAATGACGATGTTACTAAAAGCCGTCTCTTACTTTAAATTTGAATTTGATGTTCAAATATTTTTAATGTAATAAGTAACTTTTTTAGAAACTCCCAAAAGCTCTTATAATTTAGAGGATGCTTCAGAAAAAATCGACCTTCACGGTTAAATAATTCAAGTACTCAAGTAACATGGACGAAAAGATGAAAATCTTATTATATTCCGTTCTCCGTAATCATCAAAATTCGTTTTTACCCACTTATCCACGTATTCAATTTAATTCACAAGGATAAACCCAATCCACAATTTTAACGAAGTTTAAGAGAGAAATGAAAATCGACGAGAAATATGAAAATTGCTTTGAGACTTTACAGGAATATTTCATAGCCTTATGTATCCACCTATAACCTGAGATCGTGGCGATATAAATATGTGTAGAAAAACTAAGGATCCAAGAGGATTGTACTATCATAAGGTATAACTAGAAGTTAATAAATGACGTTTACAAATACTAGTTGGGTCTAAGACATTACACCCGCTCCTTCAGCTTAGCTATAAAAAAAACGTAAAGGTATCGTCACAGCAGTATTGCTAAAGTCAAGTGACAGTGGGTTGGGCACATAGCTCGTAGAGACGATGGCCGTTGGGGCAGAAAAGTTCTCGAGTGGCTGGCTGGAAGACGTAGCGTGGGCAGGTCTCCTACTAGGTGGACCGACGATCTGGTAAAGGTCGCGGGAAGAACCTGAATGCTGGCAGCGCAGGACCGTTCATTGTGGAAAACCTTAGGGGAGATCTTTGTCCAGCAGTGGTCATCATTTGGCTGAAACGAATGAACGATCGTCACCGCTTTGAATCTTTTCTGGAAAATCGGCCTAAATCTTAAACCAATTTTGTTCATTAGAGGTTTATTACAAAGCGTCATAACACGCAAGTACGTTACCATAATGCAATTACGTGCTGCTGACATTAAAACGTTACAATTTTATTGTTCTGTGTTAAGTATCATTGCAAGTACATAAAAATCGTGCTGAAAACAGGAAGAGAGTTGTTTGTGCCATAATTTTAATTTGTTCCAAGGTTACTTTACTAATAAAGTTGTGTTAGATTATTGGCACGATTAAGTAAGCTGAATTTGCAATAAGTAACGCGAACTATAAATAAAGCCTTCCAAAGATGAAGACAAATGTATCGAAAATCGTTTACTCGCAGTTCATATACATTCGACATTGGAATTACAATTTGGGAAGAAAATAAATGTAGGATAATTTACTTTGTAAAGCCTGCTGACTGTTTATGAAGTGCAATTGAAAATGTGAAAAGCTATGTTTATCCAAAGTTCTTTTGTCAAAAATCAGATGCAACAGATTCTGTAGGCTTAGGTAGGATGTGTGCCGCGACAAGCTTTTATCGCGTCATTCTACCCCATGCATTTGTCGTCTGAAATCATCGATAAAATTTTATCACGACGCGCATTCTACAATTGATTCAATCCCTATTAAACAGTACTGTACCGTTATTCGAAGCCTTTATAATGAGAGTAGTGTCTGTCTTTTCCTGTTTGAGTACTAGTTTTGACGTATAATCTGCCCACGTGACTTCCGCTCCGGTCCCCCACCGCCTAAGCACGCCTCAATTAGCGACACTAGCGCCACCAACGGTAGCTCGAAACTAGGTTTCGATATTCNGTTGTCGCCCTAGTTAAAGACATTAACTTACTCGTATAATTTTTTGTTTGCTAAAATACCTTTTCATTTAGAAGCTATCTGCAAACAAAATCGGTCAAATATCGACAATTTGGGAAATCATGGCCTTAAATAACGTTTACAATTATGCTAGTTGGGTCTAACGCCTGTATTACAAACGATGCTTGCTTAAATGTGCTTCAGTTTCATGTTCGCAAATCGAACGCACAGCGTTGAATAGAGCTCTGTGATTTTGGATCGTGGTGTCTCATCCTGTACGTCCATGCCATGCGCACTGTTTGTGAATACCTACGGGCGTAAGACACTACCCGCTCCCTCAGCTTAGCTATAAAAGCGTTAAGGTATCGTCACCGCTTCGAATCTTTTCTAGAAAATGGGCCTAAATCGTAAGCCAATTTTGTTCATTAGAGGTTTATTACAAAGCGTCGTAACACGCAAGTACGTTACCATAATGCAATTACGTGCTGCTGACATTAAAACGTTACAATTTTATTGTTCTGTGTTAAGTATCATTGCAAAAACATAAAAATCGTGCTGAAAAGCGGAAGAGAGTTGTTTGTGTTGTTTGTGCCACAATTTTAATTTGTTCCAAGGTTACTGTACCAATAAATTTGTGTTAGATTATTGGCACGATTAAGTAAGTTGCATTTGTAATAAGTATCGCGAACTATAAATAAAGCCTTCCAAAGATGAAGACAAATGTGTCGAGAATTGTTTACTCGCTGTTCATAATAAACATTCGACATTGGAATTGCAATTTGAGAAGAAAATAAATGTAGGATAATTTACTTTGTGAAGTCTACTGACTGTTTATGACGTACAATTTAAAATGTGAAAAACTTTGATTATCGAAAGGTCTTTTGTCAAAGCAATCTGTACTAGTATGTGCGCCGCGATAAGGTTTTACTCGTATTGTATACGATTTTGGGTTTTATTCGTCTCTAGCTGTCCCCGCGACTTCGGAAGTTCGGAGTAGGAACGGGTGAAAATAGTTTGAATATTTTTTCCCGATTTTGTGACATTTTTGTTTACTGCTCCGCCCCGCTCTGACTTGGCTGTAGGGTGATGTTATATAACCTAAAGCTTTCCTCGATAAATGGGCTATCCAACACAAAGTTTTTTTTTTTCAAATCGGACCATTAGTTCCTGGAGATTAGTGCGATCAAGCAAACTAACTACATTTTAGCTTTTAAGTGTAGATTTGTCGTCTAAAATTATCGGTAAGAGTTTATCATGGTGCGCATTTAGCGCATTCTAATAAGCTGATGTTCAATCCCTATTGGGGTGTCAGTTACCTTGCCTTGACATTGTCTGCCGTCCGGTGTGTCGGCCTTTGACACCCAATTTACTTAGACCCCCCAATGTTTTGCGTTGCCTTTCTCTGACAATCTGTCGTATGCAAGCGAGACCAGTGGTGCAGGTCTTACTAAACTGGCAGCCAAATCGTCTTGCATTACAAAGCTGTAGACTTATCCGTCACTTTACGGTCTTCACCTTAATATGGAAGTTTTTTCGTATTTCGCAATATTTTGGTACTACGGATAATTTAATAAATCTAAACAGGAACACATTTTTAAATGGATACTAATAATCATCTTACAAAGCTATTTAAAACTTTCAATGAACCGTTAATCAAGCACCTAGATTTTCGATCTTATACATAACCTCTTAAACAAAAAAAGTACCTACTCTATTACCCTATACCACAATAAATCCACTCATTATTTTTATTGGGCTTTCTATTTGAAAATTTCTTTGCAAAGTTTTTTTCAATTATCTTTTTATTGCTTAATCTATTTTTAAATTCACGCTCAGAATTGGAATAAGTAAGCATGACAGTTAGATCGTGGAGTCGTGATTTCTATACCGCGTTGCAGGCGAAAGCGTGATGTTACCTTCGTGAACATCTTTGTGTACATCTTTGTGTTCTTGCAGAAATACCATAGGCGGCAGAATTCGTGCCATAAACTAGTTGCTGTTGTGACATCTTTGATTGTTATCTTCTTCTACCGTTGTATAATTCTCCGTAATTCAGTCAGATCAGGGCTTCCTAAACTTTTTTTACTGAGATGCCCTTAGGAAGTCCCAATTTTTTTGGGAACCCTTGATTAATTTGATTTTCATCTACAATTAGAGGAAGTTAAGTCATTGGGAGTGTACCATTGTAGAAAAGGATCATTCACTATCTACCATCCATCGGTACTTGTAAATGGAACGCAATTTAAGCTCCCTTTTATAAATATGACTAATTTTACCTTGAATCAAGTACATTATGCTTATTAGTCTAATGTTCACGTACCTAGACAAGACACCCATTAGTCTTGTCAACATATCAAACTTTTCAACAGAAATAAAATAAATACAGAACGTAAATGTAGGTCATGCGTAGGCTACAAGAAATACAAACTAAACTAGAAGGTGAATTGAAACTTTTCCCAGATATTTTTATATTACTTTCAAAAGTGTGTCTCCAATTACTTCCAAAGACAGCTCTTTGGTAAAAGCCCTGCCATAAATACAAGATTTTTCTATAACCTCCCTCTTTACGCAAATTAAATATCAAAGATCCAAGCTAAGGAATTCCCGCCGTAATCCCCGTCTAATGAATTCCCGCATTAACGCGGGTTTAGGGCCCTTCCTCAAGGCAATATTGCGGGATCGTTGGTTACTTTACTGGATGCTGCAAAACTGGACTTGTGTTCGCATGATAGTGTTTAATGCAAACATCAGTCACTCATCCATACTTACTCATTCGTTCCTTTTTGACATTCATTCTATTGGAGAGAATCGGACGGATCGCACGTTGGAGTCTATAACCTCCACCCCAAAATTGTTTTACAATTATTTAACGTGTGTCCAATGTGTCAATAAACACAATTTTGAAATTTACCAAGTGTTTCCATAAACAGATAGTATCCCGTTATTTGCAGCAATTACGGTTTTTTTGCGGTACGGGTGATTGCAAACAATGTATTCAGGAAGTTGCTGGTGGGATCTATTAAACAATACCTGTAATTAAACTGGACCCTGTTTTCAATGTCCTGTTTGTTTAATGACAAATCTGAATTCGAAATGATAAAAGATCAGTTTTTTGCGGGACACTGAAAATGGGAAGATCGTGTGAATTTTTTGTATGAAAAACGGGATCCTACAAATAACAATACCTGCC
This sequence comes from Ostrinia furnacalis, assembly GCF_004193835.3. NCBI lineage: Eukaryota > Metazoa > Arthropoda > Insecta > Lepidoptera > Crambidae > Ostrinia > Ostrinia furnacalis. Next base: position 286,519 of record NW_021131983.1, read on the forward strand.
AAAAACGGAATTTTTCCGTGGAAAAGAGCCCTTAGAGGCGATTCAGATCTCTTGGTATTTGAGTTTTAACTCAAAGAACCAACTTATCCCTAAGCAATTTGAGCCCAAACGATCTTTGTTAATAAACGCTTACTTCTCTTTACTAACGAGTCCCTTTTAGGGCATTCGTACTTTTGATTTAATTTCAATTACCAGTCTTTGATTGCTTCACACAAAATCAGATTATTTCAGAGAACAAACGAAAGAAATACTCTTATATCTTAGACTTGTCATGCTCACTAAAATGTCTCTGGGGTAGTGGCGTGTGAGGCGTTACATTCCCTATAATATGGTCGAGTGAAGCGATGGCTGGTTCACACGTCATGTCTGTGAACAGGCGCTGCCTTCGGGGACTGGTCAAGGAAAGATATACCTGACATAAAATATATTTCTTAAATTGCCACCTTTTTCACACTATTTTTAACCGACTTCAACAAAAGGAGGACGTTTTCAATTCGGTTGTTTTTTTTGTATGTTTAATTATATTTTATCTTTGTTTCAGATCTAAATTCATCAGCTTCAAAATCGTAAGTGAACAAAATTTTCCTCCACTCTGTTCCTGAAATGAGCNAAAATATTATTATGTTCTTTCACGCGAACAAATATTAGCTTTAGGAATCCCAAACTCCTGCTGCATATTATTTTAGGTAGGCTTTTGGGTTGGAACACGTCTTCAAAGTGTTTTCATAGCTTTTATTTTCTTGATATCTTCACAAAGTACGCATAATGTTTCACGATTGAAAACACTCTTAACAACCAACCAATATATTCAAGTATGCATGTAATAATATTTAACTAATCGCCATACCAAGTTTTGACTAGTTTTAGAGCCAGATTAATTGGTGTGTTAGTTGGAACAATTTACGTAAATTATTACAAAACTGTTGGGTTACTCCGAAAAAGTCATCCGAAGTTTCGAATGTTGCCATCCCTCTCACACGAAGAGAGATGCCAGCATGAGCGACGGTGACAGATAGACCCAAAACTACGTAAACAGCGGCGTTTCAGAGTAGCCCCCCTGATTCGAAAAAGCTCTATTCCGATCTACGCTCCATTTCGTGGGCAGCTTTACGCAACGTGACGTCAGATAGAGATGCGCATTGACACAATGGCCGCGACACACTTCACACAGTTCACTTTCCGTTTCGGCGCGTGCGCACTGTGTTATTATTGCCGATAGAGGTAGACGTACGTGTGAACGTTGCAGTTGGCCCTAAGTTATGAGAGTTCCGTATTTCTTTTTTGGCACATCTTTCTCTCTGGCACACGATGCTCTACAAATTCTGTACCAATAAGTAACCTGAACAATAACCATATACCATGGCCAGTATTAAATTTTAATGTATATCCAGAGGTGTATAAATTGCCTTTTAAGAGTCATCCATACGCTGTTTCTCTATAAATTGTGTACCCATTGACTATCCTCGCTTGCAGTACTGTTTTTTGAAATCAACTCATCGAATGATATCCTATTTGATTTCCAATCAAATGAAAATATTGTTATTTCTAAAATTACATTGAGTTAGCTTTACGGTAATGTATTCCTAAATGGTAAGTCTGCAATTTGGCTGATATTTATTATTATTATTTATTTATTTTCCATATTAATACACACAGTAAACATTAATATTTTCTGCCAAACTGTGACACAGTTTGTCGGCAGCAGTTCTCACAATACTGTTTTTACATAGCCTCTAAATAACATTATACGTATAGGTTCAGACGACGGCACGCCAAGTAAAACACTTAGGTTGAATTGCACCACCCCACCCCAATCGCGACCACAACAGCCGGTCCCTTCTATATAGAATTTTACAGACCCTTGAATTTGAATCTGGGACTGATTCAACCCAACCACCCACACACTGTCTCTGACAGTTAAGCACCCAGATGAACGCATAATTATGTCCTTACTTATTGGATAGTAAGTCGCTTTGAACATCTTCAACTATAAGTGTCATTTAGGGACCAAAGTTCATCAAGACTACAAAGTGATTCAGCATTAACAGTAACCAGGGCAGAACTCGTAAAGATAACGAGTGATGAATGGAGCAATCTGCGGCGTGAGAAGCCAATCTGGGACGTTCATTGACGACCACGTTATTAATACTGCGGCTATTTTATTTCCTACTTTTTACTTAGCTTTTGGCTGAAAATATATTACATGACCTTGATTTGCTTGATCTCAGCTACTTCAAAGTCAACACCACGACTAGGTCTGTGAAAAGACTGGTCTGGAATAAACGGAAATCATTTTGCGAAGTAGGTTTTGTCCATATGACAAAAGTTATTTCCTGAGGACTGATAACTGTTTATTACATTGCACAGAAATAATATTTTTAAAATTACTCACTGCCTGAATATCTTTTCAAATTATATCGTCTTTAAAATTAAGTTAACTAAGCCCTATTTGGCGCAGTTGTTTGTTATAATGAAATGATTTTTCTACCTTTGCCATTTTCGTTTACAATTACAACATCCTATCCATGTCTCAATCTTTTAATTAAAATAATAAGCTGTCAATAGCAAATCAAACTGAAGAAATTTAAGGCGAGTGTTGTACAAGATATCACAAACCGGATCAAATGGCGGTTCGATATAAAATGATCGAAAAAATAAAACAAAATGTGTCGAACGGAAATATTATGCAAAACGGAAACGATACTTGCGGCCACACTGTAAATACACAACGCTCATATTATAACACCGGTGTTACACAAGTTATAGCGAATCGTTGATACTGTTGAAAAAATGGGTTACTTCAAGTCTGCATTGATCTAATACACTCGTAACTTCCATACATACTATTAGACAAGCGTTCATTGCGGCACCACGCCAGCTATAGTCTGGTCCGGGAGCACGTAGAATTTTGTCGTGCTCCCGGACCAGACTATAACCTAAACCTAACTAAGGTAAGCAAAAAATAATGTACCAGTTACAACGGGACTATTCCCACCTCTTGTTCCCACCGCTGCAACTCCTGTGTAGCCAGGATCTACAGCTTGACCGCCAATAAAAACCCAACCAGTGAAANCAGTGAAGGCCAAGTTTGTCCTGGGGGAAAGTTAAACTGTCATTGGACCCGCAACGAAATTAATCAGAAGAACATAGGAGGAGTTCGAATTTAAGGTTCGACTTCCCTCCATTGCCATGCGGATGACAGGTGACAAACAAAGGTTTAGTAACCTTTATGAAAAGATATGCACCACGGACAATTGCAGTTACAGTAAACTATATGACTATCAGTTTGTCGATTACAATACAACCTTCGCGGACCTTTTGTGGAGAATGAACCCTTAATTTAGATACTGGCTGTACAGGAGTTGCAGTGGAGGGATAGGGGACTATAATCCCGATACCTAGGTACCTAGTGCGATGTGCTAGACATATTTAGGAGCTTTACACATTTTATGGTATCACATCCGATGTCCCGTTCCGCTATAAGTATAGTTAAGTTAAGATTACTTATAACCATGGTAGTCTCTCATGTCTTCAAGTCACAGAGCTCACGATGATGAAACACATTGAGGGGCAAGTTCAACTAGAATGTCCATGTAGGCCAATCAGTCCATGTAGGTGTTTGAAACTTGAAAAGCATGTAAAATGTAAATAAAAGTGAAAGAAAACAATTAGAGCAGCCCCGTTCTTCCGCTCATGCATAATGCATGATATGTCCGTGCGTTTTACACCTGTGACTCCAAATTCATAATGATTTTGTGTGGTTTTTACGAATGCAAAAACTAAAGGCAATCAATGTTCGGTATGCTGTAGTTCCGTGTGTTTAGTTTACACACAACATGATATTAACTTTTTACTTCCACAAGTGTTCAGTAAAGTCAGTATTTTATTAGACTATAGCTTCCTTTTTGCAAGAAGTCGTTAAATGTAATTGCTGTCTATCTTGATCGTCTTCTATTAGGATGATCTGATCCTGTTTAGTTATAATTGCATTGTTTTGTTTATAATTGACTTATCGATTCTAATAACATCTTGGAGAAAGATTTTCTTTCTATTTTACTATAGATTCACCATAAATGTTCTGTCTATTTTACAATAGATTTATATTCTTCAACACTTTCCGTTCTGTCGTCACTGGTTTCTTAGATTAGTCATAATGAGCTTCTTGCGCTATTATTTTGGAAGAGTCAGCACTAGTTCGAAAAATGATTTTCTCTTGATTATTATTCTGTTTTGTGCTTATCACCCATACCTAAACAATCGGAACAAGTTGAGCTTTAACCGTATCGTTTTCTACGAAATATACAAACGACAGCACATCAAACAAAAACTGTGATATCTTAACAACGTTGTAATAGGTACTATATTGCAACAAAAATTACAGTCGAGTACTGTAGGTATATTGTACAGTCGTTCCAACAATCCAGTAATCTGGAAAGTCCACGCACGTGGTGATGGAATAATCGATTGTTTCAACTGATATCAACGTGTACCTATGTTCTGCACAATTAGAATCGTAACTTGCAATTTTTGTAACAAATTAAGCTAAATAACAGAGAAAAAAAAGTACTAATACCTATTCCAAAAAATATCCTAATCATACAAATTTTCTTTTGAGAATTTGGATATTGTTCCTGTGTAGAATCAATCCTCATTTTTATTGCAAAATGAAGTAAGTAATATAGAGTATACGGGACTATTCCCACCTCTCGTTCCCACCACTGCAACTTCTGTGTAGCCAGGATCTACAGTTTTACCACCAATATAAACCCAACCAGTGAAGGTCAAGTTTGTCCCGGGGGAAAGTTAAAATGTCATTGGACCCGCAAAGAAATTAATCAGAAGAACATAGGAGGAGTTCGAAGTAATGTAGAGGATACTGAAAAAGTGTAATCTCTATTTGACTCGATTTTATCCTAATCGATTTACAAAATGGCCTGTTTCCATTGGCGCAAACTGTTCCGTTCTCAGTCGAGCGTGACCTGATTAAGAGTTATTTTTAACTAAATAAGTGGAGCTGATGTCTCAATGGGCGCAAAGATTCGGATATCAGTATTGGTAATTTCGAAAGAATCAGGCTAAGAAAATATCTGCTCAGTATCTGACTGATATGCTTACTAAATATGCCACACTATGACTTTGAAGTTCAAGTAATAGGGCAAATTAATAAAAGTTATTGTATCATAAGTTTACTGAAAGGCATGATAATCGTGAGTTGAACTTACTTTGACTTTAAATTACGATGCAGTACGTCAAGCGATACTGAGTCATTGAGGCGTATTATGTTTTTTAAGTAATTTTTAATAAGGGCTTTTCGAACGAAATCATAATTCTCAATTCGACCGGGATCTTTGCAATATTTCAAAAAACTTACTGATTCGGTAAACCACTTAATAATCTGGAATGCTAGAAACCAGTTAACCCTTTTCCGTCCTTCATGTATTCAAATAACCAAAGTAAGTCAGCCGTTCCAAGCGGACCTCCGTTGTTCTATACGTGATGGCAATTTAGGTTCGCCCATTGAAGTTAAGTTGAATTCGCTTTCTTTTCCTATTGTCTTACATGTAAATGGCGAGGGTCATCCATGTGCAATATTGTTGAAAGCGTTCTTTTGTGTTGGGCTTTAATTAATCAATTATTGACTTTTGATTTTTATATTCCGTTTTCATATACGACCGGCAGACAGTAGTGGTAGTAGTGACTGAGTTTGTTGCGGCGCTTCTTCTCAGCACTTGCCAAATATTGGTCTCGAAGCGCTGGTAGGGCAAAAAGATTATGAGACAAGTAAAGGCTCCATAAGAGCAAAACTTTAAAGTGGTTTTCACAAGTCTTTCATTTTCGTATTTGACGATTTGTAAGTACTACATGTACGAGTATAATAATAATATGCAATATATTGTCTATGCCATCATGGATGAAGTGCTATTATTAAAAGTGTATAGCTGACTAGCAAGCGACTATACGAGTACCTACACAAACAACGTGTATTATTACAGCATAACAACGTATAATCCATTATCTATTGCTTTAGGCTTGATACCAATACTAACGCGCGTGGAACATTTAGCTTGATCTCGATTTGATTCCGTAGGATGTTTACCAGTTGGATTATCATTAGTTTGCAGACATAGACAAATTCTCTCCTAATAAGTACATAACTGTCCACAGTTATAGCTCATTACAACTTCCTAAAGCATATGAGTCACTGAGTATTTTTTTATGCAGGACAAGGTTGATATTTGACCGCAATCGCACTTGATGTTAAATGAGATGCAGTCTAGGAAAGTACATACCTGCACTGTAAGTGACTCTCACTTTTTTCTCTTGCTGTTCACTCTCGCCTTGAAAAGGAGTCTACTTCAGTTTAAAACAAGCTTTGGTCTTTTTGGAGTACGATTCTCATCGCCTACATAACACCAGGTTATTTCAAGCCTATGGGGACCATAATCACAAAACGGCCCACGTATTCGAAAGCGTTAACATAGCTACTACACCCTAAAAGCGTCACGGTAAAAATTTAAAATTACCCACGCATTGAAGCGTAGTAAATACGGATTATTCGTTGTTCGCTGACATTATAGGCATATAACTTTCGGATCGTGTGTACTCTACACACGCAGACACTGTAGGGCAGGGATGGCGAACTTTTATGTATCGACGTGCCACTTTTCTAAAAAAATGTTTGATGTAGTCATAGACGTGCCATCAAATAACACGTAATGCTATCAATGAAGAGTGTACAAGTGGCGCCACTGACGAAGGACTTAACTCTACCAGTGGTCCCAGTGGAACTAACTGATGAGGGCAAAGACGATCGCCCTTATTCATAACACATTAATTACTATTTTATAGTGAATTTCGTGATTGGTGGCTGAATAGGTATTGTGGCCATTGGTTCGCCATCCCTGATGTAGGGTTATCCAATCGGTCGTTAAAAGTTACCAAACAAATGGTTAAGGTAGATCGTAGAACCGTGCGAGTTTGGACGATCCGAAACTGAGCATGAACAATGCGGTATCATTAACTGGAGTTAATTAATAGGAAGTAAGTAGAGGAACAGTGAAACGTAAGGGGAGCTTGCGGTCCGGTACGCAGACTGCTAGTGCGGTGATAATTATGTTTTATTCATCATCCTGGAAACCGTTCTACGGTTTATAGCTTCCATAGACCTTCACTTTGCTGGTACAGATAACAGGGTCCCTGCAGCGGTTCTATATTGGCTCACATAAAATTNTTTTTAGTTACATCACATCTATATATATAAAAATGAAACCCGTTTCGCGTTGTCACGGCATCACGTGTGAACGGCTGAACCGATTTCGATAATTCTTTTTTTTAAATGTTTGTGGAAGTCCAAGGATGGTTCTTACGGAAAAAAATATTAAGAAAATCTCTACGCTAAGGCGGTACGAAGTTCGCCGGGTCAGCTAGTAATATATATTTTTTAAATAATTTTAAACTTACTACCCATTTCCTCATAAACGCGTAGAGGTATTAAATTGAAATTCATACCAAATACTCAGGTCTATAATACCTTTAAGCTGTAACAAAATCAAACTTCTATATCAACGCAATCAAAAGAAACAGCAATTTAAGCTGCATATTTTGAAACTCGCAAGTAGGTACTCGCAAGGGAATCAAAACCTAAAGGGTACTTCCAGTCGACCTAGAATCTTGAAATTTGGCATGAAGCAACGTTTTATAGCACACATAAAGGAAAAATTCCGAAAACCTTAAATTTTTGGTTACATTACAAAATACATATCTATATCTATATACTATATAAAAATGAAACCCGTTTCGCGTTGTCACGGCATCACGTGTGAACGGCTGAACCGATTTCGATAATTCTTTTTTTTAAATGTTTGTAGAACTCCAAGGATGGTTCTTATGGAAAAAAAAATTAAGAAAATCTCTACGCTAAGGCGGTACGAAGTTCGCCGGGTCAGCTAGTTTTTTAATAAATATAAACTTATTACTTTTTTCCTCATGAACGCGTAGAGCTATCAAGTTGAAATTCATATCAAATACTTAGATCTAATTGCCTTTAACCCGTGAAAAATAAACATAGTTATGACTCGATTGTCATAATGAACGAACTTTGTAAACCTTGCAGGTTTGTACGGAACCCTCGGTGCGCGAGTCCGACTCGCACTTGGCCGGTTTTTTGTGATAGCGTTACTTATTATTGAAACGTGGAAATCATTGGGGAAGGCCTATGTTCAACAGTGGACATCCTGTGGCTGAAATGGTGATGATGCTGATGATTATTGAAAGTGCGTTATAGGTGCTATTGAGCATCAAAAATGTATTGTCGATTGTGCTAGTGCTAGTGACTATACTAGTACGCAAACAACGTGTATTATTACAACATAACAATCAACACCTAATCCATTATCTATTGCTTTAGGCTTGATACCAATACTAACGCGCGTGGAACATTTGGCTTGATCTCGATTTGATTCCGTAGAATGTTTACCAGTTGGATTATCATCCCAGTTTGCAGAAATAGACAAATTCTCTCCTAATAAGTACATAGACAAACTGTCCACAGTTATAGCTCATTACAACTTCATAAAGCATATGAGTCAGTGAGTATTTTTTTATGCAGGACAAGGTTGATATTAATCGCACTTGATGTTAAATGAGATGCAGTCTAGGAAAGTACATACCTGCCCTGTAAGTGACTCTCACTTTTTTCTCTTGCTCTTCACTCTCGCCTTGAAAAGGAGTGTACTTCAGTTTAAAACAAGCTTTAGTCTTTTTGGAGTACGATTCTCATCGCCTACGTAACACCAGGTTATTTCAAGCCTATGGGGACCATAATCACAAAACGGTCCACGTATTCGAAAGCGTTAACATACCCCTAAAAGCGTCACGGTAAAAATTTAAAATTACCCACGGATTGAAGCGTAGTAAATACGAATTATTCGTTGTTCGCTGACATTATAGGCATATAACTTTCGGATCGTGTGTACTCTACACACGCAGACACTGTAGGGCACGGATGGAGAACCTTTATACATCAACGTGCCTCTTTTCTAAAAAAATGTTTGACGTAGTCATAGACGTGCCATCAAATAACACGTAATGCTATCAATTAGGAGTGTCGTACAAGTGGTGCCACTGACGAAGGTCTTAACCCTACCAGTGGCACTAACTGATGAGAGCAAAGACGATCGCCTTTATTCATAACACGTTATTTACTATTTTAAAGTGAATTTCGCGATTGGTGGCTGAATAGGTATTGTGGCCATCCCTGATGTAGGGTTATCCAATCGGTCGTTAAAAGTTACCAAACAAATGGTTTAGAACCGTGCGAGTTTGGACGATCCGAAACTGAGCATGCACAATGCGGTATCATTAAATGGAGTTAATTAATAGGAAGTAAGTAGAGGAACAGTGAAAGGAACGGGGAGCTCGCGGTCCGGTACGCAGACTGCTGGTGCGGTGATAATTATGTTTTATTCATCATCCTGGAAAGGGGCCGTCCATAAATTACGTCATCGATTTTTTCAGATTTTAGACCCCCCCCCCCTACAATCATCCTAGCGTCATTTCTTAATGCCCCCCCCCCCTAATTTAGAATGACGTAATATATGGACGGCCCCAAACCGTTCTACGGTTTTATAGCTTCCATAGACCTTCACTTTGCTGGTACAGATAACAGGATCCCTGCAGCACGTGCGATGCTAGAAGTATGTGATCTAGTTCTCCACTCCTTGCCAAATTGTAAGTTCAAGGTCTCAAATTACTTGCAACCCTTGACGTATGCTGAAACGGAAAACCTGCTTCATCCAATTAGGTAATTGTAATATGGGCAGTTGGTTAATTATTGACACTCACACTCACATTACACTCACTCTCACATCACTTACATTTCACCTTATACACACTCTCTTTCAATACTCATCTAGTTTTTTGTCTAGTTTTAAAATGACTTTAATAAATTCTATGTGCTTCGGCCATTATCGAGAGAAGAGAGTCTGGCGCTCTGTAGTACAGGCTTCTCGCCTAGTTCAGACTCCAGCTCTCTCACAATCTTACCCTGTTCAAATAGTACATAGCAATTTGTGTTTCACTGTATTATTGGATTGTGAAAGAAATAAATGCTTTATTATTATAGTTGTAAATCCTGGCTGTTTAGGACATGCAGTTGATGAAATGAAATGAATAACTTGACATAATATATTCAAATGTCTAAAATCGTATAGAGATCGTTCAGCGCATCGCCTGATCCTGCTTTACGATCATTGAACATTTCATTCGTGTGACGCACTTCTTTTAATTTTATCGAAATGCTATTAATCAGGCAAAGCTTATGTAAGACTTTGCCTCAGGATGAAAAATCTTTATCCGTCTCTGAATCTGTCCATGAAACGCAGCCAAAAAGTGCCAATCTTTATTGAAATGAGATTTCATTCATAAAAGTCAAATTTTAAAGCCAGAGTTTGATAAGACAAGCTACATCAATAATCCCCATCATATACAAAATGCTTGTTCAGGTTTCATCTGCCAAAACAAATAATTCCTCTCTGTAAATATGAAATAAGGTATCAAAATGAAATAGCCTTTCAGAGCTATTTGACTCGGCAAGACACGGCAAAAAGTGGAAATGAAGAGGGACGGCAATTGAATGGCTTTATTGGGTAAATAGGTTTGCAAGAGAAACAATAATGAAGGTAGTCGATAAGATATTTTGCAAAACACTTGAACGAGGCTGAAAATTTTGTGAAAAAGAAAACATTTGCATAATGAAGGACACAAGAAAATAATTTGATAATAAAACTGAGTTTCTTCCGCCCCTTCTTCTCAGTACCAGCCCATATGTTGCGAGTTTAGTTCTAGATCCGTGATACGCGTTGGTAAATATATTATAATGGAGTGATATCTAAGTGAAATAATGCTCCATAAAAATGACGTAAAAGTATGTTTTCTCCCTCCACAATACTCTACTAAGTCCTCCCAAGTCGGTATACCCTTTGATTTCGTTCGCTTACGAAACCCTGAATTATGTTGCTTGTTATTTTCAGCAAAATTTACCTATTATGATTGCGAAAGTGACTCTGTCTTTAAGTCTGTTACTCACTACTGAACCAATCATGATGAATTTTGGTATAGGTACATTTTGCAAAAGGGTTACAGTAGAGTGACAGACATGAAATACAAATCATCTATCTTCCGAACGCAGGCAAAGCCGCCAAAAAAAGCTAGTAGGTATGTATACCTTATTACGTGACTTACTACCCTCAGGCTGAATAAACATCGTGTTGAAACCGTGAAAATTTAGACCTACAGACAAAAAGAACACTTGGGTTAGCTAATTTGTAAAAGTTGGGAGGAGTTAAATTGCTTTCCAAATTGTACGAGACGCGATTAGTATGCGAAAACCGTCGGGCCTTTGTTAGATGCCGTGACAAAAAGTGGCGAATTAACCAACGCAAATAGAACTTCAATTAACATAGTGAAATGTCCTCAAATTTTTCCTCTTACAAATCATGAAAATACCGGATCCTTTTACTGTACAAATAGGAAAAGGTTTCGGTGGACATTTAAAATCTAAATTGACACGTTTCTAAATCCCAAAAAGCTTTATTGGGAATTTTTAGTCCTCGCAAGGCTCGGCAACTTGTTTTGACAGGCCTTTCATTCACGGGCGAATTGAGAATTTTGCACGCCAGGATTTATTAGACTGTACACATGTACACACTTTTTGCCCCAAAACGTGACCCTTTTGATAAAAAAAGCCGTTTGCTTTTCGATTACTGAGTTAGACAATTAAAAAAATTTCGCATTATTGCTTTGTTACTGTATTTCAGTTCAGTTAGTATGTTTATAACTATTAAGAACAGAATAGATAGGTAGTCAATATAAGTGTCTACGACGACTACGTTAGGACGTAGTCGGCTTCGGACTGCAGATTCGAGTCGTCGGTAGTTTTATCCTCGTCGACCGCTGGAATATTATGATGAACTCTTAACACAAGCAAAATGTTTAGAATACCTGGAGGGCTTAGCAGGATTTTTTAAACTATTTGAAAGTTTTCATAAACAGTTGAAACTAGCCCTCACTTTAATTTTCTGTTCTACCATGTTTTTTACCTTTTATTTATTTAGTTGTCCCATTGGCAAACACTATGCTACCAGACGCGCATGTTCGCCGAAGGTTGTCCGGGCGAGGTCACGGACACCGCATAGAGTTAGCGCCAAAAAACTTCGCGCCCCTTTAAAATTTATCCCCTCTTCACCCAAATAACGTGCACCAAAAGCTATTATCGTTTTGCTAATACAGCAATAACTTTTATTTAACGTACCATTTCAAACGTTATGCAAAAATGTTGAACATTATGCAAATTTTGATTTAATAGAGAAATTAATAACAGTCGGAAGTCTGTATCTGTCTGTGCCATTATTAAATGCAATTTTGTTCTATTACTATTAACCTGCTTCGTTATCTTTTTATCTGCTTCAACCTAATAAGTTATAATCATGTCCAGTGCACTTCCGTGCGTTGCAATTAAATCGTGTCTCAATATTAGACAAACAGCAATTACTAATCATTTCGCTTTCCGCTGTTCGCGGCCGAGATGAAGTCTACATCTCGTTGTCGGTTATCCATTGCTGTTTTACTTTCGGCTCTTTAACAAACTATAGAAATAAAGCAGTAATGTACATCGAGTAGTCTGTTATGCTCGGACAAGGTGGTACGCCTGTAAACCTGTCAGGCTCGGTTGAGGCAGTCGCGGTTTGGCGCGCGAACCCACCGCACGCCGCCTATGCTCTATGTGACTCTGGTACAATTGCAATCGTATTAGTGCATTGTTGGATGNATTGGATGGATTGAACGCTATAAAACTGTTTTTGTGAATTTTTGTGTGTGGGATTACAAAGGAGAGTTGCAATTTTCCGGATTTGACGGAGATAACAAAGGTAATGCAGGACTTTTGATTTTGAAATTAATTTTTAAAGTCTTACTAATTACAATGATGATTCAACTTTTGGTTTGCAATAAATTCACAAGAGACAAGTACAATATAATTCTTGGAAAAAATATGCCTTAGATTGAATTTAAATTGCTCGTTCTTAATGACGCTGCAGTTTGCTTGCTCTAGCCAAAGCTCTTAAATAGCATGCATAGGTAAATTATGGCTGAGCTTTGCTATGTGTTTAGCAGGATTTTTAATGAAAACCTTTACGTGAATAGAAATCATCTATAATTTTCATATGATTCACTCTTACCCTATTTCTCTATTTTTTTATTAATAACAGATTTTTTTAAATATGTATTTTTTGAAATTTTCAAACATTAACAGTCAAGACCTCTACCTACTTATTTTCTTTTTATTCGTTTTGAAATTCGTTTTTATTTTTTATTCAAACAAGAAATAAGAGATAGCCTGGCATAACCTTGGATTCAATTATGGACAGGTTTTGAATATCAAAATCAACATAAATAATTTCCTGCTGCTTATTTAAAAAAAACATAAGTGGGTTTAATCTTATTTTTATTTGATGTTTAGTGTCTTTAGTTTTATTATTTTTCACAGCCAGAAATAAAACTGAGATTTTACATCGTCACTATGTAACATATTATTATGTATTTCACATATTAAACACTTACTATCTGAATATGGTTACATTTCTAATTTAATCTAATCTAAGACGTCGGCCGATTGTTGGGTCAGCTTCAATTTGTATAAGGAATCGGCCGATACCAAGTCGATCTAATGTGTGCACTTCCATACATGTTCATATAATAACAACCTCACCAAACTATCGGCCGAGAAAAGTCGGCAGTTTGCGGGGTGTCTATAAGTAACAGGAATGCGCTTGACGTTTTCATGCGTTTGGAAGAAAATCTGTTAGCAGACATTCTATTCATTCACAATACCTATTCCCAATAGCAGTAACCGAAGTAAAAAATCTAGTAAATGTATGTATAACAAAACTCTATCTGACACTTTTAACAACTTGTTTGGTGTAACCAGTTCTTACTTACTCTATGAGTGCTACAGATAAAACTTTTCCAACCTAGTTATAACTTAGCTAAGTTAGCTTACAAGAGCTAAGAGTATCGTTCGTACCACTCAACCTTCGACTGCTCGATAATAGTCGTATTGAAGCATTAAACTCTCCAGTAGTTCTGGAGTCGAACTCGAAGGCCAAATAACACACAAATCACCGAAACAAGAAGTGTTCTGCGCGTAAACAAAACAACGAATAGGTGTTTTGTATAGTCAGAAGCTTCTTTTATCTTGTTTAAAAAACAAATATTTATTTTATATTTATTATAATAATAATAGTTAAAGTCATAAAAGTTATTTATTTTCTGTAAATAGGCTTCTAAAAAGCGCTTTTACACGTCCCAGCATTTAACTCTACCACTTCTTCATTGCCACTAGGTACTAAATATTTTTCACTGAGTGGGATGCCATTTATCCAAGTTGATACGGTTAGTACAGATTAAGTCCGATCGTTAGTTTCTTAGCTTCCTAATTTCTAGTGATTTATTTCGTTACGGGTTAATTTTCCCACGGGACTGACTGACTCAACTTCTCTGGCTGGGTTTTATTGGCGTTTAAAAGCTGTGGGTCCTGACTATACAAGGTGTCCCTTACAGTAAGTATCAAAGAAAATTTAATATTGCTTCTGTAGGAAAGTTAAATTTGAGCAAAAGACTCAATTCTTTTTTGGGAGTGACTGAGTTTGTTCCGGCGTTTCTTCTCAGCACTTGCCATATGTTTGTCTCGAAGCGCTGGTAGGGCCCAAAAGATAAGGAGACATGTAAAGTGCCCCATAAGGGCTACCTTTTTCTTTTTTTTTATTATTTTCTATTGACGTTCATAAGTGCCACTTGTGGTCTAAACTGAATAAATATTTTTGATTTTGATTTTGATTTTGATTGGAACCATACTTGAAAAAACATCCTGTATTGGAGTTGCTGGTTCGAATAATCTTGTGTGATCCACACTTAAAGGGACACCCTATATAAGAGTTGCTGGTGGGAATAATCCTGTGTGAAGGTTTAGTGAAAATTTATGTGTAGGGTGCCTTAACACGAGTCTCACAGTATTCATTCAAAGCCGTTGAGCCTTTTGTTCCTAGAAATGTGGTTATGGAGCGAAGGGTGCGTGAATTTCATGCGGATTGTTAGAGAAAATAACTGATTTTGTGTGGGAAGAGGGTTTAAAGCTTAATATAGGCCTGAAAGTGCGGTGAAGTGTAGAGTTGACCTCGCTTATAAAATTAATGAAATAAGTGTCAATGAAGCAGGTGGACAGCTCTTACATTTCAGTAGTTATGTCATGATTCTGATATTTAGGGTATTTTTAAACATTCCTCAATTTAACTAAGTAGAATAAACTTCATTTTGTTTTCCATTTAATTAATTACATGCTTTATTGCCTTCACGCACCTAACTTAGGAGTGACTTATGTACCTGTGATTTCACAATAAACACAATTAGAATTTGAATTTAAAATAGTAAAGAGATGGGTCTTAACGCGAAGCGAAAGTTTAAAGTCTAACTTAGGAGTTGTTTAATTTTATGCCCTGATTCTGATACCTAAAGTATTTTATTTATTTTGTTTTCCATTTACTTAATTTATTATTGCCTTCACGTATTTAACTTAAGAGTTGTTTTAATTTATTGCATTCAAGTAGGCATCAGCTATCTAATTTTCACTAATGGCAACACACACCTAACATCTTAACGGTTCCTTTGTGGGATTACATGTTACTTTAATGTACCTACCTACGTTTATTGTGGAAACTTCACTTTTATTACCTCAAGTATACGAGCCAAAATCGCCCACAGTTTCTGAAATAAAGTGGGTGTTAAACGGAATTCCAATATTTCTTCAACTGCCTGAGAAAGGATCTTGGTAACGGGAAAATCGTACTCTACCTGAACCCTGGAACTTTGCGAGTTTCATTCAACCACAGGTCAAGTTATATTGGTTTGGCAGTAAACTGCAGTGGGCGTTGGAACATTTCCTATGTTTTATTCCGTGATGGGTTTTGACCTGGCTTGTAGATTAAATTGTAAAGCTTTTATGAATTTCCACCAATGAAGGTATAGTAACTTATTTGTCTCGAGGGAAAGAATAACTGTCTTTGGATCCCCAAGAAACGCAGTACGACAATACACTAAATAGAATTAAAAAATTGATGCTTTTTTTTGAGCATCCGCCCAAATAAATAGCACCTGCACTGCACGAATAGTAACAGGCCTATTCCACTTAGAGCACCTATCGATATAAAAATAAATATAATTCCACGTTCCAGTGCTATTCGTAAGGTGCTATTGAGAAGGTGCTCAAAGTGGAATATGTAAAAAAATGGCTTAGCTGTAGAGTGGACGGTAGAGCTTTCCTCGTAGTTAATATAGGTAGGCTTGATAAAAATACATAACGTTACATCTGGTTTATCTAACACATAATTCACTTTTATCGCTTATATCTTATCTATTTACATATTTTGCATATTAATAGGTGCCAGTAATTAGTTCCTCTATCCTGTATTTATTCGGTAATTATTTTAATATTACATATGAAGTGGTGTTGAAATGTTACGGTTAATTTATTCTGTTTTCTTTAGAAGTGTGCTTTAATTTTGGGTTCTACAAGAGTAATTTATGCTTGAGCATGTAAATGTTTAAATCTGAATATCATATGAACCTAGGATTTTAAACATCAGTTTTCTCGACTTAAATCTGAAAACAAAATTAAAAGTGCTGTCGGAGACAGTGTGAGGTATGTTTGAAAGAAAGAAGAAAGAAAGAAAAATTGTTTATTTGGTTCAAACATAGTAATGTTACACAATTTGGTTAATAATTATATATAAATTGTTGAACCAAAATGGCTCCTACTCAGCTTGTATCATATTCCGTAAAGAACATGATGCTGGTATTCTGTAGGAACCATTTTGAAAAGAGCGTCACCAGGGACGCAATAAACATTGTTTGTTGCTTGCAACAAGTGCCTNAAAAGTGCCTCCTGCCTATTTTTAAAATAAACAGTAAAGCTTTAAATTATCTTTGCTGATCACAAAAAAAGCAATCAAATATAACTCAATAGGCATTAACTCGTATATGAATAAAAATCTTCATAGAACATCGTTTATTTATTCAATAGTCGTTTCTCTACAAAATAGTGCGATAATTTTCAATACCTCGCTAAAACAACATGAAATTGATAAAAGAAAAAATTACCGGCAAAATTGATGTTAACTGCATTCGTTTCTCGGTGATTTTAATTTGATATAAACATAAAAAAGTTTATGGGATATTGTACGGCTAGTGGTGGAAGCGAAATGAAAAGTAAAAACCGTTTCGAATGTAACTGCTGCAGCTGTTACAAACTGCGTGGCTATATCGATATAGTGAAAATAATATTAACATACGTAAAAATGAATGTTTTTTTATTTATTTGGAACTAGCTTTCCGCCCGTGTGGAATTTTGTTTGTCACAGAAAAACTTTATCGCGCGCGTCCCTGTTTCAAAAACCGGGATAAAAACTATCCTATGCCCTTTCCCGGGACTCAAACTATCTCTATGCCTTTAATCAAATCGGTTCAGTGGTTTAGGCGTGAAAGCAAGACAGACAGACAGATAGAGTTACTTTCGCATTTATATTAGTATAGAAGTATAGATAACTACAACTTTAAACAAATATATTTACTTAATTAAAGCTAGTTTCAAACTCTTATGTCAATAACAGTTATCCGCATAGTGGATAGAGATTACAATTAATCAACAAGTTTATTTTAGTAACCCATTTTATTTTACACAATACAATCATAGAAGAAAATCCTGAGTGGCATTTCGCAGTCATGATAAATTTATCGACGTTTCTTCTAATCATACCGCACATCACTAACTTTAATGCGTGCGCGCAGCACAACAGACCTACTGACATAATTACTTTTCATTTTTCTATTGAATTTTTAATCAACTGAATGATAAAACTTTGACCTCAATTGTGGAGCATTTTTTACAACTCAACAATACCAATGCAAGTTCGATCTTAACAAAAAATATACATTGATGATGTAGATCGTTGGAAAGTAAACTTTATATTTAAAATTATAGGTTCAATATTGAGCTATGATTGTAAGGTGTCGAGACCTCTTTTCGATTTCAACGCAAAAAGTAGTTTTTATAAAGACTAGTGACTCAACCCGATCAGTGATAGTGCTGTAATTATGTTTCGACTAGATTCACAAATCAAGATTGAGTTGCACCATGTTATTTTAACCGTAACTATAACCATAACCGGTGTTCTTGTATGAGATTTGTCAGATTTTTGACGTTTGTTAAAATCAAAGTCATCTTACTTTAACTTTAAATAATAGGTAGTTACTAGTTAGCCTAAGACTGAAAGACGTCATTCGTTTTGCGACGATCGTACCTAATTAGTTAACGAATGAAGCCGGATTAATATTCTATTACAGAATAGCCGCTTATTAATGGAATATGAATATTAATAAATTAATCTAATTATTATAATCTACAAGTGGTAGAGTTTTAAAACGCGTTGTTATTGAAAAGTTCTGACGTAATACTAGCTTGTGACCGCGGCTTTGCCTACTTGCTTAGATTATAGTACATATGACTTGAAATATGTAAGATCTCATATATCGTCTTAACAAAGGCATTTTATCTGTTACCAAAATTTATTACGTATTCCTATCCCAAAAACGAAAAATAATGGACTTTTTATAAAATAAGAGTGGTCCTTTGAAGCTTTATTATTTTCAAACTATACGGTATTTTAGAGCCTCTATCTTTCATCTATAATAATGTTCAGTAATATTCAATCTATCTCTATGCCAAAAATTTAATACATTCTGCCAAATATTAAACCGTAAGTTTTGGCAGAATAAATTCTAATATCAAAACAATTTCGTCACAAAAGTCCTTTTCGTAACTGAAGTAACGGTCATCATTCAGAACTCGTAACAAAACTGACAACAAACAAACGCTGATCACAACTCTTTTGTGAATGAGATAAGCATCGCATACAAAGCCATACAAATTGTAATAGTAACAGCTGTATGAGATATGTATATTATTATGTAGAGTAGTGTAGAGTCGTTGACATGGCTAGAAGTGCGTTGAACCATTGCCAAATATAAACTGTTCTGTCCACAAACTAATATTGCCTTCGCTAGTACAGACAGCACATCAGGCTATACGTTTTCATTGCAAAAACGAACTTATTACAGCTCTATTAAGATTCTATGGTTTTAATCTTGATGTGCCGTCGACGACTGTCTAGCTGGGCGATTCACGTACCAGAGAATTTCAACTTTGATTGTGGATTTGAATCGTGCGAAGGATAAAACTAGGGTTTCTGCTCGAGCTTTCTCGAACTCGAGAAAACTCGAGAAATTTGGCTTCATTCGAGACGAGAAAAAAATTACCGGAGCTCGAGAATTCTCGAGTTTCGATTTTGAAGCTTTAATAATCTTGAAAGCCTATTTTCTTAGACAAAAGTAAGTTTTTAATTATTTAATAGTAACCTATTAAATAATTAATTACCTAACGGTAACGTTGCGTTTAGACTGGCCTAGTCTTTCCTTTTTTTAACTAATTTGATTTGCAAGTAATGATCTTAACCGAAACTAATAATGTTCACCTACGAGTATGCTATATTTTATTATGTTTGTATAACTGACTGAAATTTTTTTGTTAACTATCTGTTAGTTTAGGTACCTACTCGTAAATACGTTTATTCAAGTCGTTATCTTAAGTTTAAAAATTTATTTAAAAGTTTTTTTTTTTGTTTGTAAATGTAGGTTTATTATCGTAATTTTTCTATTAATTTGGACTTGTGTTCTTTGGAAAACAAGTGATTCAATTGGAGCTCCAGATATGTATGGAGACTTTATGACTTTTGTTCCTTTAGTTAATTACTAAGTTATAATTTATCCTACTAATATTATAAATGCGAAAGTTTGTGTGGATGTCTGGATGTTTGTTACTCTTTCACGCAAAAACTACTGAACGGATTTTGTTGAAACTTTACAGTATTATTGATTATAACCCAGACACATTATAACATTAATAAAAACCCGTGTTTTTATTAAATTTCAACCGATTTCAACAGTTTTAATTAAAAGACTCGAGACCCGAGAAAACTCGAGACTTTGGCCTCGAGAATTCCCGGAACTCGAGAAAAAAAATAAGTCGAGAAATCAGAAACCCTAGATAAAACCCTTAATTTCAATAAATCCTCCTTTAAATGTTGAAAAATTTTTACTCTTACGGTATTTCTCTTCTACAAGCTTTTCATTAAGAGTAACAAGCATTTATCACCCCAAAACTTGTCCCCAAATCTATAATATTGTTAAAAAAAGTTTGAAAAGCTTTTTGACAATCAATAGCAGAGAGAAAGAATCCAAACATGTACCCAATTTTTCCGATACACAATCCAATTTATTCTCTCAGAAGTTGCAAAGTACCGTTACATAAGTAAGAAAAGCAATTTTCCAAATTAAATTAAAAATAACGCGAATCTCCATCCAGAGCGTGTTCACCGTGCGAACATAACTGGGTATTAATTAATTAACTACTACAGTCACATGTCGTGAAAATTAATAAATAATTAAAAGTTTTCTCATAACTTTGTTTGTAGTCGGTCGTTAGGATTAACACTAATCAACAAATTAGATGCAATTTGGAATAACTTTTGAAAATTATAAATAACTTGAAAAAATCGAACTGCCTAAGGCGGGAATTGAACCCACGACCTTCCGCTTGCCGGGCGACTGCTCTTCCAACTGAGCTACTTAGACACTGGATGAACGATTTTTTCAAGTTATTTATAATTTTCAAATTAGTTTGAGATGCGACTCTTAACGCTAAAAATTTAATAACTTTATACTTGTCTCAAAACTCGGTTTATTTTTACACAATGAAGACTGCCTGGATTTCGCAGATTTTGTTACTTTGAAAAAAATATACTATATAAAGAAGGTCTGGAATCTGGCTTCGTAATTAATTTACCAGAGCAACTAACTATTACCCAATTAAAAAACTAATTGAGTTTTTTTATAATATTTCGTTCGTTCGTTTCAGCCAAATGACGTCCACTGCTGGACAAAGGCCTCCTCCAAGGCTTTCCATAATGCACTGTCCTGCGCTGCCCGCATCCAGGCTCTTCCCGCGAACTTTACCAGATCGTCGGTCCACCTAGTAGAAGGCCTGCCCACCCTACGTCTTCCAGCCCTTAGTCGCCACTCGAGAACGTTTCTGCCCCAACGGCCATCGTCTCTACGAGCTATGTGCCCCGCCCACTGCCACTTGATTTTAGCAATTCTCTCGTATGTCGGTCACTTTGGTGGAAACTCCGAGCATAGCCCGCTCCATCGCCCTTTGGGTTTATAATGGTGTAGTAAAGTAATTCGTATACCCATTGAATTCATTCTAATGATCCAAAAACACGCCTCTTGACCCTTAAATTTTAATTTGAGTCGCTCTTTTTTGCCAAAACTGCGAAGCTCAAGGCTGACCGAGTTGCAGACAATGCCTGACATTGACCAGTCTTTGTCTAAACTCTAAGGAAATTGCTCTTTCGTCCCACCCTTGAATGTTAAGGGCCATTCAACAGGTCTATTGTCTATAGGCGTCAGACATGTATACAGTAGTAATGACTTGAGGATATACCCCAATTTAAAAAAAAAACAATTGGTCTGTAAATGTATAATTTAAAAAAAAAGTTTACTTCTTTATTATTATAGAGCGGCGTTATGATGTGTAGTGTTGGTACACAAAGCAACAGTCGATGTAGTAATCGTTTCGTTATAACCCTAATATAAATCTTTGATTTTCTGCCCTACGACAATTCGTCACTGTTTGATTTTCGCGAGCTTTTTGTAGAGCGAAAAAAGTAGCTAAACGATTACGAAATTGAATCTATTGTATTGTATACTTTATCAAGGGCCAAGTGTGTATTTTATTTCAAACTATACATAAACATTTTGTTTTTATTGCGCTAAATAAATGCATGCGACGATAACGAAGCGTGTACTAAGGTTACATTTTCATAAGAAACAATATAGAAACGAAAATTTGTAAAGCTATTCCATTACACGTAATATTACGTAGTCATCAGTGTTAAAATTCTAATTATTTACACAATTTATACAATTTTGAGTTTGATTACTTATAGACAGACACGTCCGGAACAGGCCGTGCTAAATGAAAGGTTGTTAATTAAAAAATAACGTAATTAGTTCGCGCCTCATAAAATTTATTTTACTGTTATGATTGATTTCATGTAATTACAGTCAACGGCGCATCAGATTACATTTTTTTTTGTAATATAATATCTATTACACTACATGAGATTTTTGTTGATTGGCTTGATATGCTGTCAGGCGTTTTAAAGTGTGATTACGTGAACGAAATAGAACCAACTGATTAAATGTTACGTTTCAGCAAGTAATATTTGGTAGAAATATTCGCCATTTCATACTACGATAATCGACTATAATAAAAACTTAAATACTTATTGTTTAAATAATTGCAAAAACCATTTCAACCTTTTTTAAGAATTAACCATTAATCCCTCGTGGTCAGCTAAATACTCGTATGCTTGTGTTACAATAGTGAGCTCACCACAATAGTCGAGCATCGGGGATCGAACCCTGTGTTCCTCGGATCACGAGTCGGCCTTTCCGACACCTTCACCGTTTGGCTATCGTGGCTTCTTCATTCTTCTTCTTGTGGTGCCAACAACAAACCTAGATACAACCTCAGCCCAAAACTCCGCTACAAGAGTGGCGTTGTCAGTAGCATTAATGAAATCAGTTCCTTTGTGGTTGAGGATTCCGGGTGAAGCTCACTTCCACCTTCGGCCTGATCGTCACTTACCATCAGGTGAGATACAGGCCAAGAGCTTCCTCGTAGTGGATAAAAAAAATCTCCCTGCGTGCTTGTTGATTATTTTCATTTAAATTTCGGGTTCTTTGAGTTCTCATTCCTTTTTATTATTAAAACGCATGATTGTGCTCTGTTAGAACCTCAGAACTCATAAATTACCGAAATGAACAGTCAAGAACGTTAAAAATGCGGTTAAGATGTGAACGTACAGTACAGCACATCAGTTGACATTTATGTTGCGATATCGCACTTATTACAACCAAATAAGATACAGGAGTTAGCTCGTCTGTACCCTGAATCGCACCCCTACTTGATTTGGGGTGAGGAGGGGTGAAGGTCTAAGGGAGGCTTCGGCAAGCGAGTCCTGAAGTCTGTCTGTACGAGTGATGAATACTAAACAAACGCTGTCTGAAAATCATAGGCTTAGTTGCACCAACTTACTTTGACCGTAACTTTAACAATAACCGGTGCTTTTTGTATGGAGTTTGACAGATTTTTGNTATTTTTGACGTTTGTTAAATTCAAATAAGATGGTGCAACTCAGCCTTAGGTTGCAAGAATATCTGTGGGGCTTAAGTCGTTTGATTGGTGAAAGAAATATTTTAGAGATACCTACAATGTGATGCGGGCCGCTTCCGACCGGCAAGTCTAGGAATCAGTATTTTGCAATAAGGCTGTTAAAAAGCGCTTTTACTTTTTCATGTTCAGCAGTGGACGTCCCGTGCTTTTCTTATTTTCCGACTATAACCGATTTTCTTATTCCTTTAACGTAAACTCTTTCGTAGAATCTATTGTGCTATTTCTTGGATCTAATGATAATTATGCGCTTTATAACTTCTAGTAATTATCACAATGCGTTTCATATTGTTTTAATTTACTTGCTAATAAACATTCAGTTATTAAATAACATTATTGAATTTAGTTATTCGCAACTGTCTATTTTAGTTACAGGAAAATATGTTATTACAGTTATAAATACACTAATGTATGTATACTCGCAGGTAGGTAACAAATGGATTACTCATGTATTAACATAACAAACACAAGTAACACGCAAATGCGCGCGCGCAATTTACTAACCATTACTGCCAGTTTTAAATTAAGTTTAAAGAAAAACATTTAGGTACCCCGCAGACCACATACTTTTTGTTGGCCGATAGTTGGGCCCGATTCTAATTTGTATGAAGAATCGCCAGATACCAATGTGCGCACTTTCATACTGATTAACAGCCAGGTAAGATCCTGGATGCGGGAAGCGCAGGACTGTTCATTGTGGAAACTTTGGGGGAGGCCTTTGTCCAGCAATGGTCATTTGGCTGAAACGAACAGCCTGACCCAACTATCGGCCGACAAAAAACTCCATTCTCTTGAAGTTGGTGACTAAAGAAAAGCGCGGACATAATGGGTACATTGTAAAAGTTTTGTAAGAAGTGAACCCTATGCCTTTACAAGAGCATTATTGTTCGTTAAATGTGTACCTGACCTTACGTACTTATACTTAATTTACTACGCTTTGCTGGTTCACCAAAATCAAGATAGGTAGGCACAGTTAGCGTCCAATAGTTCAAGACTAAAGTAGCGTAACTAGTGTCCGACCGAATGTTCGGTTTCGGTTTCGTTTTCGGTTGAGTTTCGGTAAAAACACGAGTTTCGGTTTAGTTTCGTTTTCGGTGGCAAACTTGCCGAAACTACCGAAACCGGATGTGCATGCGGGAGTTTCCGCGCTGTTATCAGTCATGTTCGGCGCGTTGAATGAGTGAATGAATCCGATCAGAGCCAATGTCGTGATTCGCTCGCTTGTTTGTTTGTGTTAGTTTTCTTTTGTTGTGGTGGCGAGTTTTGAATTTGGCAAGTTTTATCTCGTTTTGTGTCGTTATAACATAAGAGCGGGTAGTAAACATAAAAAAAACAATATGACTGATAAAAGTATAATAATAATAATAAATTTCATTTATTCAGATTACAAAGATCCAATTATGTTAGTATAATCTAACCTATACATTTTTTTTGGTTCGCAAATGCTATACGTAAACAAACATTAGTTACGTAGTTAGTAATGACTATAGTGCATTTCATGGTGATAATATTATGGATTCAGAGTTTCAAAGTTCATTTTAGTATTTATCACCAAGGTATCCAAGTGGCAAGATACTAACTTACGTACTACCAATTTTGTTTTGAGAAATTGTTAAGGTAAAAGACCCACCCGACCATGGGACGGGTTATGTAAATGTCCTGAATATTGCAGTAATTAAAAAAAATCTAGACTTTAAATCCTTATTTTTCTTTTTTAATACATAATTTGATACCTTTTAGAGTAAAAGGGCGCTTTATAAGTTCAATGTTAATGCAATTTAAAGAGAAAACAATAAAGACTGACTGATTATAATAACGTTTTCTTTATTTTTCCCTCAAAATATGAGCCTTGTAAGGAAGTTTCGGTTTCGGTTTCGGTTTCGGCCGAAATAGACACCGTTGCCGAAATTCGTTTTCGGTTTCGGTTTCGGTCGTAGTCGTAAAACTAGTTTTGGTCGGACACTAAGCGTAACACGTCTTTGTTACAATTGAAATAAGATTGCGTTGAACTTTTTGGCCACTTTGGGTGTCACGAACTATTTGACGCTGACTGTACTATGATGTATGTATTAATGGGTGACCACTCCGACCATTTTAATGGCATTTTTAAGAAGAAGAATCTCCTTGCTCCGGAAGGCCCTTCAAAATTGGTCTCGGCTAATCACTAGTGGCCGTCAGAGACCTTTAACGGTTTGATAACATCTGACTGAAAGGTTGTCCACTTACTTTACACCCACACGTCTCTACTAAACCGCACTTGGTGAAGTATGGCCCAAGCTACCACACAAATGGGGGTGAGTCATTACCCAGCTGTTGGACGTATCAGACTTACTCTAATTTCAATATCACTTAAAAATGAGAATATGATCCTTTGAAACAGCTCGTACGAAGGGTTTACGGTGCTGTCATCAAGTAAGCCAAGCCATCCCCTAAAATGTCTGCTTTAGTTCTTGAAAATAAATCCGGATTCCTGGTAACATCAAATCTTGCGACACTTCAGAATTTTGATTATGCATGTAACGTACTGCGCTCTTTGCAGAGTGCATCATTAGCTTAACGATATTCCACGTGCAAACATTTGCTTTGCAAATTGCTGACGAAGTGCTATACTGGAGCGCATTATCTCGAGACTGTTTTGGCAATCCCAAATACGTTTGAGGTAGATTACTATAGATCTAGAGACTAAGAGCTAGTGAATGCCAGACCTACGTCATTTTATAAAAGCTGAAAGTTTGTCAACGTATGCTCCCAATTAAGGATAGAATATTGGGGAATCATGAAGTTTGGGTCATCGTGGCTTTGGCAGCTTTTTTTAGGATAGCATACGCTGACAATCTTTCAGCTTTTCTAAAATGACGTAGGTCTGGCGTTCACCAGCTCTTAGTCTATGAGGTGTGGGAGCGGCATGGCAGGTGTTACATTGACATTTATGACGTGACGAGCTTATAAATCTGAAGAAGATTTGAAGTCTCGCTGGGATTCCGTGGAGGGTAGTTGAACGGGAAGCATGGTCGATCTGTTTTAATGGTTTCAATTTATTATTTAATGGACTTTAGTGTACAAATTTGGTGTTATTTTGTGTTCTAAAGTGCAGTGAAGTGATAAATTATTAAAAAAAACATTGAAATACTTCGAATTTGAGCGCGCATCGAGTGTCGAGTGGGTTGTCGTATGAACAACCCGCTTTGGACCCGGTGGCGTCTCGAAACCTGCTTACGGGCATACTTAACTCCACGGAATCCATGAAAAATCAATAGAACTGAAACACCCACGTTCTATTGATAACTATGTCAATTTTCACTCGACATTGGCAGAAATAAATCTCCCAGAGAGGTTTGGTTGCCATTAAAAAAAAAAAAAGTATCATTGACGTTTGACGTTACAAAAACCCTCCCGTGTCGCTCCCTTACCTCAGGCACTGACTTAGTTAAACGTTAGACATATAGATTCTAACGCTTTCAAACTAAATGCAAGGTCAATGACCAGTCACAGGCACACATACAAAATAAGAATATGTTCTGTCTCGTTGAACAAAAAGGTCAGAAACTTGAGCCCTTGAATTAAAGCAAGATAAGTTAGACGCAATCGTTCAGCGGATGTGTTTGAAACACATTGCTGTAAAGAAATTAATAAATACAATATACCCAAGTCAGTTATTTTTGCAGTTATTAAGAAGCGATTTTACGTGCCTCAGAATGTTTTCTCTTGGCTGAGAGTCATTATTGTTAGCGTTTTTAGTAGCCTAAAACATCCTTTTACCACACTTTTACTCTACTATCTCGTTTTCGTTAAAGCAATAATTATACCTTTATGAGAAGTAGAACATGCGACATTTCAATATTTACATCTTTGAACGTACGGCTTCAAATCTGCAGTAAAATGTATCTCCTAAGCATTCTTTGAATCGAACATTAAATTCGATTCGTGCAAGCGAAACTGTTGAGTCATTGTCTTGAGACACATTCTCAAGTTCTCAGCATTGCAATTCGCAATTCTTGTTTTGCCAAGATCATAACATAAGTACCACCTGTTTGTTCTTTTAGCTATGATGAAAACTAGCAACACAGACCGAAACGTCACATTCATTCTGTATTTCTTCATCAGACATGTGAAACATAATCGGATTCTTAGCCCTGAGAATGTAGAACAGCTGAGCTAACAAGGGCACTCGGTGGATGACTATTTTGCAGCGCCTATAAAGCAAATTGTGCTTTGTGAAATGACATTTTATACTCATCTCCTCTGCAGCCAATTAAAATCCAATACTAGACGTAACTAAGCCTTTTTCTAAAGAGCGCTAAAGATTCCAGATGCTCCAGTCATTGCCTAACTTGTTCAATCAGTTTTTATTTCGTTTCGATTAAAGGATGATGATGGACTTAGACCTCCAGCATCCTCAAGGATTTCCACAAAGATCGGTCCTGCGCTGCCTGCATCCAGAACCAGATGCTTCTCGCGACCTTCACTAGATCCATCGTAGTTCCATCGAGTGGGAATCCTATCAATCTTCCGTGGTCGAGAACTCGAGAACTTTTCTGCCCCTACGGACTATCGTCAGTCAGTAGATAAGTACTTTTGTACGAGTATATTTCGGTTTACACTGAAATAAATTTGCGCAAACTCATATATCAAGTGTATTTGATAGTGTTGATTTTACTGCTTTATTTTCGGGGCTATCAATTCCGTTTCGAGAACACCACTGAGCCGGAAAATGTTGCCTCACAGCGAAACATGATATGCAATTAACTGTTTTTGCGATGACGCCCTTGTCCCGCTGATCGGCGGAATGACTAATTTTCACTGGCCTTGGAAAACGGATAAACGATAAAGCGAACCCGGATAATAATAAGGCATAATATTATTTTTCTTTTAGGACCGTACAACTGCCAGCTCGTAGATTGCACGTGTTTTTGCAAAACCTCTGTTATTAAAACATGACAGTTTTTAGTTGATGTGCCATCATCCGTAATAAAAAGCGAAGATCATTTCGATCGATTCGCAACGGAACGGTCTGGGTGGATGTTTATTTTTTTGTTGGAGTAACGGATCAACGATCGGCTGGAACTACTCAGCTGCGTCCAATGCAGCTATGATCTTAGTAGTGCGTACGCGCAACTCGTTGGGTTTGCCAGGTGGAACTTACATTAGCTCCCCGTAATGCCATTGATAGCAATATTCTAATGGGCAAATCTTGATATTACAAAAAGTAAATTGTGCTTAAACTATATATATACTCCCAAGCCGCTTTCGGCTACGGTAACTGCGACAAAATTCCTTTAGTCCGCAATAAGAGAGCTACGCTGGGCTGCCCTATCATGTGCCCTCACATGGCTACAGTAGCCAATCTTGTTGGTAAACGTGCGCAAACAATGTCGACACGTTAGGACACCGCTGATGTAGTTGCTTAAACTACTGTAAGCCCAAAACTAAACTGAACTTGTATTATCCTAATTCGGTGACTAGATAAGCGTTAATTTGCATCGACTCCAGGCTAAAATTCTCGTGCTCATTACACTGGCATTATCCTCTACTCGATTCGATCCTGCAACAGCTTGCGTTATTACATTATTTTCAAAAGAAACTAGAAAATACTTAACACTCGTTATTTAACTATTCTCTTACAATAAAGACCTGTAATAAACTCCGACAAACGTTTCAATTACTGTCTCTAATTGTCTATGGAAGTGTTTAATAGTATTCAGCGCCTCACCCGACCGGAAGGCTGATAATGTTCATTAACATACAGTTTATCGTCCTCTAACTTTAATGATATGGAATGGTTACGTACCCCTGACTTAGTGTTGCCAAGATAATTAGCGAAATTATGTAATTTCTGTACGAGGCTATCTCGAAAACTTATAGGCGACAATAGCTAACGGTGAAGGTGTCGGACTGTGCCCCGATTACGCTAATTTTTAACGTCTCCAATACAGACGCGCTTCTTCGATTTCTTCGATTCTCCGATACGGATTTGTCAAAACAGCTGACGTCCGGGCACGTTGAAGATGAAAATTTTTAGCGTAATCGGGGCCCTGGCCGACTCGAAATCCGAGGAACGCTGGTTCAATACTTCAAACTCCTCCGCTGGAGTGTTGTGATAAACCCTCTCGTGCGTGACAATGTGACAAGCATTTATTTAACTTAACGAGGGGTTAACGGGACCTCTTATTACTAAAAAAAAATCCCTGAATCTTCTGGAAACTTAGCACTACCATCCAAAATTCAAACACCTTACTAAATGTATTATGTAGTATACACATACCTTTTGTGCCTTTTGTTATCACACCATTGTCAATCTCGTCGTTTTAATAATTACGGTTTATAAACAAAAGCCTGGCGCCAATCAGCCCAGCTTCACAATCCCATTTTTGTTAGCATTTTCGTGCCATTTTTATTGTCTATCGACAAAGCCACCAAAGCTCTTGTCCCGACATCGGAACAATAAAGTGGCACGGCGATGACACTCCACTAAATAAAACAGCTGAGCAGAGAATCTTCAATCCTCTTAATTATGTTCCCATTAAATGAGGTCAACATCCGACCTCAATGGTGTGGAAACTCTGATAATGTTATACAGGGTGTAAAAAACGAGCCAAAAAGAAACCTTACATTCAATATCGAGTCTAGAATATGGGGAAAAAACCTATCAACACTGTGCGACCCTCGAGGTTAGATTATTCAAATTAATGTGAAAATAATTACTATGGATGGAATATGGACTTTCCTTCTTCCAATAAATTAATTAATTTTCCTATTTCTTTTAACTGTTTGGAAAATAAATAAGCTCAACTCTAAGTCATATTATTTTTTACTCGACGTTACTTTTTTGCACTCTGTATCTGAAAAATTCTCGAATAATTTGCAAAAGTGGCTTTGTCAGTTTCTTCCAAGAAACGATTGCTACTTTATTTCATTCGATTTAAGGCAGCACGTGTAGAGCGAAGGTCAATGCGGAACGTGGCACTGTCTACGATTACTACTGATACTACAATTCTGCCCTTTTTTGTCGCGGAGGAACCCACCCTCCTACAACTTATTATAACATGAANGTATAAACTCGATATAATGACCATTAATATAATCATTATACTTAATAATGTGTGAGGAAAAAATGATAGTACGTAAAATATTTCAATTTTTGTATGCTTCGAAATCCTTTAACTCAGAGTCATGAGCAGCTCGTTTCATCTAAAGATAGTAGTAGTAAAAGAAAATCGTAAAAACTTGAATCGATTGGGTTCTGTTTTTACAACCACTTGAGCAAAAAGTACTATCGCTTTTTGACTGACTTCTTCACTCAATTCGGATTTTGCGTATAAAGCTAAAACTAAGTTCAAATTGTAGAGCTTAGTAACTTGGATTTAGCAAATACTGCCGACCGATTAACTGTTGCTAAATTTAAAACGTACTAGTTTTCTTTATTTCTTTGATTATCCTAATTGTAATTACTATTTGATCTGGTTACTTACTTAGACTTATTTCATAGTAAATGATCTGATTATGATGACACAAGCTCTCTTATAATACTCATTGAAACTAAAGCACACGCTTGATAGATAATATTGGCGCATGTTATTACCGCCACCTTGAAGGTTGCATCAAACGACCGCGGCGTGGGCGCACCACGTAACGTTATGGTCATTCGGTCTTAGGATGCGCGGACCGGTTCGTCTGCCTAGTTCTGTGACCTCTCGAGGTCTTAAGTAGGCCCCGATACAGAAGCTATTTTGCTTGCTATTTTAACATCTGCCCACGGCTTCGTCCACCTTTTAAGAACACAGATCCTTTTTATTGCGCCTCACTTGTATGAAATTGAAAAACATAAGGGCTGGGTTACACCATCTTACCTTAACAAACGTCAAAATTCTGTCCAACTCCATAAAAACACCGGTTATCGTTATAGTTACGGTTAAAATTACAAACTTGCTCTCTTTTTCACCATCTCTAAGATTTCTAACGAAAGAAGGTGCATATTATTATCCCCCTTCTAGGTCAAACTTCAGTACCAAAATTGAACAAAAATGGTTTGGCCTTTATCATTTCGTTACCTTACTTAATAAAATTTTAGTAGTAATCCTTAAGGAAAATAGTCCTTTATTTATTAATTAATATGATATAATAGTTAATTAACCATCATTAGTGAAACATAATCAATGTGGGAATGTGACGTTACATTGACGCACTGTAACCGGAGCTGGCCGCATGACACAGTCAAGGTGTGCTTTCCATCACTGCGGTCGGTCTTGACCCATTTCAGACCAAGAAATATACAAATAGAAAACAAATGGTTAATATGTGCTGAGATGCCTTGCTAGTGGAGATTAGTTGAGCAATAGCCTACCTAGTAAAAAGTAACTACTAACTAAACTGTTTGATGTGGTAGTCCATATCACATATTATAGTACACAGGGTACTCTACTGCTGAGGACTTAGTGTGAATTTACATCAAACGTCTTCACTAGTGACTGCGTAAAAAAGTGACATTATATGTATTAGGTACGAATTGTACTGCTGCTAGCGGAAACTTTTTGAAGTAAACTCACACTATACGCCTCGATAGCCACTGATAGAGCGTTCCTTATTCCGTTGCTAAAACACTTCGTAGCTTCTTTGCAAGGCACTTTCTTTTGAAAAGTTACAGAATTATAATAGCATGCTCATCATCATCAGGGCAGTCTACTACAGAACTAGGACATTATCTACCAGAGGCAACCGGAGGATTTGCCCTACTCTCCCCACGATTATTATTAATTCAACTTTGAAGAAAATCGGAATATTTCAATACTTACGCCTGTATTCACAAACGATGCTTGCTTAAGTGAAGCAGCACACGCACAACGTTGTATAGAGCTCTGTGATTGGTTCGTGTGTCACCCTGTGCGTCCACGCACACTGTGAGACCTCATAGTAATGTTTGTGTATACCGGCGTTACATACAATCTAAGAGAGCGTGGAAGAATTACACATCGAAATTAAAACAGATGGTGATGTCGCCGTCACTGTCTGATTTAAGCGACTAAACAAGGACAAAAACAGCATTGTCCTGTATTCGGTACGTTTGTCAAGACCTACATCCATCATCATCAACAACAAAGAGCTGGTTTTAAGAGAACAATAGTCTCAATGGGTTGACGGCTTAATTGAAGGTCAGGTTTTGTAGAACGCGAACTTATTGGTGCACTGAGTAGGATAAAGAAGTGAAGAAGAAATTTTAACTATAATACAATACATACAACACAGTCATATTCATTTAAGATCAAAAATATTTGATAAAATATCTTTTATTCGTAAATGTTTTAAAAGGTAGGTACTTAGTTGAAAGATATTACTTCAACGAGTGTTTTAGGAGAAACAATCCCAATTACTATTTTTTATTCTCTTTAAAAATAAGAAAGGTTTGAGCGGCTTATTTATTTATTGTTCAAAATCTCTACAACAAAAATCTAAAAAGCTTCTACGATCTGATAAGTGCTCTTACCAAAATCAAAAAAGTCAAAATCAGAATTATCTTTAGACTAATTAAATTAGTAGGTACCTACTTGCAAATCGTCAAATGCTCTTAAGAAGCCTATACATACATGCCTCATTCTTTTTTTGCCCTACCAGCGCTTCGAGACCAACATTTGGCAAGTGCTGAGAAGAAGCGCCGCAAAAATCTCAGTCACCACTGTCTGCCGGTTTAATGATATACCTACACTCGGCATCAAATAAATCGCACCTCCCGCGACAAGCACTTATCAAACGTATGCATCCCCACTTCCCATCAACGTTGGTACCATTTGAAAGCCTAGTTCTAAACTTCATTTCATTAAAAGAAAGGTTTTTACCCCAAAAATGTGTCTTTACAAGGATCTAGAGTCACTTCTTCAAAAAATAGGTAGTTACGCTATAGCCATTTTTTATGACTATAAAACTGTTAAGTTAGGATTAATCGCTATCCATCTGTTAAATAGGACACGTGAGATCTTTATTTGGTTTTATAACCATAAAAATTGGTCTAATTGATCCCAGAGGTGAGCCCAAAGTGAGGTCTATTTTCAAGTCACATTTATGGTATATGTTAATCATTTATTTAGAAATGAAATGTATTTTTCTTTAAGGATATTTATTGGGCTTTCAAATAACACCAATATTGTTGGGGTACCATGATTGTGTCAGAAGAAAATCATTAAAGTTCGCGTCGCGGAAGGTGCGGTTTATTTGATGTTGAGTGTATTATAAATGGTCTCGTCATAGCTCCAATGTTGCTCACGCCTGGATTGCGTGTTAGATGTAGACCCAAAATTTTAGCACTATGTATTTAATTATGAAATTCAAAAGGTGGTGGGTCCATCATAGAAGAATCATACATCTATACATTGCAAATCGATATTTATTTTCATAACGATCGAAGTATTCATCATGGCGGGCGCCTGCCCGCTGGCCATTTTTAATCCCATTATTTATACTAATACCTATTATAAATACGAAAGTAACTCTGTCTGTCTGTGTCGCTTTCACTCCTAAACCACTGAACCGATTTTGATGAAATTTGGCATAGTGATAGTTTGAGTCCCGGGAAAGGACATAGGATAGTTTTACAGGGACGCGCGCGTTAAAGTTTTTCTGTCACAGACAAAATACCACGCGGGCGAAGCCACGGGCAGAAAGCTGGTTTGAACATAAAGCTCTTTTGCAAGTTCCTAATGTTCTGCCCACGGTCGACAAAGGCGTAATCGGTTTTCGGGTCAGTGATTTTCTATTTTAGCCGAGATTTCTTTCTATCATGATCCAAAAGCCATTTTTGGGCGAACGTCGTTAGTGAAGCCTTGTTTGCACTAGTTCCCCCTTATTACAAAAAGTTAGACTCAGTTTGACATTTAGGCTGAGTTGCACCACCCAACTATGACAGTAACTATAACGATAACCGGTGCTATTTGTATGGAGTTTGACAGATTTTTGACGTTTGTCAAAGTTAAAGTAAGATGGTGAAACTCATCCTTAGTATGGAAATGTCATTTTAAACCAGAGTTCGTCCCGGGTTTAACTTTTTTGTAAAAAGGCCCTTTGAGTTTAGTCGAGTGGCGAATAATTTAGTAGCTAAACGTGTTCGAACACCAAAAATTTAGTCAAGTAGGTAGGTTACTAACGCCCGTATTCACAAACGATGCTTACTTAAGTGAAGCAGTAAATTGAACGCACAGCGTTGAATAGAGCTCTGTGATTGGTTCATGTGTCACCCTGTGCGTCCACGCGCACTGTGAGACCTCATAATGTAATGTTTGTGAATACGGGCGTAAATCTTTTAGTCAAGTAAATCCATTTCGTTTAATTGACTGGCAAGTAGCATCCCCCATCACGTATCCTTTCTCACTCGCTCACCGGCTAAACGAAACCGAACCGGGCTATTTATTCGAGTTCATAGAAAGACTACTATAGTTGTAAACTGTACCTACTCTACCAAAGCTAAATAATACTCGCTGAAGAAACTCTTTTCTTTTAGTGTAGACACTGTTTAAATGTATAAGTCCACTATTGCATGCCGTGACAACCTATAATTAAGGCAGCACTTAGATTAAGTTTAAATACGTTGTAAATATTGATTGTCTTCTACTGGATGTCTTGTTGGTTGTCCTATTAAATAAATAAAATAAAATAAATAAAGTGCTAACGGTTTTTTGGTCAGTAGTAGCAAGTAGTTTAGTTACTAAAGGCGAGTTACTTTACTAATTACTCGACTAGTGCGAACAAGGCTTAAGGATTCATAAAGCTTAGTCGGCATTTACATTTGATTTACNAACATGAAATCTCATTATAAACGTCATATTTACTAAAACTCGTATAATGACCATTATTATTATCATTTATTCTTAAGTCATTGAACGCCGAGACGCTAGACACAACGGAAATTGTATTGTTCGAGGCTCACCGGTGAGCCGCGTGGCGTCCAACGTGTTAATAATGCATAGTTGCGAGTTGCGACCATTTCATAGTTTAATTCAGGTAAGGAAAAAATAATGATTGTACGTAAAATATTTCAATTTAATTTGCTTCAAAATCCTTTAACTCAGAGTCATGAGCAGCTCGTTTCATCTAAAGATAGTAGTAGTAAAAGAAAATCGTAAAAACTTGAATCGATTGGGTTCTGTTTTTACAACCACTTGAGCAAAAGTACTATAGCTTTTTGAGTGACTTCTTCACTCAATCTATATATATGTTACAGGAAATGTATGAAATCCGTCATTGTATACAATTCCTAGGATTTGTGTATAAGTCTTAAAATCACCCGGAAATGTATGAGGTAAATTATATTAGACACATTTTCTTGGAAATTTACACATTTCCTAAACAGCAATCGGAAATGTAATTAAGCTTTCTTTTTTTTCTCTGAAACTTAAATGGCGCTACCGCGCCGCGGCCGCTGTGTATGTGTAAGGTCGCAAGTCTAACCTAACCTAACCGAGACTTTGTTATCCAGCTACAGGAGTACTGAAACCTTCATGCCAATAATAGTTTAATAAAAGAGAGAATTAGGGTTTTCCAATACTTCAGCGTAATATGCGTGATGCCGAAAGAAAGGTATGCCAATAGGCAAATATTGTTTTCAGCCAAAGTATAATAGTGCGAAAACAACTTTCAGGCTAAACAATCATAGTTGTGAGTTAGAAGTACCTATCGGCCAATGTGGTTTGGCTAAATGAAATTTTAGGCGTACTGAAGGGCACCCGATCACACGACCGTGCTTGTGCCGCTTAGTTTTATACATTTCCTAATACAATATTGGAATTCTATAAAATTCCTAGGAATAGTATACATTTCCTAGGATATGTGCGTATTAGAAAATCTTTTAAGCAATATTTTATACATTTCCTAAATAGCTTCGGAATTGTATACATTTCCAAGGAATAGTATACAATTCCTAGAATTCATACATTTCCTGTAACATAAAAGAAAGTCGTGTTAGTTACTCCACTTATAACTCAAGAACGGCTGAACCGATTTAGCTGAAAATTGTCAGGGAGGTAGTTTAGAGCCAGGAGAAGGACATAGGATACTTTTTATCCCGTTCGAAATAAAAAAAAAGTCTGCTTATTTATTGCCATTAAGGCGGAACAAAGTTCGCCGGGTTAGCTAGTTCTGCATAAAACTAAAACGAATTACAAATTGTTGAGCTTAGTAATTTGGATTTAGCAAATACTGCCGACCTATTAACTGTTGCTAAATTTCTTAAACGTACAAGTTTTCTTTATTTATTTAATTATCATTTGAACTTGTAGGTAAATTCCGCACTGGAGACTTATTTCAGACTGAATGACCTGATGACGATGTCACAGACCCTCTATTCCAATCTAAATACCTACTTTAGGTAAACTAAAGCACACACTTGATAAATAACATTGGCACATGTTATTACCGCCACCTTGAAGATTGCATCAAACGGCCGCGGCGTGGGCGCACCACGTAACGTTATGGTCATTCGGTCTTAGGATGCGCGGACCGGTTCGTCTGCCTAGTTCTGTGACCTCTCGAGGTCCCGATACAGAAGCTATTTTGCTAATACATGTGTGTAAATTTGAGTAAATATGGAATTATTAACATCTACCCACGGCTTCGTCCACCTTTTAAGAACACAGAACCTTTTAATTGAGCCTCAAATTACAAACTTGCTCTATTTTTCACCATATTTAAGATTTCTTACGAAATAAGGTGCATATTATATCCCCCTCCTAGGTCAAACCTCCTCAGCACCAAAATTGAACAAAAATGGTTTGGCCTTTTTCATTTCGTTACCTTACTTAATAAAATTTTAGTAGTAATTCGTAAGGAAAATAGTCCTTTATTTACTAACTAATATGGTATAATGGTTAATTAACCATCATTGGTGGAACATAATCAATGTGGGAATGTGACGTTACATTGACGCACTGTAACCGGAGCTGGCCGCATGACACAGTCGCGTCGAGGTGTGCTTTCCATCACTGCGGTCGGTCTTGACCCATTTCAGACCAAGAAATATACAAATAGAAAACAAATGGTTAATATGTTCTGAGATGCCTTGCTAGCGGGGATTAGTTGAGCAATAGCCTACCTAGTAAAAAGTAACTACTAACTAAACTGTTTGATGTGGTAGTCCATATCACATATTATAGTACAC
Organism: Ostrinia furnacalis; assembly: GCF_004193835.3. Classification (NCBI taxonomy): domain Eukaryota; kingdom Metazoa; phylum Arthropoda; class Insecta; order Lepidoptera; family Crambidae; genus Ostrinia; species Ostrinia furnacalis. The sequence continues at coordinate 324,114 of NW_021131983.1, forward strand.
AGGGTACTCTACTGCTGAGGACTTAGTGTGAATTTACATCAAACGTCTTTACTAGTGACTGCGTAAAAAAGTGACATTAAATGTATTACGTACGTATTGTACTGCTGCTAGCGGAAACTTTTTGAAGTAAACTCACACTATACGCCTCGATAGCCACTGATAGAGCGTTCCGTATTCCGTTGCTAAAACACTTCGTAGCTTCTTTGCAAGGCACAAATTAAAAATGAACGAAAATATTAAGACTTGTTTTTCTTTTGAAAAGTTACAGAATTAGCATGCTCATCATCATCAGGGCAGTCTCTACTACAGAACTAGGACATTATCTACCAGAGGCAACCGGAGTAGGTATTTGCCCTACTCTCCCCATGCTTATTGCTCAACTGCATGCTACTTTGAAGAAAATCGGAATATTTCAATACTTACGCCCGTATTCACAAACGATGCTTGCTTAAGTGTGAGCTCTGTGATTGGTTCGTGTGTCACCCTGTGCGTCTACGCGCACTGTTAGACCTCGCAGTAATGTTTTTGAATACGGGCGTTACATACAATCTAAGAGAGCGTGGAAGAACTACACATCGAAATTAAAACAGATGCTGATGTCGCCGTCACTGTCTGATTTAAGCGACTAAACAAGGACAAAAACAGCATTGTCCTGTATTCGGTACGTTTGTCAAGACCTACATCCATCATCATCAACAACAAAGAGCTGGTTTTAAGAGAACAATAGTCCCAATGGGTTGACGGCTTAATTGAAGGTCAGGTTTTGTAGAACGCGAACTTATTGTTGCACTGAGTAGGATTAAGAAGTGAAGAAGAAATTTTAACTGTAATACAATACATACAACACAGTCATATTCATTTAAGATCAAAAATATTTGATATCTTTTATTCGTAAATGTTGTAAAAGGTAGGTACTTAGTTGAAAGATATTTCAACGAGTGTTTTAGTCCTACTTTTTTATTCTCTTTAAAAATAAGAAAGGTGAGGTTTGAGCGGCTTATTTATTTATTGTTCAAAATCTCTACAACAAAAATCTAAAAAGCTCATACGATCTGATAAGTGCTCTTACCAAAATCAAAAAAGTCAAAATCAGAATTATCTTTAGACTAATTAAATTAGTACTTGCAAATCGTCAAATGCTCTTAAGGAGCCTATACATGTTTCATTCTTTTTTTGCCCTACCAGCGCTTCGAGACAAACACTCCGATCCCAAGACTTAGACTTCGTAGGGCTAATAGGCTTAAATATATTATCTTACCTTCTTACCTATATGTATACAACAAAGTACGTTCGCGCACGCACACACACACACAC